>NC_065540.1:50210006-50517506 GCF_932294415.1 Quercus robur | reverse complement strand
CAACTTTCCGCGCGTAAGTCTCTCTTTTCTTTTGTCATCCGTTGGTCGTCTTCTTCCTCTTCTTCTTCTTCTTTCTTCGTCTTCTTCAACGGGCTTCCTCTGTAATTTTTTTTTTTTTTTTTTATTTGTCTAATCTGATCTGAGAAATACATTTTGCAGGTAGAGTTTTGATCAAAAAAACCCCAAGCAACACGGATCTGCTACCCAAAGCCACCAGGTACCAACATTGATCTGGAATTTTTTTTTTTTTTTTTACCAAGCTGAAAAAAAGAATTTTCAGATCTTGCATGCTTTGTTCTTGCTAAAGATATATTTGTTCTCTTGCCGGGTACTGAAAAAGCTTTATGGGTAGATGCTTCGTAATTTATTTATTTTTTATTTGTGTTTTTGTGGATGCTCTGTCTCATGCGATATCTGATTTGGGTATTTTATTAGTATGATTTGGGTATTTTAGAAATATAAAGAATGAGAAGGAAAGAAGAATTTTCAGAAGAAATATAAATATTTTTGATACTGGTTGATATGGTTCGGTGTGTATGTGACATTGTGGAATATTGGCTTTGTTGGTTTCTGCATGGTGAAGTGCTGATGGGGTGTTGATTGGAAATGGATGGTAGAGATGTTGTTGTTGCTGGATGCATAATATTTTTATTTATTAGTTATTAGCATGAACTGAAATTAGTTTTGTGTAAATTTTAGTTTTTGTTTTTATCCTTTTTGGGTCTAACTTGTGATTGGTTTTAAGGAATCTGTCTAATTTTGGTCCTTGAATTTAACATAAACTAGTAAGGTTTTTTACTAAATTTGATATTTCGTATTCATTAATGGCCGTATAGGAAAGGTAATGGAGCCAAGGAGGTTGTATAGAGTAATCACGAAGTAAAAGTCTATAATGGTGTGGACAAATATTACAAATTGTAATAAAATGATAAGAATTAACCTCTTGGACATTATTATAGCCTTGCACTAGTATTATTTCATAGTGCCTTGCAAACTAAAATGAAATAATTATAGTCAGTAACTTAAGACAACTCCCTTTTTTTGTTAGTAATTATAGATGGATGATGATGAAGAAGAGGACCCGCACACTGTGCAGCAGCTGGTCTAGCTGCTGCACCAGTGCAGTGTGCAGCCCAAGCTGCACACAGTGCAGCAGCCAGTGCAGCTTGGGCTGCTGCACTGGGTTGCACACAGTGCAGCAGCTAGACTAGCTGCTGCACCTCTGTGCAACCCAGTGCAGCAGCCCAAGCTGCACACAGTGCAGCAGCCAGTGCAGCTTGGGCTGCTGCACTGGGTTGCACACAGGTGCAGCAGCTAGTCTAGCTGCTGCACTGTGTGCAACCCAGTGCAGCAGCCCAAGCTGCACACAGTGCAGCAGCCAGTGCAGCTTGGGCTGCTGCACTGGGTTGCACACAGTGCAGCAGCTAGACTAGCTGCTGCACCTGTGTGCAACCCAGTGCAGCAGCCCAAGCTGCACTGGCTGCTGCACTGTGTGCAGCTTGGGCTGCTGCACTGGGTTGCACACAGTGCAGCAGCTAGACTAGCTGCTGCACCTGTGTGCAGCCCAGTGCAGCAGCCCAAGCTGCACTGGCTGCTGCACTGTGTGCAGCTTGGGCTGCACACTGCACTGGCAGCTAGTCCAAGCTGCAACATGGATGATTATAATTCTATTTTTTGCATTCTATTTTTTGCATTCCCGGCTGGAATTCTATTTTTTGCATTTCTTATGGTTGGTTAACTTTATAGATGGGTAAAAAGACTACTTCCAACTCTGAGGTAAAAAAGGCTAGAGCAGACTGGGATATTAATCCAACGTGGACAACTACCTTTTGTAACATTTGTGTGGAACAAATTCAAGCCGGGAATAGAACAAAAGGTGCTGGCTTTAGTCCCAAAGGTTGGGTCAATTTGGTGACCAAATTTTGTAATGAGACCGGTCTAAACTATGATAAGGACCAATTAAAAAGTAGGTGGGATGTATTGAAAGGTGACTGGAGAGTGTGGGAAAGATTGAAGAATCTTGACACAGGTTTAGGTTGGGATGCAGAGAAGGGAACGATTGCTGCTCCTGATGAATGGTGGGACCTAAAGTTGAAGGTGAGTTGAGTATTTTATTAATATGTAGTTAGTTGAAGATAGTTTTTTTTATATTATTGTTATATGAGTGAAATTACAATTACATATTGTAGGAATTACCCAAAGCCAAAAAGTTTCGAGAGAAAGGTCCACAGAATCTAGAACAACTTGATATAATGTTTAGAGATGTTGCAGCAACTGGGGTAGCTGCATGGACCCCTTCTTCAAATACACTCCCTCCAACAATGCCAGAAGAGGGTGCTGGTGATTCAGATGGTAGCTCCGAATTTAAGGATAACCAATGTGACATGAGTTTAGACATTGATAGTTTGCAGCAAGGACAAACTAGTCAATCACGTAGTTCAGGACAAAAGCGAACTAGTGTATCAATACCCTCACAGAAGAAAAAGAAGAAGATAGGAGGAGCTGCAATGTTGGACGATCGTATGTGTCAATTAATAACTGCATGTCAAAATAGGTCTGAAGGTACTTCTCGAGAGTCACCAAGTTCAGTTGATAATGTTATGACGATTGTGAGAGCACTTCCTGGAGTGGAAAGTTCGTTCGTGGTTCAAGCTTCCTATATCTTACTAAAAAAGTCACGTAGGGAGATGTTCCTAACTTTCAAGGACCCAGAGGTACAGCTAGAGTGGCTACAAGGAATGATTTATAACCAAAAGAAGTGAACAACTTTATGTTGTATTAACTTTAAACTAAGTTAGCTATGTTGTATTAACTATGTTGTATTAGCTATATTGTATTAACTTTAAACTAAGTTATGTGACATTTAGTATTAGCTTTGGACTAATATGTGTAATGTAAACACATTTGAAATTTTCATTACAATGTTATGTACTTGATATTTTAAATTGTCTTGGTATGTTTTGAATTGTCTTGATGTTCTGATTATTATGTTGATCTATATTAAAATAGTATTAGCAAGGGTTGACTATTTGTTATTTTGTTGTGTAGCTTAAACCAATATGGATGATTATAATGGTACTCATGAGAGTGGCCATTTTATGGAACTATTAATGGATGGAGATTACAGAAATTACTGTGATGATTTTGATGATGGTGATTATAACAATGTTGACAATAATGATAATGGTGATAACAATGATGATGATGATGGTGAGAGTAGTGACAGTGATGATGACAGTGATAGTGATTCTGATGATGATGATAGTAATGATGATTCTGATGAAGAGTTTTACCAGCTTGTGGCAGTTACTTGTGAAGCAGTTGTGACATATTTCAATAAGTACATTAATAAGACTCCTTGTTATGATTCTGAACAAACAGGGTGGGTTTGGGTGAGACGTTGTATGGAAGGTAATGAGAAATTGTGTTACAATATGTTTAGAATGAAAAAGGAGGTGTTTCATAATTTGTGTCAAGTTTTACAACATGATTATGGACTTGAACATACAAGGAATATAAGGTTAGAAGAGTCAGTGGCAATCTGTTTACTGATACTTGGTCATGGAACATGTAACCGAATGGTTCAAGAAATATTTCAGCATTCAGGTGAAACCATAAGTAGGCATTTTGAGAAGATGATAACTCTGTTGGGTGCTCGCTTTGCAGCTGCATATGTAAAGCCTTCGGATCCAACTTTTAGTGAAGTTCCAACCAAAATACAAGACCATCCAATTTATTGGCCACATTTCAAAGTATGTGTACTATTGTATATTTGAATAAGTACTATTGTATAATACAATACATGTGGAACTGAAAACTATTAATGTTTTTATTAGGATTGCATCGGTGCGATTGATGGCACACATGTGATGGCGGTTGTACCTACTGAGAAGTCCATTCCGTACTTTGGAAGAAAGGGATATCCAACCCAAAATGTGATGGCTGCATGTGACTTTGATATGTTATTCACATTTGTTTTGCCTGGATGGGAAGGTGCAGCACACGACACCTCTATTTTTCTTGATACTATTCGTAAACAAAGTAACAACTTTCCGCACCCACCACCAGGTTTGTGCCATGGTTAATCAATTCTTCATTATAATGACATATTGTGTGTGTGTTAATACAATTGAATTTTCTTTTCTAGGAAAATATTATGTAGTTGATTCTGGATACCCAATGATGAAAGGCTATTTGGCACCATACAAGGGGATATCATACCATCTTCAGGAATTTCGAAGGAGAGGTGGAAGCCCTAGAACTAGACATGAAAAATTTAATCATGCTCACTCATCTCTTCGATGTACGATTGAGCGCACTTTTGGTGTGTGGAAGAATAAATGGAGAATTATCAGAAACATGCCATCTTTTCCATTCCATATCCAAATACTTATTGTATCTGCTACTATGGCTCTTCATAATTTTGTTAGACTAAATGATAGGGATGATATGGGCTTTATAAACGCCACTCAAGATTCAATTTCTAGAAGAGAACATAATAGTGAAGCAGGTAGCAGTTATGAGCAGAATTCAGGAACTTTAACAGACCCTGCGATGGTGGTTCTTCGTGATTCCATTGCTAATTCCATTTGGGAGGATAATAATTAGTAGTTGTCTTTTTTTTTTTTTTTTTTTTTAATATTATGTAGTACAATTTAAACTTGGGTTATTGGTATGTATTTTATCATATTTTTTTACATTTTTATGTAGTACAATTTAATCTTGGATTATTGGTGTATATTTTATCTTTTTACATTTTTATTTTGTGCTTCATGATGATGAAAATTATTTAGATTTAATAATATTGATAAGAAGTCAATAATGGTAATAACAAATAATTATGACACTAAAAAAGAAAAATTACCTAAACATTATTAAAATAATACCAATTATATATATTATTATTATTTTTTTTAGTAAGTATATGAAATAGTTGATTTAAGTATGAAATAAACTCCTTATATATACATTGTCCTTTTTGGTAATTTACCCCTCAAACTGCAACTTTTATAGTGCTAGCCAAACACTCAGTTTTTTCAAAAAGCACTTTTTAACAGTTTTTACCAAACACTCAGCTTTTTGAAAAAGCACTTTTTCATTATGCACTTTTTGAAAACTCAACTTTTTAAAAAAGTTCAACTTTTGAAAGTCGAACCAAACTCACCCTTAGTAGAGTTTGAGAGAGAGAGAGAGAGAGAGAGAGAGAGAGAGAGAGAGAGAGAGAGAATGAGAGCTAAACCTTTTGTAATAAAACTTGAAATGTAAAAACCTTGTATTTATTAAGTTCAATTCTGCAACAGATGAAACATCATGGAGTCGCAACCATACAAACAAAAAAGACAAATCTTAATTGAGAAATTGGAACCCTACACTACCCAGGAATGGAATAAGATGATGTTTCTTATTATTATTACTATTAAAATTAAAATTGTTCAAACAGAGAGCATAAGCCATAAGAGTTACGATTATTCAAACAAACAGACCACACATAAAGATAAAAGAAGATATGGAAGAGAAAGAGAATTGACCAGCACACTACAGCACTTGGCGTTTCGGTGTTCCTGACTCCTGTTGATGATTCTTGAAGCTTCCTGAATTCGTTTCGATGACACCTTTACCAATATATATATATATATATATTTGGTCTTATAATTTAGTCTATACTTTCTTTTCTAGTTTCTACCGCCAAAAAGAAAAACTAGTATTTTGTAATTTGCAACTTGTAAACCTCTGGGCCTGGACCAGACCAGGACCTAGATCACATATCCGGTTTAGGTTTTTTTCTTTCTCTCTCTTTCTTCTTTTTTTTTTTTTTTTTTTTTTTTTTTTTTTTTTTTTTTTTTAGAGGCACTAGTTTTACTTTGAGCCCTACCTACTCTACATTTAATTTCATCTATGTGTTGAAAAACAGTTTAAAAAATAAAAAGAGCGGTGACAATTGGACATCAAATCCATTGGGTATGATCTCTCCACAGTCACTCCACTGGCTTGTGGTTTTTCTTCTTCTTCACCAAGGCAAGAATTAATTAAGGCAGTATCCATTCTTCTTTTGAGGTTGAGGCTCATTTTTATTATTATATTGGGTAAAATGCAAAATTAACCGTCTAAATTTCTTCAAATTTCATTTCAGTGCTCTAACTTTGCTTTGTTCATTTTAATTCTCTAACTTTCAAGTTTATTCAATTAAGGCTTTTCCATCAATTTTTGTTATATGTTGTGGTTATTTTTTCAATTTTATAAATATTTCTTCAAATTTTTTAAATTAAAAAAATTCAATTAATGATTGAAAAATATTTTCCTTTTTTTTTTCAAAAAATTTTAACAAAAGTTAACGAAAATGCCTTAATTGAATAAATCTGAAACTTAAAGGATTGAAATGAACAAAAGTAAAGTTAAAAAACTGAAATAAAATCTAAAGAAAGTTAGAGAGTCAATTTTGCATTTTAAAGCCTAGTATCTTCAAGCTGTTGGCCATATTTGGGCTTCCAGAAAGGAACTTGAACTTGTTTGGGCTTTACTAAACATGCTATAACCATCACCTTACAATCAACTCCAGCCCAGCAATCTGACGTTGTCGTTGTAGAGGAGCAACAGGCTCGCCCCTATCTTTCCCTACCTTTTATCACAATCTCTTTTTCTATTTTGCAATAATATGACATGAGCTAAAATAACAATCATAATGCAATATTTTATCCATTGCACTAGTTCAAAAAAATTGTAACAATAATAATAAAGAATCTTACAATCCAATTACAAAAAAATTTCTTCCCTTCTATATAGTAGTAGAATTGAAGCCAGAGTTTACTTTGAGAGATGGGTTTGATATCCCAAAAAAATTATACATATAAATTCTATAATCAAGCTAAACTCTAAGTACACCAAATTGATATGACTTTTTTAATTTTTACATTGTAGGCAAAGAATTCAACTTGTTGGAATGAGAAACTGTCAACCACAGCTTTGAAACTCATCATACCTAGGGAGGAGAAGAAGCAAGAAGAAGACCTCATCCTGAATCTGGACATCTATAAAAATAAAATGGATAGCAATTAAAGAATAGGATGTGAACAAGTAACAACCTCAGTAAATGCTAATTACAAACAGTGATTCTGCAATATACTAAGAAGCTATCACAGGCTGTAGAGTAAGAAGTGAGATGGACTGGATACCCATAGCTGGAATGGGAAGCCAAGCCATTGAGTTTAAGACAGAGCTCACTTGAGTATTGATGTTTTTCTCATCTAACCCACCAAAATGTGTCTTTACACTTCAAGACACTCAACAGCCAGCAGCTTTTAGAAAGTTATCAAATGGACTTGATGCCGGTAGTCTGAACAAGTGGGGATGATGCTGGTATTCTGCTGCACACAGCATCGGAACAGGACCAGGGTTTGGTTGGCCTGAATTGGCAACAAAGTTTTCGTCAAGGAAAGGATTGCCAACCTACATTTCATTTGAGTCCACAATGTTAGAAGCTTCACTTGTGTGAAGGCATTAGGCAATGTTTTAAGACCTTTAAGGCTTTAAGCCCAAACGTGCACCTTTTTAAGACTTCTAATATATTTGCATGCAAATGGGAAACAAGAAGAGTGCATATGCATACAACACAACCTAGTCCCAACTAGAGATGTATGTTGCACGGTCCAAATGGTTTATATATCATGCAAGTACGTGCTCAATTCAAGTTTACTAGAACAAGAAAGTACCCCATAATAACCCACATCAACCTGGGGATAGGATGACATCTTCTTCATCTCAGGCTCATGAATTTGTAAAGTAAAGTTCTTCCCACTTTCCTGTTTCTGTTGGATAATCATCACATTAGACATCTTCTGCTGCTTTCCCATGAGTAGTGCCTCACAGTGGTGGGCCATTTCCTTGTAAGGCACATCAGGCGCCGTTGAGACAGAAATCCTTCCAACTTGATGTGCCGTTTCCAAGACCTGTGCATATAAAGCACACTATTAAAAATTATGTTGTAAGAAACCAATTCTCAATCTGAATATCCCTTACATTGGTACTCTATAAAGCATGAAATGGCTAACATACTGATTCTAGAAATTGATTGACACTCAAAAGATAGGGAATTTCTGTCGCCAACTCTGAATTGTGTTTGGTTTGACTTTCAAATGAATCTGCCAACAAATCATCGTCCATTGAAAAAATTGGAGCAACCTGCAAGACAACAACAAAGTCATGCAAGTCCAAGCATTAATGGACATAACTTGAAGTCTTTACCTCCTTAACAGATTCACTATTCTTCCGATCAACCTGACATATTTTATGTGGACTACCCATGAACAACTGGCTTCCTAGTGGACACACATTCTCGGGTAAAAATTCATGGAGTAGCTGTTCCCTTATAGTGGACAACTCAGACTGCAAAAAATGCCAAAAATTATTATAATAGAATATAACAATATAAACAAGTTATACATTCAAGGCAGTCTAAGATGTGTAAAATTTATATAAACGCTTTACTTCTGATAAATTTTCCAAGCTCTTTACAATCTCAGAAGCTAAGGACTCCCTAGTTTGGTCTTCAGTGATATCTATTTCTGAAAGAGATTTCAAAGCTAAATTATCATCTTCTTCAGATCCATAAACGTTTGCAGGACGGTGAGATCCACTTTTAACAGCCTGTAGCTTACAATCTTCCACCAAACATAGGAATGGATCAACCTGAGTCCAGCATGATTAAAGGCAAACATTAAGAAATTTGACTTGAGAGGTGTTTAATCACCACAATCCATGTGCTTGATATTCATCACTTTAACAATTAGTCACATGAACAAGTTAAATGTATCTAGTCCTTGCTAAAAATATTGGAACTTTTAGGCCTGCTATTGCTAAGTAAATGAATAACAATGTTAACCAATGATTACAGCTTCACCAGCGATGACTCATACCTACCATTTTATCTGTAAGTGCTGTCTTGGCCCAATAAACAAGAGGAAGAATATTGTATGCTTTTGACGAAAAAAGAATCATTGAAGTTGCCAAGGTAAAGAGGGATCTGCGACATGAAGGTGGCAGTGACCCTGCAATAGAAGTGAGATATGGTTTTAGCTGAAGAGTTTAGATCCAATAAATGTAAGATCTCGCTTGTTCATTCTTTGCTTCATGAGTATGTGTGTAATTGACTAAAAAAAGTGAGAAATGAATAAACCACAAGCTAATTATACCCGAATCCAATCACTTCGTCAAAAGAGAATTAGAAAGTCCAATCAGTTCTTAACAGTTAAACATTCTAAAGCCTGTATATCTATGCCTACCAATGGCATTGTTGTAGCTTCTTACTCTACTCTCCCCATGTTATGCAACAAGTGCAAGCTGTAACTAGAACATGCAATACATGCTTGTCCACTGGTAGGATAGAAAATTCAAACCTAGTCCATCTAGACATATGGGATTGAAAGTAGAATAACAAATTCAAGAGCTGACCTCTTTCATTAAGAGAAATGTCTCGCAGTGTAAATGCTAACTGAAAACTTCGAACCAGAACCTCATTACTGGAATTCTGCAAGACATGATAAACCATAATAGAATGGAACAATAAAGCTCATTAAAACTTAATACATAATTAATGTAAAAAACACAGGAAGTTCCTTGCCAATGATCCTTCAGTCACTTTACACCTCCTATCATCTCTAGGGTAAAACCCCTCTAACCTCCCAACCCCTCCAAAAAAGAAAAAGAAACATTTTAATGTGGCAAAGAAAAACATAGGAGGTTCTTCCAAAGTCATTTCTGATAAGTAGAATATATGATTACTAATACTATTCTAATTTATGTGACTAGAACCCATCCAAAGAACTAGTTCTTTGTGTAAGTAACTATTTAAGGCTCAACGTATATGTATTTAGTAGTAATGTCCTCTATTTGCACCCCATGGAAACCTAGTAAGTTGCAGGCATCATTTGAAAGTTTAAATCGCAGTTCATCCAAATTGCTGTTAACATCATTTATGAAAGATGAAACAAGCTTTCTAGAAGAAACAAATAATAAATAAAGCCCAAGTAAGGTTTAGTAGAGAAATCCAAACTAATCGAGTATTTTGCTAAGTAAAAAAATAATAATAATAAAATTTCACACTCCAGAATCTTCACAAAATTCAAGTAAACGACCTGCCCTCTTTCAAAACTAATTGTAGATATGGAAAGCTTTACTATCATTCTTCTGGACTAACATACTCTAGAAAAGATTAAAGCCACTCTCACAAGTGTTTTGAGGTTCCTAGGCACAGTTGGAGTTTATGAAGACTAATTGGCCTGATTAATAAATTATGCTCCAAAAACATGGCGTTAATATCATATCTAAACAACCCAAAAGTGACATGAAAATACCCAAAACTTCTTCTTGAAATTACAAAATAGTGTTATGACCCAAATGCCCCTATAAAATTGATATCCTAGCTGTAGATATGCTTCAGATGGCTTCTTTGATTAACATGACAATAATTATTAGTATCCCCTGGTTCTGACTTCTGAGGGACATAGAAACGCATGAAGCACTTTCAAAAGTACAGCGCAAACATGCTAATAACAAGGATTATTATCAAAAGAAAAGGACCTGATCAAAAATAGCAGCATCAGTTTATATAGAAGAAAAGCTAAACTCTATTTAACATTATTTGAGCAATTACCTTGCCTCGAGAGAACAGAACTACAAGACTGTATGTGTGAGAAATTGCTTCATAGTTATCAGGAGAATTTGCAGGAGAGACGGACTGAGCCCAAATTGATGAAAGCAACAGAGTAATCTGGTGGCTGCTGAGCCTCAGGGAATTCACCTCCTGAAGTTTAATATTCATAAAAAAAACAGTCACATTGGATTTGATGGTACATCAAAGTAAGACCATTTTTTAACTACTGATAACTGACAGCATGAAATCTGACCTATAAATTACAGAGGGCCTTGATATAGATTAGGGCCAGCAATTTGTTGCATTCCTATCCAATCCCAGTAACCCTGATAGCAAATATATAAAGCCTAGGCCCCTATTCCAGCCAAACTTTTGGCTCTGAACTGATTCCTAGGCCAATAAATATATAACTTTAGATAGCAATTGAATCAGTGCTACAGATTTTAAATATAATGTATTTAAGGAGACTACCCTCTACTTCTATGTGCCCAGTGACATCCAACACCAACATAAAGTACAAGTCACCCTTAGGAGCAACAACTACACTATGTATGACTGGGTGGGGTAACCAGGGCATGCCTTAATGAGCAAGCCCCATGATGTAATGGATATGGATACCTGAGATGGTAAAGACATTTCCAAAAACTTACCATTTCTTTATTTGAATTGATCACAGCATTTCCATCGGTTGTCATAGATACAAGGGGGCTTTTCATACTATATACTCGACTGTAGGATGATTTCAATCTATTCAGCATATCATTATTCAGATTTCTTGGTTCCTCCTCACTAACACCATTTTCTTTGTTGTCCTGACAAACATTTTCCTTTGACAAAAACGTGTCCTTCCTTAGCTTCTCAAAAAGGGCAGCTGAAGAAGAAAAGACAGAGACGGTTCTTGAAAGTGTCCGTGGAATAGATGAGGATGGACGAGGGCAAACCGAAGATGGCACAAGAACAACAGAAAAGATTCGATGTGCACCAACTCGTGTTTCGTGGTCTGGATGGACCATAGCTGGGAGTAATTGGTGAAACAAAGCCTCAGGGAAAGCCTACAGAAAGAAAGAAATTTTAAATGCAGAATTATATCTAAAGCTAAAAAGTGGTTGAGGATGAAAAATCAATAGAAAAATAGGTGCTGCGCCTTGCCTTATTTTGATATGACAAATTGGGTAAGGAGGCTACAATTTGAGCAGTTCGGTAAACAGCTGAAATAGTAGTTCTGGCTATAACTGTAATAGTTGAGATGTTCTCCAACATCACAGCCATATTATCAAGAATTGGGCCTGCGTCACCAATCTGTGGGCCAATTGCAACTCAGTTTTATTTGAAAACTCAAATAATGACTAATGAGAGTCAATGTCAGGAATCCCCAACACAGGATATGTGTATAATACAATACATACATCGGGATATGTCAATTCTTGAAAATTTTAGGATGTGATATAGCCTGGATACTTCAATCAATTAACATATAAATCAACATTTTAAAGTAAATGTTATAGTATTTTATAGTATAAAAGATAAACACCAAATACTAACAGTGTAAAATATGACTAAAGAATAAATATATTAGTTTCATTGTATAAAAGATATCTCTAAATAATAAAAATAGGTAAGCAGCTATTAGTTTCATTGAAAAAAGTGAGCGAGAAAGAGGGAAAGGAAAAAAAGAAATAAATAAATAAATAAAGATGTATCCTATGGTATCCGAGAGTATCTGTATCAGCTTAAATTTAGATATGGTGCTAGTTTAAAGTATCCATGCTTTGAAGCAGTAGAATATGTAAAAATGAAAAATTACACAAGCTCATTAAGTATTTGAAAAGTGAATAAAAACCAATAACAAGCATCAAGAAGTAGTTCTAGACCATAAAATTTTGGATATTAAATTGATTTAGGAGCTTTGGAATATAATTACCACCTTATGTGATAACTGTACAAGGCAGTCATCCACCACTTCCCTAAGGCTTCTATTCCAATTTATGATGTCAGCTCCAAGATTCGCATCATCAAGTGAACAATGTATGCTCTTCCGCAAATGCCTCATGACATCACTTAATGCACCAATCATTGCTACAGAAGGGTTGACCTTTGCATCTTGAGCAAGGGAGGAGGTAACCTGAACAATGTCAAGCTGTATTTTGGGTTGTTTAAGGACATTTTTATGATCAAGATGCTTAATTAAAATGGAAAGCAAGAAATGTGTATTTTGCCCTGCAAGAGGTAAAGAAGAAAAATGCAGGAGCTGTTAATCATCAAAGTAAAACTGAAATTGAAGGGTAGGGCAACAGCATTAATGTTTAAAAACAACAGCAAAGAACCTCAAAATCCTAAATGAGTTGAGTTATAAATACCAGAATTATCCATTAAAAACTGCATATCCTTTAGGACTGGCAAGGCAAGACCATGTTCAGGAGACCATAAATTCTCACTGTCAAAGTAACGGAACAAAGATTCAAGAACACGCCGCATTGTTGTAGCCTCCTTGGCTAGCTTGGCCATGTTATGCAGGCAGACCCTGGACCAAAAGCAAGGATTCTTGGCATCTTCTCTGTGGAAGAAAACCAGGACAAGTCATTGACAGTTGAAGAATTAAAAACAAAAATCCTATGAAGCATTTGCAGTATTTGGTGCCGACAGATATTATACTGACATATGTATTTCGCTTTTTTCGTTCGCAATTGCTCTCCAAGAAGGAACCCTAATTGTGATATCTGGTGAATGAGAGACATGACCCTCATTTTTTAGGACTTCTTGCACCCAACGATTCTGGGGACCTTGCTTGTCATGGTCCATGTTCTCTGACTCTTTATTAGGACCTCCATAGTTTTCCAAGACCACTGAAACAACCTGTTTTGTTGAATATCAAAAGAACAAAAATGTCAAAAGACCACATAGGTTATCAAATAGCATTGTGTAATGAAATGGTAATGAACAGAAGCTGCTTCACTTGTACAAATTTACATGCAATGTCAATAAGATATAAAGAAATAGTGAGCTAAACTGTTCTAGACCCTCCAATATCAGTGACGCATCTATATTTTTCAACCTGTAAATCCGCAGCTAAATGATAAAGTATGCGACAGTTATTACTTATTAAAGTAATTGAGAAATTAGAGAACAATAAATTTAACAATCTTAATTGTGGTAGAATAATTCTTCCAGAATAATCACGGTTAAGTGTATACATAAAACCCAATAGAGTCCTATAGAAGCTGCAAATTTTTTTTATTGAGGATACAACAAACCACAATAGCTCAATAATTTCAGTATATAACAGGCTGATGCGGGAGATGAAAGAGAATTATTATTTAATATTATTTATGTTTGCAAGTCAATTGTATTTTTATGTTTTAGGTCCTAGTAGTTTATTGGGCTTTTAGTATTTTAATTTAGAACTAAGGTTATTTTTATAATAAGGCAATTAGGGTTTCCTAGCCAGCAAGGGTATTTTTGTAATAAGGCAATTAGGGTTTCCTAGCCAATTAGAACTAGGGTTTAGTAATCCTTTATAAGCAACCTATTGTACTCCTTGAGGAGATAGTTGATATTTTGATGAATGAAAACAATGGCCGTTTGGTCTTTCTTTGGTCTGGTGCTGACTCCAGGTCTACCCTAGGTGTTGACTCCTAGTGGTTTCCCCGCTTGGTGCTGACTCCAAGCAAGGCCTAGGTGCTGACTCCTAGGTCATATCTTTTATTTTTCCGTTATTTCAATTTTGTTCTGGTTGTCCTGCGTCACAGGCTACAAAACAGAACTAGGACACAAAGGCATAGATGTCAGGTAGAGGTTCATAAGATTTTTCCAAAGTTGAACTCTTATTTCAGACACAATTAAGTGCACCAGTCATGTAGCAGATTCCCAGTGAAAAATAGAATGATCGTGAGTGTATATGTATTCTATATGTATTCTACATTAAATGCTCTGCTGTGTATGCATGTCAAACACAGATTATATTTATAACCAAGAAGCTGCTCTGTGCTGTTCAAAAAAGAAGTAGATAAACTTGGATTAAGATTTGAATAAGTCTGAATCTCCTTACATTATCGAACTCGACTGAAATGTGAGAGTATTCACCCATAAACCAAACCTACAAAGAAAAATAGATAATCCAATCCCATTAAAATATGGTACGTGGGATGCTAACAAGGGAGAATACATTGCTTTATAAAGGGAAAAACAAAAATTAAAACAGAAGATATGGGTATTTCTGCAATGATTTCAACATACTCTTAAGGAAAATTACACAGGGATCCAATCTTTAGGCAAGAAGAAAACAAAGAAATGAAACATCAGTGAAGTCAATTCAATAATTATGATGAAACAAAGATACTGCAAAATTTTGGGACTAAGGTTTGGTTGTTGCATGATGAAACAAAGAGACATGAAAGAATTAATTTTGCATACGTCATGGCATAATAATGCTTTGCAAAAAAAAAATTGAGAATAAGCATGAGTTGAGCACAAGTGCACTCTTTCCCAACTTTGTAAGAAGAAAACAATGAAATGAAACATTTGTGAAATCAATTCAATAATTATGCCCTCTTTATTTTTCTTCTCCTAATTGGACTTATCAGAACACGTCAAGGCATATCCAGAAAGAAGATTGCAACCATCCAAACTTGTACCAAGCATAAGGCAAAATTATGATCATCCAGCAACCTTCTGTTCCTGCCTAAACCAAGGCCAGCTTTACACCAACTTGAACTCATGCCCCTATATTTTTGAGCCGTTGACCCATTCCATATGCAACATTCCCTAACACCTGGAGTCCATCAGGAGTGACATGTGCCATGATCCTCAAATTCCACCACCAGCCACAGCAGTGATAAGGTATCTGTAGTATGCCCAGTCACACATCTAACCAATTTTGAGATCCGTTCTCAAGGTATCACCCTAGATCCTCATATTTCAAGCAATGCAAAGAATGTTATCTTGAAAACAAAACTCAATGGCCAACCTTACAGGCTTACATCACAACTCACCTCTGCAGGGGTAGATCAATACTTGTATGCATATCCATAATGAACCCACTCTGCACTCAGAAAAATCCCAATGCAAGGGCTACCTATCTGATCTCCAAATTAGAGTGCTCCCCTAAAAACCAACTATTTGCTCTAACCAATCTCACCAAGACTAAGTGTTGACCAAGCACCTAACATTCCTTTACTAGGGTTAGCCTAAGTCAACAGAGGCTACCGTAGACATCCTTTTTGTCCAATCAAATAGTTAGGATTGATCACAAAATTTATATAATTGTTTTTTAAAAATTGAAGACGTTCATATTATTCTCCTAGCCTAGTCAAAGCTAGCTTTCAGGCCATGAACAACCATCACATCAAAACAACTTTGCACACAACAATAATTTGAATCCAAGCATCATTAGAAACGACATAAGTTCAGAATTACAGCCTTTTTTTGCTTAGACATTGATAAAATAGAAAATAAAAGTTCAAATCTTAGATCTTTGTTATTTGAAATTCTCTCCCACCCACCTTCAAATAATTTTTTTTTTTTTTAAAAGGTGTAAGATTCAAGATCTTGTATTTTTTTCCCCTCTGTTTCCTCAATGACCAAACAAAGGGTGATTTATAGCCGTGAGTCTAAAAGTACAATAGCAGCATGATGAATAAAGTACCATTGAAGAAAGGGCTTGGAGCCCAGCTGAACGTAGACTTTGTGCCCTTTCATCCTCCCCCACTTCTTGAGCTAATTGACACAGTTTTGGAATAAAGGCTTCTAAGTTAAACATATACATTCCATCACTCTGCCAAATTCAATACAATGAAATCAGTTTGAAGTTTCTGTAGGGAGAAAAAAGAAGAGCTGGAAATGAATTATAACTGAAGCTGAATATCCTGCATTTGAAGAATACATTTTAAAGATCATAACTAAGCACCACCCAGGGAACCGACCTGATTATTTACAAAGTCAAAAAGTGTTTGGCATCCTATAATTCGCATTTCATCTTGCCGTATTTGATCCAGCAGAGTGTGGATAATGCTTAGTAAGCTACTCGCAAACAGAGGCCTGTGAAATTGTCAACCTAGGGTTAGTAGACTTTTAAGGTGGTCTTGTAGCTTCCAAACGTTAAGACTTCAATTTATAAATTTCTTCCAACTAAAGCAGGCCAATATAACTTTCCTGTTTCAAAACACATAAACAAAAGTATAAGCATGGAAGAAGGATAAACTCACATTTGCTCCTTACAATAAATTAATAACTTCCTGTAAATGCACATGACAATTTTTGCAGATTGAAAATTCTCATTTCTCAATTCCTTGTAACACCTTTGCTCAAGAGACTTTGTAATCTGATCACCATAATTGCAACTTTCATCAAAAAAGCAGTAAATCTCAACTAATTGATAACATATGAGCTATTAATTAAAAAAGTAATCAGAACTATCTATACAATTGAAGTAATGCATAAACTATGAATCAGAACTTTCTTGCATATTGCTTACATATCTTCTAGATTAAATTTTGGAATATAATAACATGAAAAAACCTAACAATAAAGTTTTTTCAACTGGTAAGTAACTCATGCACTCAACGGGACTTGAACCAGGACCTCACCCACCAGATGTGCTAGTTGACCAGAGGCCATTGGCAATATGAAATTCCTCACACATTGGTCATGCACTCAATGGGACTTGAACCAAGACCTCACCCACCAGATGTGCCAGTTGACCAGAGGCCATTGGCAATATGAAATTCCTCACACATTGGTGCACTATATTGAATCACCAATGGCAACAATGGAGAGAATTAGGAGAATAATACGAGGATTTAACCAGTTGAATGGTCTCACAGTAAGGCAACATGAAGAAACTGATATGAAATAATTTCTACCAACCTTATACCAGATATCCAACTCATTATTAGTCTGGCCACATTTATCTCATTCTGATGTAACATGACCAAACTTTATAATGTCTTTTATCTACAAGGCTATAATCAATACCTGAAGTTCTCCCTTATTAGAATGGATAAGCCTTCTTGTTTGCAATTGGTTTCCTAACATGTTGTTAGAGACTTCAACAACTATCACATTCACTTCTAAGCAAATGCACCAGTAAACTGAAGCTGTCCTTTCCTGGCCACTTATGTGCCCGATGGGATCAAGTCAATACTTTGGTCTTAGACTTCGTTGTCAATCTATAGAGCTGTCACCACTCATATAGAAGAAATGCCACAATGCTTTGTTGTGGCAATTGGAGTTCCACTTTGACTACAAGCCAAGCCAGAAGCAACTCACTACTATTCTTGTCGGGATTGGATATAGGTGGGGAATCTATCGATCATAGTAGTTCACCAACCTCTCAGCCGATAGTGTTCCACTCTACTTATTATTACTCATTAGCGCCCTTCACTTCAACTAATACTACTTTACTTCTAGCTTACTCCCAAATCAAAGCTACTTGCATATAGAGCAAGGTACAAAAGCCCGTGCATGGTGATTCACAATTTACAGCCCCAGCACAGGTTTAAGTCATTTCTATCTTTGGCCAGGGATATCAAGTTAAGGAGGATGCCACCCCCTTGGGACTTCCACTAGTTATGGTGTTGAATCTTGTGCAAGTTAGGCTATGGTTGTAATGGTTGCAAAAGGAACATAGGTGCTTTTGGTGTGTACTCATAGCAAATCTTTTTTTTATGTTTCAACTCCACTCTTTCTTCTGCTTGGACACGTATCAGGTATGCATAATGCATGTTTATCGTCAATCAAACAACAACGTTATCATTAAAATGCAAGCTATCATGTGTTAATTGGCTTCTTGATGTAATTTGATCATATTGAAGGGATTTCACATAAATTTGGGTTTGGCTCAACCTTCCACAGTACAAAGTATCCAAAAATGATCCTGAATTATCAATAGCTCAGCCAAATATGGCCAATCCATGGTTAGTTTAATGCAGATTTAACCCATTTTGCACCATCAGTTTGTAGTCTAATGACCATAGACCGTACAATTCTATGAAGTTTGTTGAACACCAGGATCCTTGTTTTCAATTATCAAACATTTAATTCTTGCTTTTGAAAGGTCTGTGACTTATTTTTCATGTGGGTGAGGGAATGTCATTATCTTTCATGCTCAATTTCTTTAATATTTTTACCCTTCACCTTCAAACAAGCTTTACTTTCCAGAGAGTTTGTGTATGATGAAGTTCCCTGGAGAGTTACCTCTTCAACAACTATTAGATAATAACGCTAATTTGTACCTCCAGATTTTGACATGAGTGAATATCAACACGCTATTAGATATAACGCTTTGCACAAACCAGTTATACCTTTGGGATACGCAATGGATTTTTGGCAGCATATTCACAAAGCTTTCCTATTTTCCGGTCATTTGGTCCTTCCTCCTATCAAAATATAAGGAACAAATCTTAAAAATTTAACACAAGGAAAAGATTGAACAGTCAATTATGAAAGAGAAACAATACTGGTGCTGGCAACTTTAATTGAGGTACACGTGAAGCATGCTTATAAAGAGAAAGCTATTTTTTTTTTTTTGGTTTGGTTTTGATAATAACTACCAAAGTCCAATAGAAAGAGCAGAAAACACAGTGTAGATGGGAAACCCATTTTTCATTTCAGACGTATCTTTTTTCCCCCTTTGTTGGTGTAAGAATAGCATGTAAGAGCCAATATTGGTTATATTACGAGTATGATACAATAAATAGATCTCTAGTGTGTTATGTGTCATAGTAAAAAAGAAGATGAATGAATAGAGAGAGTAGTAGTGTACAAAAAACCTTACGATATAAACAGAGTATTTTATTTTATTTTATTTAATAATAAAAACAGAAAGAAGGAAATTGTAGATGTTTTGTTGAGGCATGATATATGATAAGTAGTAGCAGAGTAGTGTAAGAAAATTAAAGAAGAAGGAGAAAGACCTGAAAACGAGGGAAAATATCAGCGATAATCTTCTTGTACCTCTTGACAGGCTGTCTGGACCTAGCCCTCATGGCGGGGCAAAAGAAACAGAGACTACCGCATGCCGGCAATACTTGGCGGGATATCACACCCGAAACCACGCTCATTTTCGATTTGCTGCTTGTCTTGACTGACTCTCTCTCTCTCTCTCTCTCTCTCTCGAATCCAATCACCAATCACCACCCAGCCTAGCCTGTAATTGCAATTGTAATTGTAATTGTAATTGTAATTGATTCACATTCACATTCACATTGTGAGCTACAAAATTAATATAACAATTGGTTGTAAAATGGATTTTACCTCTCTCTCTCTGTCTCTCTGTGGAAGGGGTGGAAGGGGGCAGGACAGGGCAGAAGCTGGAATTCCGGCTAAGCCAGCCACCGTGTAAACAATATTATAGTATTGTTGTACCGGGATTCCAGCGTTTTCTACCGCTATAATTAATACATATGCTCTCTCTCTCTCTCTCTCTCTCTGATTTTTGTTTTTAAATTTTAAATTTATTTTATGAGAATGAGAATGAGAATAAAAATGATAAATGTGTGGGGAATGAAAGAATATATATAGTAAGTTTTAATAGTCCGGTTGGGTGGCCTGCCCTGCCAAATGAAATGTCCAAACGCGTTTATTACGGAGGGGAGGGGCATTCTATTCTATTTGTATTTGTATTTGTATTTGTATTTGTATTTCCAACTGTTCAAAGTTCAAACCCGTTAAATAGGATTTGTGGGACCCGCTATTACTTGGCACTTGACTTGGCACCGGAATAAACGAACGTGTCTTTAACTAAGACCGTCTGCTGTCTTCCACTCTCTTATTAATAACTATTTCTAACTAAACCCAACAGTATTATTATAATAATAATTTTAATTACAGAAATTTAATGTTTACAATATTTTTATAATAAATCTTAAGTGATAGATCGTTACTGATTGTTATTGTTCAGTTAAAAAAGTAATCTCAGTACTAAATTTAAATTTGAACCAATAACAACTAACCACTTGTGATTTATTGTGAAAATATTATAAAAATGTTATAGACATAACACTTCTTTTTTAATTATAGCCACCAAATGATCTGTTTATTTACCGTTCGGTCTCAATTTGAAAATATATATATGTTTTTTTTTATTATTATTATTACGTGAGAGAAAGAGAATGTTATTTTGTTGTATTCTCAAAATATTGAATGATTATTTTGTTTAATAGTTGAGTTTAAACTTTAAATTGAACTTGGTTTACTTGTTAAATAAAATATATATATATATATATATATATATATTTATTGTAATTTCTAAACTCATTTCATTGAGTACGTACTATCCTTAAAACCAAGAAATCTTGTTTCTAACCTACAGATAGGAGTGTATTTGGCCAGACCCTCTGGGGGTCAACCCAAGGTACAAACTTCCCTTCTCACTCTCTCATTCTATTTTCTTTTTATTTTTTTCAGATACGCCCAATTTGGCCATTTCTTGAGCTTATCCTGATGAGCTTTGCAGTGCTTGAAATTGCATATGAATTTTAGGCCTATTTGGTAAAAGATTTCTAATAATGTTGTTTAAATGTTGTGAAAATACAATGTAGGTGAAAAAGTATTGTGAAAATATGTGTTGTGATGTTTAAAGTTTAAATAACAAAAATTGTTATTTAAACATCAGTATCAAATGGGCCCTTAATTATCATCTCCCATGTTGTGACTAAATATTGCATTATTTTGCAATACAATTTCATTAAATCCCATATTTGCCACAAAGAACCATTAAAAGTTAGGACTTCAACTCTCTTTTATTTATTTATTTTATCTTTATTGATCAAGGTAGTCAATACCATACCGGTACGTATACCGGTATCGAAACATCAATGTTTCGTACCGGTTTAAATATCGGTCATACCAGCCATACCAAGCATACCGACCGGTACAGAAAAAAGTTTTTTTATTTTTATTTTAAGTTTTGTAAGTTTTGTAATTTTTGAATTTTTGTTAGGATAAAATGGTAACTTATTTGCATTAACT
Organism: Quercus robur; assembly: GCF_932294415.1. Lineage (NCBI taxonomy): Eukaryota > Viridiplantae > Streptophyta > Magnoliopsida > Fagales > Fagaceae > Quercus > Quercus robur. The sequence goes on along the minus strand of NC_065540.1, from coordinate 50,495,896 downwards.
TATCTATATATATATATAAAACCGAAGCCTCTGCTAGCTCCACAATTTTCCACGTCAGCATTTTTTTTTTTTTTTTAATTTTTAAATATGGTTTTATTCTTTTTATAAAATATATATATATATATATATATATAAATAGTCTCCGTCTATTGATAAGCAACTTTAAGTTTTTCTATCGATCTCTCTCTCTCTCACACAATGGCTGACAACGCCACTGCCACCACCACCACGACAGTGCCACTGCCTCAAGAAAACACCATGGCGGCAGCTGCTACTCTGCCGTCGCCACCGCCACAAGAAATCCCTGTTCCAAAGACGGAGATGAAACGCTGGGTGACGAAGAAGACGACGAGCCTTTGGAGGACACAGCTACAGCAGGACAAAGTCGCCGCCGAACTCAACGTCGAGGCCTTAACCATCGACGACACCAAAACGCTCACATCACTGCGGTACCATCAATCTCTCACATCACCAAGATTTGAATTTCTTTATTTCCCTGATCCTAATTAGGGTTTCGATCAACTCAATACCTTTTGCTGCTACTTTTTGTTAAAATATAATAAAGTACTGATTTTGATTATAGTTTGAGATCCTGATTTGAATTTCTTTATTTGCCTGATCCTAATTAGGGTTTCGATATATATATATATATATATATATATAAATAGTCTCCGTCTATTGATAAGCAGCTTTAAGTTTTTCTATCGATCTCTCTCTCTCTCACACAATGGCTGACAACGCCACTGCCACCACCACCACGACAGTGCCACTGCCTCAAGAAAACACCATGGCGGCAGCTGCTAATAAAAAAAAAAAAAATATATATATATATATATATATATAAATAGTCTCCGTCTATTGATAAGCAACTTTAAGTTTTTCTATTGATCTCTCTCTCTCTCACACAATGGCTGACAACACCACTGCCACCACCACCACGACAGTGCCACTGCCTCAAGAAAACACCATGGCGGCAGCTGCTACTCTGCCGTCGCCACCGCCACAAGAAATCCCTGTTCCAAAGACGGAGATGAAACGCTGGGTGACGAAGAAGACGACGAGCCTTTGGAGGACACAGCTACAGCAGGACAAAGTCGCCGCCGAACTCAACGTCGAGGCCTTAACCATCGACGACACCAAAACGCTCACATCACTGCGGTACCATCAATCTCTCACATCACCAAGATTTGAATTTCTTTATTTCCCTGATCCTAATTAGGGTTTCGATCAACTCAATACCTTTTGCTGCTACTTTTTGTTAAAATATAATAAAGTACTGATTTTGATTATAGTTTGAGATCCTGATTTGAATTTCTTTATTTGCCTGATCCTAATTAGGGTTTCGATATATATATATATATATATATAAATAGTCTCCGTCTATTGATAAGCAGCTTTAAGTTTTTCTATCGATCTCTCTCTCTCTCACACAATGGCTGACAACGCCACTGCCACCACCACCACGACAGTGCCACTGCCTCAAGAAAACACCATGGCGGCAGCTGCTAATAAAAAAAAAAAATATATATATATATATATATATAAATAGTCTCCGTCTATTGATAAGCAACTTTAAGTTTTTCTATTGATCTCTCTCTCTCTCACACAATGGCTGACAACACCACTGCCACCACCACCACGACAGTGCCACTGCCTCAAGAAAACACCATGGCGGCAGCTGCTACTCTGCCGTCGCCACCGCCACAAGAAATCCCTGTTCCAAAGACGGAGATGAAACGCTGGGTGACGAAGAAGACGACGAGCCTTTGGAGGACACAGCTACAGCAGGACAAAGTCGCCGCCGAACTCAACGTCGAGGCCTTAACCATCGACGACACCAAAACGCTCACATCACTGCGGTACCATCAATCTCTCACATCACCAAGATTTGAATTTCTTTATTTCCCTGATCCTAATTAGGGTTTCGATCAACTCAATACCTTTGCTGCTACTTTTTGTTAAAATATAATAAAGTACTGATTTTGATTATAGTTTGAGATCCTGATTTGAATTTCTTTATTTGCCTGATCCTAATTAGGGTTTCGATCAACTCAATACCTTTGCTGCTACTTTTGGTTAAAATGTAATAAAGTACTGATTTTGATTATAGTTTGAGATCCTAATTAGGGTTTTGAATCTTTATCATTGATATTAATTTTTGTTTTGATGCTTATACAATGTGGCAAGAGATATAGTGTTCTATAGTTTTAATTCCTATTATTATGTTACTTGGAACATGAATGCAGAAACACATATGTATAGTTGAATCTGTCAAAAGAACTGCTAAAGGATTTATAAATTGAGATGAAATTCCAGAAGCCAAGTAAAATTCAAGCTATTAGTTTGCCCATGATTTTGACTCCTCCCCATAAGGATTTGATAGCCTAGGCGCATAATGGTTTTTCTGTCAATTTAAGGATTTCGTTTTTAATTAGGTTTTTCTGTCAATTTAGGGATTTCAATTCCTAATCCCTTTTTCTCTCTATTCATTTTTGTTGAAGTCAGGGAAACACTCATAGAAAATTAAATTCTACAAGTTTTGTAAGAAAGTGGAGATAGTATTGAAGAGGCTCCCAACTGTCAAAATCTGACAACAATCCTACAGGTTTTGCTTTACTTTCAAGTTTTGCTTTATTTTGCTATCTAGGTTTTTTAGCACATCTGATTTAGCTTAGCTTAATCGTATGTTTGATTAAATAATTATTTGGGCACCTAAAACGCCAGCCTTCTTTGTCTCCACTCAGTCCCCTAATTTTTTTTTTTTTTTTTCAAACCTTCATGTTTATTTTTGTGTTGTTCCTTCCTTGCAACAACAAAGCAGGTTTCATTCTTAATTTTTGTTCTTCCATTCACTTTTATTTAGATTTAATATTCCTGATTAATTTCTGCTTTTTTATTGCCTTTCTCTTCAGTCTTTTCCTCCATTCGAATCAAGGTTAAAGGTATGGTATTCGTTTGCCTCTGTACTAAATTTCTGAATTTTTTTTAGTATAGGGTTAACTATTTGTCTATGTGCATCTAATTTCTAAATATTGTAGTGTTCTCTTTACATTTAAAGAACTAATGAAACTCAATTTGAATTGGTACTTATCATGTATAAATAAATTTTTTTTTGAATTTTTAGTAATTAATAATTGCATTGGTATGCTGTTGAGACACACAATCCAAATAAAATTGTAAAAGTGTCATGAAGGTTGGTTGAATTTTACTCTATTTTAATGATCATGTTGATTATATGTGTGCTTTACCTATAAACAATTGCATTGTTGTATCTTCTGGAGTTTTATTTTTATAGACTTAACTTGAATGTTTTAAAGCTAGAACTGACATGAGCACATTAACCATCCTGCCCCATGAGGCAGATTTCATAATAGCTAAATCTCCAAGTTCTAAGTCTTTTTACTATGAAATCTTAAGTAAGTGACCAGGAAGACAGGGAAAGCCCTGAAACAGCAAACATATATGATTGGTAGTATTTAAAACATGAGCATTAAGAACCTTGGTTCTCAAATCTTCTTATTTATACCAGGTTAACTTGATTAACAATACTGGGGATTATGACATGTTCTAATTCTACACCTAATTACATACACATCTGTGGGATTTTTTTTTTATTTTTAATATCATTATTGGTTTATTTCAGTTTAATCTAAACTGTATATGTAATACTATGGCTCTATTTGGATTTTGAAGTATTATAGCTTATTACCAGAAGTATTTGCTATATAAAATGCAAAAACTGCATGTACTGCTCAAACTTATGCTTTAAATTTAATTTTTACTCTTCAGCTTGCTTTACTTTTGTAAATTAAAGGGTTTAGGGGTTTATCTAACAAACTAAGTCTTGAGTCTAAATATTCAGAGGATAAATGATTTTCACAGCAAGTAGGACTTCATTTTTTATTGTAGTTGCTGTTGGATTCATATGTTATTTGTACTGCTCATTTTGCATCTATGTTCATCAAATTTTCACTTGCTTTGAACTTCTCCAATCCCAAAACAAAGAGAGAAGGAATGAAAATTCCACTGACATGAGCACCAGCCTAAGCACCATCTTTACCAGTTACAACTCCAGCTTCCAATTCAATATCACAAATTCTGCCAACACAGATGGAATGATATCAAAATTTGATTGATCCAGATAGGCTTTTCAGTTTTTTATGATGGGTTTTGCTTGGTTTTGTATTTTGTATTATGCATAATTGGTTGTTGTACATTTGGTTGGAGTCAGTGATACGCTATTGTTATGATGAATATTTGTGCATAGTACTTTCAAATGATCATCTAAACAACATTTACAAGCAATAAAATTTTAGTGTTTAAACAATTTACAACTATTAACGCATGATAGATAACATTATTCTAACAGTAAGACTCCAGCATTACTTCTTTTTTTTATTTTATTTTTTATTATAGATTAAAAGTTCTGCTTTTAAACATAATTGTCATTGAACTGTTCATGCTCTTTTCCCAGTTAATTGAAGTACTTTTATTAATTTATTGTCAATATTCCTTCCCAAATTCAGAGCTCAGATTCTATTTCCAGAATTCTCTTAAAATAGTAGTGTCTAAATACAATATAATTTTACCTTTTAGGGTAAAAACAACTTCAGAAAAAATAGCAATATTCATAAATAACAACAAATCCAATTTGGGAAGTCAAAATAGCCATAACTCACCCAAATATATCACATGATTTTTTTTTTCATGATTGGTCCTGCATGATGGGCACACTTCACATGTCAATTGTCAAATAATTGTACATTGTATGCATGACTATATTTGAGGAATACTATAATCTCAGCTGCTTACAAATATGATATTTAAGATGTATATGTTGTGGCCTATCTTAAACCTCAAATGAAATGGAATTGTATTGTGTTTTGGTTTAGGTTCTTTAAATTTGGGTTTAGATATGATTTAGGTCTGGGTATTTTGATTGGATTGGATTGGATTACATTGCATTCAGGTTTTGGCTTAGATTCAGTTTGAGTAAGAAATTTGGGTTAGAATTGTTTTTAATATCAGTTACCTGTGTTAGATTTGGTATTTCTTTTGGATATTTGGGTTAAATTTGTTTTGAGTATGTCTTGGCTCCAAAGAGAAATCTCTGGAGATCTTCATGGATTGATTTAGTTCTGAAGAACATAGATTCATGTTACCAAAAAATAAAGCTCTGTTTGTCATTTCATTTATGCTGTTTTTAATTTTTTTGTTGAAATATATTCCCCTCTTTATATTTTCATTTCCCATGTTTCTTTTCTACCATTGTTGTCAAGTTTTTTCAGTATATATTTTTCTAAAATTAAAGTTTTTCCTGGGTTATGATATAAAGGCCATGTTGTTCACATATCACAATGAGTAGGTCAATTTTATTATTAAATTGTATTTCATTAGTATACACACACACTCTGTAATGTTAGAGATGAGTTTTGTCATATTTGATCAACGAGGCTAATAATGCAAACTTTGCATCTGAATTGGATTTCCATTTCTACTTTAGTACGTCAAATATTTGACCTTCAAGTCTCAATATCTATTTATTTCAATTTTTTGTTTAATGATGTGCTCTGCCTGTTTGTTAAAAGAACTGAGTCAATAAATTTTTCAGAAATTGTTGTTTCCTTTATGGCATGAGATTAACAATATGAACTATTTGAACTACCCTTTATTCTTTTGTTATGGAATTGTTGTTTTAAATTTTAATGCATCTTAATTTGTGATAATATCTTGCTATCTTGGAGGGTTAGTCATGTTGTGCAAGTCCACTAGATTCACCATGTACATTCTCATGTTTGTAAGATTTCAACTTTTTTTTTTAAAAAAAATCTGAATTTTAAAAATCGTTCACTGGGTGAATTACTAAATACTCCTCAATGTCATTTTGTCTTTGTAAGTGCATCAAAAATCTAACAAAGAGGTACTTAAGAAGATTTTTGACATCGTGAGAAAGATAGAAAGAATTCAGGTAATTTCAAATGTAGTTAATCCAGGTGATTTAGGTTTCAGTAATATTTCAAACATGATTTACATATGATCTATAAAAGACTTTGTTTGGCCTTCCACTGCAACAAAATTCCAAACCAACATAATTTTTTGCTCCCAAAAACACCATCTAAAACAGGTATTTTGGTTGGATTGATTTTGAACTTATGGTCTTTCAAAAATGGCATTAAATATGATTAGTTTTGGGTATTTTGGTCGGATTGATTTTAAATCTTTGATTTTTATTTCTAGGTTAGATTTTGTTTTGATAAAGGTATTTGGTTAGAATTTGCTATCTTTAGGATATTTGTGTCACATTTGTTTTGCTTTTTTGTTTAGAGTATTTGGGTTAATGGGTTTTGGGTATTTTTCAATGATGTTTTTAAAATAGAGAAAAAGAAACACAATCATGCCTTTCTTTTCCTTTTTCTTAAGAGATGGGAATGGTGACAATCTTTAAGTTTGGAAGACTATTTTTTTCCTCGATGATGGTTACCAATTCCTGTAGATAACCATAAGTCCGTAAGGCTCATTAAAAATCCTCTGGGCTTGAGTTTAATGGTAGAGTGAATTACGTCCATGGAAATAATAGTGATTTTAATGTTTCAATGTGAGTGTGTGTATATATTTTATCCTTACTGTGTTTGTTTAATCCATATAATCATGTTAAAATTAGAGATATGCACATGTTTTGATCCTTGCCACTTTGAAATGTACATATATATTCTTGATTGCCATTTTGATTTATAGCTGATATTTCTGCTATAATTGTTAAAATTATGCTATAAACTTGATTTTATTGTGCTTTGCTAAGTTTGATGCTGAAATAAGCTTTATTCTAAATTACTGTATTATGGGTATATAGAAAAAGGCATATAAGAATATTTTGGGTTTAGGCTTACTGCTTATGTCCTTCGTATAATAGTATAATGAAATAATGTTTGTAGATATTGATTTAAAGGTGATTGCTTTTGCTTTCTCTTGAAAGAAAGTTTCAGTGCATATGGTGGTATCTTGAATCTACCTATTCAATTCTTATTTAGTTTCTTTTCTTTTTGTTGCATTCATTTCTTAAGTTGTATTGTAGCCATTGTAATTTGATATTGAGGTTAACATAGTTCTATGGTGCATAGGCTTATATAAAATGTGAGTACTTTTTTTTTCTCAATGGATTTTCTTGCCTCATATTTTAAGTTCATAAATTGATGTATTATGTGATTATACCATTTAGTTGAGTTATGATGCCAGCAATTTATTCTATTTGTATTTATGAACTAAATGAGTTATGATGCTAGCAATTTGCTGCTATGGAACTCATTTGACTAAAGCAAATAAAATTTGAGCTGACAATTTTTTCTTTTAATGTTTCCCTTTTTAGGTGTATCTCTTGAACCTGTTTGGTTTCCTGTTAATTGGAAATGTTCATAGTTTGCATAATACTACATTCATAAATCCAACATATCAGATGAGGCGCTTTAGAAAAATTGGAGTCATCATTGTAATGGATGGGCTAATTCATGAAATGCGCCCACTTTAAATTTTTTTATTGATGTAAGTTGCGTAAGCTTTTTGTTGTAAAATTGGTAGTACCTTTAGCATTTTCCATATGTTCTTACGTTTCAATGCTTTGATTGGGGAGTTTTGTTTTGTGTGCTAATATTTTGGATGGGAATGATTATACATGGGGAATTATTATTGCAAAACTGGTAGAAGCACATGGTAGATTAATGTTATGCTTTATTTTGAAGCAAGTAAAAAGAAGATGCGCTAAATAGGTTTGGTTTGAGGATAAGAAATATATATATATATATATATATATATATTGCTAGAAGGGTAAAGATTGTTGAGGGATTGAGATAGTATCAAAAACTACAAGTGTGTTCCAAGATTAACTATCCCGTGCATCGCACGGGTTAGCGACTAGTTAGTATTATTTGCTTTCTTAGTATGCAATAGTAACTTATAAGCTTTCTATTTTTTATAGTGTTTTTTTTTCTTTTAATTGATACTAAAATTTAAAATCATGAATAATTAGTTCTAAATTGAGGAAATGTTTTATTGTAAACTTTTATATTTATTATAATATATATACACACATACATACATATATATATATATATATATATTTATTTATAAATATAAAAAATAGCAGTAAACCCAAAACGGTATACCAGTATTGACCGGTATCTGAAATATATCGTACCATTGGCCAAACCGATACAGCCTTCAGTACGGTATTGACTCCCTTGTCATTGATACGTTTGTTGGTTCTTAACTTTCCATTGATTTGGAGAACACAGATTTTAATAATAGCTACACCAGCTAACAACTCAAGTTAATGTGAAGGAGAAGATTCGAGATTACTGATAATTGGTTTTTGTTCCTTGAAGCAAACTCAACAATAATTTACTGTTGTGATATCCATTATACCCTTCCTATTCCAAGTCTCTTTTCGATTAGAAAAAATTAATTGCCTCAGCAATTTCATTATTAAGATAGGGTAGCCCTCACAATAGGCCATGACTCAATGGCTTCGAATAATTTCATAGCCATGCTCCCAGAATAGGTCATGGCTGAATGGCTTCCAATTATAGGTCCATTCCTCTTTTTGGAGAACCTGAGCCACAATCTATAGCAACATAATGTTTTCAATTATCATATTGTCATGTATCCCTAAACTACCATATATTCCAATATTCCTAGCAAATTATTAAGAAAAATAATGGGAGAGGGAGAAGAGGGTTCAAACCACAGACATGAAGCAACACAAAAAATGTCATTACAACTAGGTTATCGCTTGAACCCCCATGTTAATGTGTCAAATATTGAACTCTTAATTGTATAACGAAAACAATAAACTCAAATTTCTAATATATAGAAATTTCCAAACTAGAAATAGCTCCCTTCTACAGCTAAAGAATCCATTAACATATAAAATCTTTTCAACTGGATGCTGAATTCACAACAATAGTTGTTGTTGCTAACTTGCTACTTGCTTCCATTATCTTAGCTTTTGGGGAAATGCTATTTAATTTGTATAAGCATTAAAAGGATAGCTATATTTATTTACTTATTTATTCATGTCTCCTAGTCCTAGTCCTCCTCTTGGGTACTTATACAACAGACTCAAATGAAAGTAAAACTAAAAAAAAAAAAATTGTTTCTACTCCTAACCAAAATATTACAAGACCCAGAAAACTTCATCTTAAGGTCACCAACACAACATAGGAGAAGAAAAAAATTTGACATGTCACAATAATTCCAAATAGGTTGGTGATCTCTGCTCATTTCTATACCCTCTTCACAAGAAAATAGGCCGCCAATAACAATTAACTAGAAATACAACTTCATGGTCAACGATTGATTTCACAATGAACAAAGCATTTTGCATTAAAACTTACGATTTAACAATTCCAATGATTGATTGAATGCTCAGAAAATATTTGCATTTTTCAGAGTCTTAAATCCAAGCAATGCGTAAAAGTATATGCACTTTCTCCAAAAGTACACTACACTTTGCTGTTTTGACAATCATACCTAAGTTCTTGAAGTACCACCATGGTCCCTCTCAACATGCTGCACAAGAGACACTGGATCACGAAATCCCCTACTACACTTTGGGCAGACATCAATTGTCACCTTCTTCACCCCAGGTCGATTGCCATTCCTTTCATGGACTTTCTCCACATGCTCCACCAGAGTTGTAACAGAGGAGAACTTTGCACCACACTGTGGGCACTCCTCTTGTCCAATCCCACCACTGCTGCTGCTGCTCTGCCCCATCCCATCCTTTGCGATCTGCCACTTTTGGCTAATTTCAGTGCTCAATTTTGACATGCTTGCTTCAGCTGAGGCTCGAACTGTTGAAGCTGCATTAAGAATGCTTGTAGCCCACGCGGAGGAAGATGAAGTTGGAGCTCGTTTGGGTTTTGACTCTTCTTTTCTACTCCTACTTAAAAGACCCATAAATGGGAAACCTGCTTCTGATTTCTTCGGCCCAGGACATTTGTGGTCGGGTCCAAACCTGTGCTTCAAACAATGGTCTACCAAGCAGTCCCTGCACTTGATTGTGTTTGAGAATGTTAGGATATCCTTGCAACCAGGGACAGGGCATTTTTTCTTCTTTGTGACTTTCTCATAATTTGACGGATCACACTCGGTGTTGACATGTGTCTCCCAAGTAATGTTTGGGTCTTCATCAGGAATTAGGCGAACTCCTTTGGCACAGAGTGGGCAGATGACAACAGTGACATCTTGTCTGTCAGCATTTGGACAACTGTGTTTGATGTAGCTTCGGTGCTCCAAACAGAACACCTGTAAAAAAATTGTCATGTTTTAGTGGCACAAATCAAAAACTCCCAAGAAGAACATACAATGCAAGAGCTCAATGGTCCACAATTTGAGAAGATTAAGGAGGAAAGATTTGAAAATAAAATTCTTATATACCCATCCATAAAATACAAGATAAAATACAAATGTAAGAAAACCACAAGGAACACAGCACCAGCCAATCCTCCCTAAAGCTCAGACATCAGCACCAGCACAAAATAACAACAAAAATTAAATCTCACATGAAGTAGTGGAAGTCAAATGCCACAGTAAACAGGAAAGAATCAAAAGATAAAAACACATTACCAGCCTAACCCACTAAAGAGCAGGCACAAGATAACAACAACTACCTTGACTAGTCTGTAATAATTTTAACCAATGAACATGCCAATGAAGACAAGACATAAAGGATCTAAAATCACTTAATACAAATACCATCACAAAGGAATGTGGCCCCTACATATTTACACTGCGCTTTTAACATCAAAATGGTTATTCTTCTATGTTTATTTGGTTACAAAACAACTGCTATTTCTGAAATCATCTAAACACCAAAACGTTGGTTTTGGATAACCAAAGTTGATTCCAACTTTTATTTGCATACCAGGATCCTTTAACTTGTTTCCAAAGACATTCCAACTTTTATTTGCATACCAGGATCCTTTAACTTGTTTCCAAAGACAGAGACAAGCATAGAACACATAATGCGATGCCTTAACACTTCCTTCTGGAATAAAAACTTATTATCAATTCCACTACTTCTACTTTCTAGCCATTCAAGTTACATGCAACAAAAGAGCAACCACTGAAATGATGACATAACAACAAAAGAGAGAAAACAAGAGCTATACAAACTGAACTATCAAGAGTGGGAAGATTTATTGTATGCAGAAAAAAAAATGTTGAAGTTGTCATTGTGGGTGCTAACTGTGTGATTGGTGCTTTGCTATAGAGCAACATTACTGCATGTATATATCAGTGATCCCTAAAAATCATTTATACACTTCCCTAGGGGAACACCAATATTCAAAGTAGTCAATTAATCAGATCATTAACAAAATTCACAAACCTTCTTTACCCACCACCAGCTATGTGATTTTTGATACAGGCAAGCAGAAGCAAAAGCAAAAGCAAGTACGAGATAGACCAAAGGAAAGAGTGGTTCGTTCTAATAAAAGAAAAAAGCCTATTTGATAGAGTAGAAAGAAAGTAGGAGTAAAGGGGTTCCAGCTAAACTAGTAAAGTCTCTTTTTTTCTTTTTTCTTTTTTTTTTTAAGTCTCTTGTCATGGAATAAGGGACATGGGTTCAATTCCTGCCTACAAAAAAAAAGGTAACCAGTTGGTGGGTTAGCCTAGAGATAAAAAGAAATCATAATGAAGCAGATGTCATAAATTTCGAATCCAATTCTTGTATCTATCAAAAAAAAAAACTAGGGGCAGAGAGAGAGAGAGATTGTGAAAGCATGCATGCATGGATCTAAACAATTAATTAAACAAAACACACACATATACATATATATATATATATATATATATATATATCCTGATCCTGATGCGAAAATCAAACAAGTAGAAGGGGTTTAATTTAAGAACAATGACCATAAGTTGAGAACCCATATTCCAAACTAACATATAGAATGAATGAATGAATGAATGAGGTGTAAAGTCATAAAAACACAAATGAAAGAAAAGAGAAATGGGGGGTGACCTGGCGGCAGCGATCGCATGTGAAGGGCAAGAAATCGATGAGTTTGCAATCGTCAAAGGAGCAATGCTTACCGAGATCTGGGAATTCCGGAGTTCCCATTCTCGAACTCAAAATAATTCAGTCAATATTCAAATCCACCTATCTATATCTATACCCCTTTTTTTTTTTTTTGTAAGTAAAAGTAAACTATACCCTTATTAGAGAAGAGAAACAGAGATATATGGAGAGTGGACTTTGTCCCTGGATTTTGGTGTCCAGAAGCTTTCGGCCCGGAACCGAAAGAAAGACAGAGAGAGAGAGAGAGAGAGAGAGAGAGAGAGAGAAAGAGTCCTTCGGCTTCCGGACTTGGAATGGAGCAGGACCAGAAAGTCTCCGTAATTCCAAATTAAAATTAAAATAAAATTAGTGTTGGACTTTTCTATGAGACGAAACGGACCTTAAGTTGAGATCACAGCCCGTGATTGTCCATGGCCCGGATAACTCGGATTAAATTCCTCTAGTGTGTATGTAATTGTTTCAACGAGTGGTTTTTTTTTTTTTTTTTTTTTTTTTTTTTTTAATATACGAAACTGAAACTTTATTAACATAAACGAAAAGAAACTAGCATACTCTAATAAATAAAGACTCTCCTCAATTTAAGTAACAAATTGCCTGACATCCCAAACATGTTTTGCTAACAAGTGAGCTACCTAAATACTATTCTTAATGTGAAATCGAAAAACTATGAAAAACATAAATGTTTAGGAATTTTCAATTTATTTTATTTTGAATAAGTTTTTAATTTTATCAAACTAAATTATATGTTTAAGTTTGATTTATTTTCCATGGTCGAACTTGTTATCAACCTTGTCAAATTTCAAATAATAACTTGATAGCTTATGTACATAATTTAATCACAAATCTATATAAAAATATAATATTGCATATATTTAAATAGAGGCTTTTTTCAAAAGTTTTATAACTTAATTAACTCCTCCTGATGTTTCTAATATAGAAGTTCAAACGAATAAATAAATAAATAAAAATAAAAATAAAAAACTTGTTTACCGACAAATTATTATGTTGAACTTAACTTACTTGGTAATTGAGCTTAAAGTTAGACTTAACCTTGACTCATTTGCTAGATAAATGAACATAATTAGGTTTTTCTTCAAGCTTGGCTCAAACTATTTATAAATAACTTTTTCAAAAATACCCACATCATAATTTTTATTTTATAGATAGTTTCATCCTATATCATCAAACTAAAATTCATTAGAAGTTAAGCTAACTCAAACCCACTACCTACTAATTATATACTCCAAATTCTATTTCATTAAAATATCAATTTTCTTGATTTTTTTTAATTATTTCTTTTTTTCACACACAAACCATCACTCACTCTCTTTCTTCATTCTCGAAATAAGTAAAAAAAATACAAAAAACTAAATAGTGCTATTGTAAATTTAAAAAACTTAATAGTATTTTTATAAATTTTCATAGGTATTGTAGTTGTGGATCAATTTTACACAATCATATATTGTATGTTAGAAGAGTATTGCTTATTTATACTATCCTTTTTGCCATCAAAAAATCTAGTAAACAATCTTACCACAACTCTGAAGTGACAAAATGTAATTCACTTTAATCGCTCTGGTACGGCTGCAGCTACCAAAATGCAATGTACCATGAAAAGGTTCAAGCAAACAGAAATCAGTGGCCATGCACCTTAATTTTCCCATGATGTGAAACATTTCAAACGGAATCAAATTAACTCTCTCATTGGATTTCATATAGCATAAATATTGAAATATCCATACAAAATTAATCATAAAGCCAAAATAAGCACAAAATCATCGGATTTGATAGTCCAATACCAAAACCTTGAATGAAATAGAAAACTTCTCAACCAGCAACATGTACTCAAAACTCAAAAGTCTCTAAAAAAATATTTGTCTCGTCATTGTTATAACCAAACTAGCTCAAGCCTCAACCCTCTGGCTCTCAGGCTCCTCCAGGATTAGCTTACCAACTGGTTTTGACAACAGATCTGTGTGCTCTTGGAATGGGGACTTTGTGAAGCGAGTTTCTTTCCAAAACTCAGGAGTGAGGAACCCATAAGTTTTCAGCAGACATTCAAAAGTTGCCTGTAAAGAAAGAAAAACAGAGACATTATGACCCACAGATTTATAACTAGCACATTAGAACTTATAACCGTTAACCACCTTTTATGTTTATTTTTTTCCTTACTGATGAATTAGTGAATTTTATTCAAAACAGACAGATGAATGAGTGATGTATGTACTGGACAATAGAGAAAGGTGACTAATTGAAGGTGAAAAGGGGAGACACATCTTAAAATACATCAAAATATGGACCTTAAGAAAACTTTAATAGTCTATTTATGGTGGGTAATGGAGTTTAGACCATTTTTACAATCCATCTTTGGTTTCTTTAAATGACTAAGCACTAAAGAGCAAAGATGCTTGATATTAATTAATTCCAATGGCAAGTAATCTCATAGAAGACAGTAGAAATTATGCATTGCAAATGCTAGTACTAGTTATGAAGGCTTATCTAACATCGACTAAGGGTCTAAGATCATGGAGTCAAAACTTAATTGGCAATGTGTTTCTGCAGTTGTAACATAAAAAAGTCGTTACGTAAAACCATCAACTTGCCCACTGCTGTCAAGGATACACCTATACAATTCAAAATGCAGTAATTCCATAGATACAGATGCTCACTTTACATGATACGGCGAACAATAAGTACCATTTCAAAGTCAATCATAATTCACTACGTTGCAGTAATAAAAAAAACAAACTTGATACGAGTAGCAAGGTTAAAAAATCAGATTTTGAAATAAGAGGGTTAGATTTTAGCGACATTTTACCATGTTTTCAACAGTTAATAAAATCATAGGCATAGAGACATTAAGAGGCACTATCTGTATAGAAATTGATTATGCTATAGTTATGAAATGATTATGGTATTAAAAACAAGAGAGAGAACCAACCTTGACAAAGTTTCCGAGTGTCTTAGTTGAGCCCCTGGAAGAGGTGAAGACATCGTCAATCCCAGCAAATTGAAGCACCTTCTTGGGAACTCTAGCGGCAACAATCCCGGCACCACGTGGCGCAGGGACCATACGGACGGTGACGGAGCCACACTTTCCGGTGACCTTACAGGGCACCGTATGGGGTTTCCCAATCTTGTTCCCCCAGTAACCCCTCCTCACAGGGATCACAGACAACTTGGCCAAAATGATAGCACCACGAATGGCGGTGGCGACTTCCTTGCTGCACTTGACGCCAAGTCCAACGTGGCCGTTACCGTCACCGACGACGACGAAGGCCTTGAAACGGGTACGCTGACCGGCACGGGTTTGCTTCTGAACGGGCATGATTTTCATGACCTCGTCTTTGAGGCCAGGGCAGAGCTCGTCGATGATTTGGTACTCCTTGATTGGGAGAGAATGGAGGTAGATCTGCTCCAAAGACTTAATCTTGTTGGATTTGACGAGACGTCCGAGCTTCGTGACTGGGACCCACTTCTCCTCCTCCTCGCGACGGGCCCTGCGCCTTCCACCGCGTCCCCTGTCTCCCCTGGGACGTCCTCCGCCGAAGCCTCTGCCGAAGCCACCGCGTTCTCCTCCACCACGCTCAGCCATGATTTCTTTTGGAAATGAGAGAGAGAGTAGTAGAGCAGTGATGAAGGAAGGAGAAACCCTAGCAGAGGATATGAGAGATTTTTATATGTGAAGTACTGTGGATTGCATCATCTAGGGTTTTGGAGGTATGGGTTTAGGATTCTGCGGATAACTGGATTTTAGGGCTTTAGGCGGGGCTTCTATGTTGGGCTCACTAAGTGGGCCAATACAACTATTACACTTAGCCCAAAATAAAACTCAGAAACACCTTCTCCAGTTTTGATTTTCGACGTTGGAACACAATTTAATTAATTATCAAATCCTAGTTTTTTTTTTTTTTTTAATACAGATACATAGGGTTTTTTTTTTCTTTTTTAATTATCATTATTATAGATACTTAGGATTTGTACCCCTGAGTCCACTCCATGATGATTACTTTGGTTTTGGTCTCATATTTTATTATGCATGTTCATGGAGATAGTATATAAAATAAAAATACTTGACCTTTTTCTCCCAAAAATATGTCCTATGCTATTAGACTATTAGTACTAGATTTGTGCTTTGGTTTTGGTCAGAACTAGTACACTTTGTAAAATTGTGATTTATAATTATTTTGTGTTGGTTTTTATTTTGTGCCAAATTTAATTGTAATTTTGTTCACTCTTATGTACCATGTATTTTATGTGGGATTTCTTTGTAAAGGTTGTGTGTGTGAGAGAGTGTGAAAACTCAAGGAAAAGTGAAGAGCAAGAAGTTTTCGTGGGTAGCTCACGAGAAGCCTTCCCACGAATTGAAGCATGTGCCCTGCACATGATTGGAATGCGAGAGTCATGACAGATGCTGACAGCTGGTTTTCGTGAGTGTCTCGCGGGTAAGGCCTTCCCACAAGATATCTGCGAAACATTTTTTTTTACCAATTTGTCATATCTTATACACCAAGTCTCTACACACACTATATATACCCACATTACCTACATTCTAAGAGGAGTGCTTTTCAGAGAAAAAACCCTAGCCACTATCCTTGAAAGTGAGAGATTGTTATACCCACAATTCTCTACACAATCCATTGTGGTTTTCCTCAACTTCTACTTCTCCATTTCCAAATCCTTTAGAGGTTGATAGTCCAAACACTTACCACACTCATTCTAAGTGTCAAGTGAGGTTTTGGTGCTGCTGGGAAGCATTGGAAGAAGCCAAGTTTTGAGGGATGCAATCGGGAGTACTGCGAGATCCGGAAAGCTAAATAAGACACGGTTCCGAGAAGCCTTGTTGGAGTAGGAGTTTGAAGGGCTTAGGTGCATTGGGTAGATTAAGCTTGGAGGGTCTCTTACTACTCGTGTATCCCAACTTATTGTCTAGTGGATCGATTTACCGCTTGGAGGGCAGTGGAGAAGTTTTACGCCGAGTACTTCAATTTCTTCTTCGATAACACATCGATGTGTTATCTTGTGTTTGCATTCTTATTCCCTATTCTTTTAGCTTTCATCTTACTGCTGTGATTTGTTGAATATGGCTTAGAGTAGTTTTATTGTTTGTACGCTCACATTTACTCTATTCTGCACTTAATTTAAGTTAGAGTAAAATCAACCAAGCTGTAATCTTTAATTTGGGAGTTTAAACAGTTCTTGTGTTTTAACACATAATCAAGCTTTCAATTGGTATCAGAGCGAGTACACTTGTTGTGGTTTTATTACTTAAGTGTGATCCTAGACCCCTTTGTGATGGATCGATCTCAATCACTCAATGCTCCACCATTCTTTAATGGGATTAACTATGCGTTTTGGAAAGTCTGTATGAGGGCATTCCTGTGTGTTATAAATGAGTCAGTATGGGATTCTGTCGAGAATGGGTACACTTGTTGTGTTTGCATTCTTATTCCCTATTCTTTTAGCTTTCATCTTACTGCTGTGATTTGTTGAATATGGCTTAGAGTAGTTTTATTGTTTGTACGCTCACATTTACTCTATTCTGCACTTAATTTAAGTTAGAGTAAAATCAACCAAGCTGTAATCTTTAATTTGGGAGTTTAAACAGTTCTTGTGTTTTAACACATAATCAAGCTTTCAATTAGTATCAGAGCGAGTACACTTGTTGTGGTTTTATTACTTAAGTGTGATCCTAGACCCCTTTGTGATGGATCGATCTCAATCACTCAATGCTCCACCATTCTTTAATGGGATTAACTATGCGTTTTGGAAAGTCTGTATGAGGGCATTCCTGTGTGTTATAGATGAGTCAGTATGGGATTCTGTCGAGAATGGGTATGCTAGACCCACAACACTTAAGTTCGAATGGGACAAGGCAGCTCTTGCTTTGGCAAATGCCAATAGTAAAGCAATTAACGCTATTTTCTGTGGTGTGTCTACTGATAATTTTCACAGGATATAGCATGTGGAAACTGCCAAGGAAGCTTGGACGATTCTTGAGACTACCTATGAGGGTACCAAGAAAGTTAAGGACACAAAGCTCCAAATGCTTACCACCAAATTTGAAGAGCTCAAGATGGGTGACGATGAGTCATTTGATTCATTCTATGGCAAGTTCAATGAAATCTTAATTGCTAAGCTCAATCTCGGAGAGAAGATTGAGGATGCCAAGGTGGCGAGAAGATTTTGAGGTCCTTACCAGAGAGCTTTCATGCAAAGGTCACAACTATAGAAGAGAGTAAAGATTTGGATGAGATCAAGATTCAAGAACTCATTGAATCTCTCCAAACATATGAGCTCGGATTGCCTTCTCATAAGTTGAGCAAATCACTTGTTCTCAAAACCATCAACGAAAGAATAGATGACTCCTCCAAAGAAGATGATGTGGATAAGGAGGTAGCATTCCTTGTAAAGAACTTCCGAAAATTTCTGAAGATGAAAAACAGTGGGAAGTCATTCAACAAAGGAAAGTTTTCTTCCCCCAAAGGTGTCAGGAAGGAGTTCAAGAAGAAAGATGGGACGGATTCACAAACCCCTCAAGGAATCGTGTGCTACGAATGCAACGGTTATAGACATCTCAAGAAGGAGTGTCCCAACTATTTGAGAGGGAAAGGTAAAGTGTTTGCCACTACCCTTAGTGATTCTGAAAGCTCAAATTCAAACACGGAAGAAGAATATGACAGTGAAGGAAATTATAGGGCCTTTATGGCAATTGCCTCCATTGATTCAAAGGATGATTTGAGTAATTTGGTTGATGAACTTGGTGATCTTTCCGAGGGAGAGGAAATGGAAGACTTGGAAGATGAAGATGTATGCCAAAATGAAGGCGAGAACAACCTTCAATAAGCATATAATTCATTGCTGGAAGATTGTGGCAAATATGCCAAAGTTGCAAACCTTGTTGTGAAAAGATTGAAGAAGAACATAGGTGTATACTTGTGCAACTCAAGGAAGCGAAGTGTGAAGTAGAAGGACTCAAGGGAGAGTTGGTTGGAGCTTACTCTAAGATCGAGTTTCTTGAACTTGAAATTATCCAAGCTAATGTCAAGGTTGAGCATATCACCACCAAGAAACTTGACAACGTGCTGTCCTCACAAAATCTTCACATGATAAGACTGGTTTGGGCTACACCAGAGAAGGAAGCTCTAGTGACGAACCCAAGAAGGAAGTAAGGTTCGTATCAACCAAGAATGAAGAGAAACTCATGGAAGTGAAGCCTGAGATTGAGACCCCTGCTGCTATAAAAAGAACCATTGGTGCAAAACCAAAGGAAAAAGGGAAGTCATTACCCAAAATTCAAAAGGGGCTTCAAGTGAAGCATGTGTGTCATCATTGTGGCGTACAAGGGTACACAAAGCTAAATTGTTTCAAGCTTCATGCTCTCAAGAAAGCTGACTCTATGCGTGGCAAAGAAAGTTCAAAGAGAAGACCAAAGGAAGCACAAGCTAAGGGCAGGGCCGGCCCTTCCCTTAGGCGAGTTAGGCAATTGCCTAAGGCCCCCAAGTGGAAGGGGGCCCCAAAATTTTAGAAAAGAACCGGGTAGTAGATGGAAAAAAAAAAAATAGTTTCAAATGAATTACAAAAATAATCTGGCACATCCTTTTAACCAAAAAAACAAAAATTTTGGTAAATCCTATTAAACATTAGTTCTAAACAAAATCATTAACCAAAAAACAAACAGATAAACTACAAATCCGGTCTAAGAGATTAACCACAAAACAATCACAAATCAAAATAAATAAATCCACTCAAAACCCTAAAAATTTTTCCTTTCACTCTAGTCTGTGCTCTCCGCCTCTCTCTAGTCTCCAGTCTCCACTGTTCAGTCTCCAGCTGGACCGCCTCAGCCTCTCTCTGATTCTCTGCTCTCCGCCTCTCTCAAGTCTCAACTGCTCACCTCACTGTATCAGGTTCTGAGGTTCAGGAATCAGGTATAAAATTATAAATATTTGGGCACAGGGCACTCCATTTTATTTGTTAAGAACTTAAAGATAACTTTGTTGATTTGGGCCCTCCCTGGCTGGTTTTGTAACTTTGTTTATCACTTATCAGTTTATCATTATGGCTGGCTGGACCCTCCCTGGACTGGGCATTAAGTTTGGGCCTTCAAGGTTTTTTTTTTTTTTTTTTGGTTATAGATAGGATTTGTTTTGTGTTTTTTTTTTTTTTTTTTTTTGGTGGGTGGGTCTTATTAATAAGTCTTGTGTCAGTGTTATGGCTGTGCTTAAATTTTTGTTATGTTTGTGCTTAATTGGTTGAAATTTCTAAAAATTTGTTATTGTTTAGTGAAACTACAACAATACTTTTTATACTAGCTTCTGAGCACGCGCTCATAGGCTCTTCTATTTTTTGGATAAGGGTTAATTTTGAGCATTTATTATAATTTGGGATTACTTTATTTTCCAATCACAAAAAAAATCTAGGAGTGTGATGAAAAAATTAAAAATATCACAAAATCTAGCAGGTGAAATAATTTTTTCATCACACTCCTAGATTTCTTTTGTGATTGGAAAATAAAGTAATCTCAAATTATAATAAATGCTCAAAATTAACCCTTACCCAAAAAATAGAAGAGCCTCTAAGCACGCGCGTGAGCTCGTGCTCAAAGGCTAGTATTCCGTAATTATTATCATTTTTTGCCAATTTTGTTTATGTATTAATCAACATGTTATTAATTGGAAGATGATGCTATAATTTAGTATTAACCTATAGGGGGAGGAAAAAAAGATCCATTGAATAAATCTTATAAATAGTGCATATAATGAAAATGCATAATGAAATCATAACAATAAAACTACTTACAAAATACATGTGGTGACCAACGAAATATTTAACCCAAAAAAAAAAAAAAATGTTATATGTGTAATATCAATCATTCACAAATGTGTAATATTAATGGACAAACATGTAAACTTCAACTGGGTATAAATAGAAAATTATAACATTACAACCAAAAAATAAAAAAGAGTCTCATCACACGTGATCCTATATATCATCCAAATTTTGTGTTGCTTCTAATGTGAATGTTAATAGATAAATTTTGAAAACCTTAATATAATTAGAATTTGAAAATGTAGAAGATTGTTCAAACTGGGTTTGTGATTGAAAAATATAAAGCAACAGTTCAATATTGTCATGTACTTCATTTTTAGATCTCTCTGTTAAAGTGGCCCAACTTCCTAACAAAAATTACCCTGTAACATATGGAGAATCCTGAAGAATAAGGGGTCCTAGTTAACTTGTTAAAGAACATCGATAGCATAAAATCTTGTTTTTCTTTTTAATTAAAAAAAAATTCACCCACCATACATATGCAGAAGTCAAAATTTCCAAAATAAACATGCAAAGGTAAACAGAAGCATAGATATAAGATTAGGAATTGACAAATAAATAATTTCCCTCTTCATTTGAAAAATAAAATAAAATAAAAATGAAAGAAGGGAACACCATAGGTACATTGTAATTACACATTCAAAAAATAATTCAATTATTTGATTGTTGCTTTCCATGATTCAAATGTAATTACACATTCAAAATTAAGTGGCTCAAATGTGAAACATGAGTAAGAAAAGGAAATGTAAAAGTTTGGTAACTTCTTCATAAAATCTTGGGGTTCATGCAATCTTAACACTTTCGTTTGGCTATAATCTAAAATCCTAGATTGGCATCAGTCATCGATCTATCAAGGTCGCTTTATAGTGCTTTCAGTTGAAACACATATCTGCAAACCACAATGTGAATGGAATAAGGATGTTACTATCTTTCTTAAGAGTTTTTGGTCCAAACAAAGTAAAAGAAAATTTTTGACAGAAAATTTGAATAGATTGAACCGTGCAAACATACCTTTTAGTACATGTTTCCCAATAGTGATAATGCCCATTCATCCTCATCCACCAATTTGAAGCCAAAATCCTTTCATTCAAAATGGCATGCAAAACGTATTAGATCAAATTAGACTCCATAAAATTATTTCATAAAAGTAGAAGGAACAAAAGCAAATATCATAGGAAATAGGAATGAGATCAAACTTGCCAGCACTCTTGAAAGTATAAGAGATTTCGCAAATTGGCGGAGGAAATGACAGACTCTTGAAATCAACATCATTAACAATTTAAACGATGCAATTAGAATGGAAATGGTAATGAGAGTTTTTTTTTTTTTTAAAAAAAAACCTGAAAAAGAACGTGAAAACGTGAAACATGGGAAATAGAGAAGTTTGAATAATAGACTCTCTTTTTTTTAATAAAGGTAATTGATTTTTTTTTTTTTTTTTTTTTTTGCAATAACGGCAGATGTGTGTGTTTTTTATTTTTTATTTTTATCAATTATAATGGCAGATATATTCACAAACAAACGTGTGTTTGTTTTATTTATTTATTTATTTTTTATAAATAGATAAAGAAATTTGAAAACCATCAAAAAAGTGGTCCTATTTTGTAGGCAATGTTTTAGTGCAAGTTAAACATATATTTTTACCTGACTATCCTTTACTTTTGTTTCTACTTAAACATAGACTGTAGAGGTATTTTGGAACAAAAAAAAAAAAATCTAGTCCAAACAGGTGTAACCCCTTAAATTGTAGTATAGATAAATCGGGTTCTATTTCTCATTTGCTCTACATTTGAAAGTTATTATTATTTTTTTTTAGTCTTTATAAATATATTGTTTGATTAGAAATGTCTACTAGAAAATATGCATTTGGATATGAAAAACTTAAAAAAGAAAAAAAAGAATAAAAATTAATTGAGTCTAAAAAATGATCAATGGATAAATTTGTTATTAGTAATAAACAAAATATAACACAAAATTTAGATGGAAATATCACAAATGAGCAAGAAATTCACCAAAATAATTTAGAAGAAAATGATGTTCAATTTTGCAATACAAAAAATCTTGATAATGAACTTCAAAATAATTTAGAAGAAAATGAAAATAATGATGAAAAACATAATATAAAAATATTAAATAAACATTAATTTAATTAATATATAAGTATAAAAAAGACCCCATTTTTTGTTCTCACTTTAGACCCCAAAATGTCTAGAGCTGACCTTGTTTCCCTCTCATCATCTCTCTGCCTTAACCCACGTCACACCGTGCTCCATGGCTGACCACCAAGCTCTCCTTCTAAACCTTCATAGCCGGAGCTTTTCAAGCTCATCACCTCCAATCACGCACCACTGCCGAAACCCAGCCAAAATCAAATCACGACGACCACTACGACCAAAACCCAGCCAAAATCAAATCGCAACAAAAACCCAGAAGCTTACCAAATCACAAATCAAATCACACCCACCGAAATCAAAGCACAAAACCCACAAAACAACCAAAATCACAAAATGAAAACACTGAAAGTGAACCCACCGTTAAAAAATTATATATTGGTTTTGTTATTATATTTTAGAAGAAGAATCATCTTGTTGAATTAATTTTAGATCTAAATTAATAAAACACATACCACAAGCAAGAATGATAGACTGAAAGCAAAGCAAAAAAAATTGTATTTCCCAGAAAAGTGTTTTTAGAAAATAGAAAGGGTAAGCAAAATATAAAAACAATTTGTTTCATAATCTCAAATAAATAAATAAATAACAAAAAATCACACACCATAATCTGGTTAAGTCTCATGAGCCACAATTTCACCTAAGATGATCGTCTGAGTTGAGAGGAAGAGATTTTCATAGTCTTTGGCTCGGCAACACAATTTTCGATTTCCTTTCTTGATGTGGCTTTCGCTCGCTCCTCTCCTATCAGCCTAGGCGACGTATAAAGAGAAATAAAAGGAAGAAAAACAAAGTACCACATAAAAAAGAAGAAAAGAAAAATGGTGAGAGAAGAAAGACAAACTGAGAACAAGTGTACTGTCGTATGTATTTTTTTTACATTTTTTATTTTTATTTTTTTTTAACTTTTTAACTCTCTTTTAATATATTTTATTTAATGGTTGAGATTGAAAATTGTTTTTTAAACTTTTAATCCCAGCCATTAATTACAATTACATCAGGGTATCACACTTGAATCTGAAAAATACAAAAAGACCTACACATACACATACAAATACGTATACACATACACATACATAAGCACACATATACATATACATACACATACATAAGCACGCATAAACACATATACATACACACACATATACATACACATAAACATATATAAATATAAACACGCATAAACACATAAACATATATAAATATAAGCACGCATAAACACATACACATACAAATACATAAGTACACGTACACATACACATATATAAGCACACATACACACACATACATAAACATACACATACACATACATATACACATACAAATACACATAAACATACATACACATACACATAAATATACATATACATAAACATAAACACACATCCACATAAACACGTATAAACTCACATAAACGTAAACATACACACACATAAACTTAAATATAAATATAAACACACATAAAGGCTCGATTTAGCACACCAAAGTAACTAACGAAATTGTTTGAGGATTGGTGTTAGTTTACAATTTTTTCCAGTCTATATGAGGGTTTAATTTTTCTCAGTCTGTATGTGTGTTTATGTTTATGTTTATATGTGTGTGTTTATATGTATGTGTGTTTATATTTGTTTGTTTTTGTTTATGTTTGTTTATGTGTGTTTATGTGTATGTGTGTTTATGTTTGTTTGTTTTTGTGTATGTTTGTTTGTATTTGTGTTCATATATGTTTATGTGTATGTGTGTTTATGTTTATAAATATAAATATACATAAACATACATACATACATAAACATGCATAAACATAAATGAACATAAACATAAACACACATACACATGCACATTAACATACACATACACACACATAAACATACACACATAAATAAACATGCATAAACATAAATGAACATAAACATAAACACACATACACAAGCACATTAACATACACATACACACACATAAACATACACATACACAAATACGCATACATACACATACATAAACATAAATGAACATAAATATAAACACACATGCACATATACATAAACATACACATGCACATATACATGCACATACACATACACATACACATACACACTCATACACATACACATACATAAACACACATGCACATACACATATTTTTTTAGTTCTTGCCTTAGGCCCTAAAATATCTAGGGCCGCCCCTGATTAAACGTTTCGCTAGAATGCAGCAATAATCAAATCTATCTCACCTGACAACTTTTGTTGACCTACGTATTTGATTTATCAACCTTTTAATAAGCTTTTCATAGCTGCTTAAATCCTAACAAAAAATAAGACCACATCACCTACCGATATAAAGGAAGCAAGTCACATAGCCTATAACTTAGACTTCAATAAAATAACATACACAAAATCAGAATTCTAATCTACAATAACAGTATCTAGGTGAGTAATAAGTAATAACGTTAGCCTTTTCAATATATAAGGCCCAAATAAAATTTCGGAAAATATATATACTAATTCCAGTTTTTCAAAACTTAATCCCTGTAGTGTCAGCAATACGGATACCTTATTATAAGTCAACCTCAAAGCCTGATTTCTTTCATCTATCTCTTTAAATTTGTGTAGTCTTGCCTGTTCAAAATTTAGAGCACTTTCTGCAGCCCAAAGTACTTTACCTGTCATCACGTTGCCAATTGATGACGGAAAAAATTTAAATGAGACAAGTCACTAAACAACAAACACAAAGCATGTTATTATCAAATCCACTTCATTAAAATGTCTTAACTTCCACCTCTTTTAAAAACCAAAACAATCTCAAACTTCCAACTATTTCTCCAAAAAATTTACTAACTTAATAAACATAGACAATGAAAAATAAGGACACAGAATTTTGAATACATTTTTTTCACCTTAAACAACAATTCACTTAAGTTGTCCACCTCAAATCCAAAACTTACACATTCAATGAGATACAAAAAGTAACATTCTGAGTCAATACAAGCACCAAACAAGTTTCAATTTTTTTTTCTTTTCTTTTAAACTCGAAACCCAGAATACTATAATAGCCGAGAACAGTAAACCTCCAATCCTAAAACTTTCTAATCAAACAAAAAAACCCCAACACCACACTTCAAAGAAATAAATAAAGAACAAAGGAAAAAGGGGAGGGGCTTACAATTTGCAGATATAGTGCAGATTAGTCATAAGTTTTTTTATACAATAATATGTCAGCAACACAGACTGACAAAACATCAAATAATAAATATTTATATATTATTACATTGTTCCGTGCTCCCACTAAATCACACAGCAACTGAACAAACTTGCCTAGGGTGACTTAGTCAGATGCTCGATCAAGTCCAGTCGTTTATGCTCAGGGTAGGCCATGAAAGCTTCCCTCATGTCGGCCGATGCAAATAATTCAGTGGCCCTGAACATGGTTAGGTCATCAAGTCTCTCAGGATGCTCCTCAGCCAAAGACTGCAAAATGCCTATGACCTTGGTCATTGAGTAGCCACTACCTTGTGCAGAATTTATAGTAAGCGTACTTTCATAGGCTCTGGACACGGTCTTCATCCTTTTGTCAGATGAAGTTTCGGCGGCAGCTGGCTGCTTCCCTTTTGAGGTGCAGCCTTGCTCGTTTGCTGATAATGTATTTGCAACCGTGGGGAAGAGACGTGCTAGCAACCCATAATGGACCAGCCCTTTTACGTGGAATTCTCGGCACGCAGAGTTCACCTAAAAACAGACAAGATGTTGTATACATGGGATTAGAGACACTGGTATATATTGGATTGTTTACATGAAGAATTTAAAGAATGAACGGCATGAAAATTTATTAAATGTATAATACTCACCACCTCTGCTTTTGCCCAGGCATCCTTGCTACCGTTGATTCTGTTTCTATTCGAATCCCATACCATGTCGGATCTCCGAATTAGATGGGAAAACGCATAGTATCTCTTTTTTAAACGTTTAAATTTTCCTGATATTTGCATGGCATTATAGTCATTTCCGGTTCGGCCGTTAAACAACAATGTGACAGCTTCCACATGATCTTTCGTCAATATCCCATTAAGAATTTTCTCATGATCTGCTTGTGCTTCTTCTAACAAAATTTCAATTAACACATGTTCTAGTTCTTCATTCCATTTCGCGTCGGATGTCTCCGCCATCTAATAGGCAATACACACTTAAGCCCTAAGTATTTGTTTTATAATTTCTCAACCTCAACCTAACCTTATGCTCTAACCGAGTAACCGCGCAAGTTCTAGAATTATGTATAAAAGAAAGTGATGCATCTAGAGCAACACAGAGTAACAAGCAAAAATGAACAGTAATCAAGAACATATTTCAGTAATGGTAAACATGCCATTTTTGAATTTAACAGAAACACTTAACACTTACCTTTGGTGCAGGAACGTTGTTAGAGGAGGCTGATGAAGATGACGAAGGACGAAGGAGGACAAAGTGAGCTCCATATATGTAATGCCAGCTGTGGGGTGAAGGGAATTAAAGTTGATTTGATTGACAAAATCCGTAGCTGGGTTGTGCGAGTAGATTAGGGCTTCGATTTTTGGGAGAAGGACAACGTGATCTGTTGGGGAAAGGGAGAATCCTGGGGAGTAAGACTGTGAGAGTGAAAAGAAGACAAAAGGGGAAGAGGGGAGACTAGAGAGTGGTAAATGGGGGCAGGCTAAGTTGGCTCTGATGTTTAATTGAAAAGAGGGTGACATGACTGACTGTAGATTTTCTTTTCTTCTTTATGTGTGTCTATAATGAAACCAAAAAAGTAGGGTAGAGAAAAAAAAAATTCTAATGGAATAAAGAATAAAAGAAAGGCTTATGGACTATGAGTTTTCTGTGAGAGAGAGGTCTTTAGAGGAGGAAGCTGAGCTTCAGCGCAGCACTAAGAAGGTTAAGGAGGCAACCATATATGTTTGTTTGTGTTTGTGTTCATATATGTTTATGTGTATGTGTGTTTATGTTTATAAATATAAATATACATAAACATACATACATACATAAACATGCATAAATATAAATGAATATAAACATAAACACACATACACATGCACATTAACATACACATACACACACATAAACATACACACATAAATAAACATGCATAAACATAAATGAATATAAACATAAACACACATACACATGCACATTAACATACACATACACACACATAAACATACACATACACAAATACGCATACATACACATACATAAACATAAATGAACATAAATATAAACACACATGCACATATACATAAACATACACATGCACATATACATGCACATACACATACACATACACATACACACTTATACACATACACATACATAAACACACATGCACATACACATATTTTTTTAGTTCTCGCCTTAGGCCCCAAAATATCTAGGGCCGCCCCTGATTAAACGTTTCGCTAGAATGCAGTAATAATCAAATCTATCTTACCTGACAACTTTTGTTGACCTACGTATTTGATTTATCAACCTTTTAATAAGCTTTTCATAGCTGCTTAAATCCTAACAAAAAATAAGACCACATCACCTACCGATATAAAGGAAGCAAGTCACATAGCCTATAACTTAGACTTCAATAAAATAACATACACAAAATCAGAATTCTAATCTACAATAACAGTATCTAGGTGAGTAATAAGTAATAACGTTAGCCTTTTCAATATATAAGGCCCAAATAAAATTTCGGAAAATATATATACTAATTCCAGTTTTTCAAAACTTAATCCCTGTAGTGTCAGCAATACGGATACCTTATTATAAGTCAACCTCAAAGCCTGATTTCTTTCATCTATCTCTTTAAATTTGTGTAGTCTTGCCTGTTCAAAATTTAGAGCACTTTCTGCAGCCCAAAGTACTTTACCTGTCATCACGTTGCCAATTGATGACGGAAAAAATTTAAATGAGACAAGTCACTAAACAACAAACACAAAGCATGTTATTATCAAATCCACTTCATTAAAATGTCTTAACTTCCACCTCTTTTAAAAACCAAAACAATCTCAAACTTCCAACTATTTCTCCAAAAAATTTACTAACTTAATAAACATAGACAATGAAAAATAAGGACACAGAATTTTGAATACATTTTTTTCACCTTAAACAACAATTCACTTAAGTTGTCCACCTCAAATCCAAAACTTACACATTCAATGAGATACAAAAAGTAACATTCTGAGTCAATACAAGCACCAAACAAGTTTCAATTTTTTTTTCTTTTCTTTTAAACTCGAAACCCAGAATACTATAATAGCCGAGAACAGTAAACCTCCAATCCTAAAACTTTCTAATCAAACAAAAAAAACCCCAACACCACACTTCAAAGAAATAAATAAAGAACAAAGGAAAAAGGGGAGGGGCTTACAATTTGCAGATATAGTGCAGATTAGTCATAAGTTTTTTTATACAATAATATGTCAGCCACACAGACTGACAAAACATCAAATAATAAATATTTATGTATTATTACATTGTTCCGTGCTCCCACTAAATCACACAGCAACTGAACAAACTTGCCTAGGGTGACTTAGTCAGATGCTCGATCAAGTCCAGTCGTTTATGCTCAGGGTAGGCCATGAAAGCTTCCCTCATGTCGGCCGATGCAAATAATTCAGTGGCCCTGAACATGGTTAGGTCATCAAGTCTCTCAGGATGCTCCTCAGCCAAAGACTGCAAAATGCCTATGACCTTGGTCATTGAGTAGCCACTACCTTGTGCAGAATTTATAGTAAGCGTACTTTCATAGGCTCTGGACACGGTCTTCATCCTTTTGTCAGATGAAGTTTCGGCGGCAGCTGGCTGCTTCCCTTTTGAGGTGCAGCCTTGCTCGTTTGCTGATAATGTATTTGCAACCGTGGGGAAGAGACGTGCTAGCAACCCATAATGGACCAGCCCTTTTACGTGGAATTCTCGGCACGCAGAGTTCACCTAAAAACAGACAAGATGTTGTATACATGGGATTAGAGACACTGGTATATATTGGATTGTTTACATGAAGAATTTAAAGAATGAACGGCATGAAAATTTATTAAATGTATAATACTCACCACCTCTGCTTTTGCCCAGGCATCCTTGCTACCGTTGATTCTGTTTCTATTCGAATCCCATACCATGTCGGATCTCCGAATTAGATGGGAAAACGCATAGTATCTCTTTTTTAAACGTTTAAATTTTCCTGATATTTGCATGGCATTATAGTCATTTCCGGTTCGGCCGTTAAACAACAATGTGACAGCTTCCACATGATCTTTCGTCAATATCCCATTAAGAATTTTCTCATGATCTGCTTGTGCTTCTTCTAACAAAATTTCAATTAACACATGTTCTAGTTCTTCATTCCATTTCGCGTCGGATGTCTCCGCCATCTAATAGGCAATACACACTTAAGCCCTAAGTATTTGTTTTATAATTTCTCAACCTCAACCTAACCTTATGCTCTAACCGAGTAACCGCGCAAGTTCTAGAATTATGTATAAAAGAAAGTGATGCATCTAGAGCAACACAGAGTAACAAGCAAAAATGAACAGTAATCAAGAACATATTTCAGTAATGGTAAACATGCCATTTTTGAATTTAACAGAAACACTTAACACTTACCTTTGGTGCAGGAACGTTGTTAGAGGAGGCTGATGAAGATGACGAAGGACGAAGGAGGACAAAGTGAGCTCCATATATGTAATGCCAGCTGTGGGGTGAAGGAAATTAAAGTTGATTTGATTGACAAAATCCGTAGCTGGGTTGTGCGAGTAGATTAGGGCTTCGATTTTTGGGAGAAGGACAACGTGATCTGTTGGGGAAAGGGAGAATCCTGGGGAGTAAGACTGTGAGAGTGAAAAGAAGACAAAAGGGGAAGAGGGGAGACTAGAGAGTGGTAAATGGGGGCAGGCTAAGTTGGCTCTGATGTTTAATTGAAAAGAGGGTGACATGACTGACTGTAGATTTTCTTTTCTTCTTTATGTGTGTCTATAATGAAACCAAAAAAGTAGGGTAGAGAAAAAAAAAATTCTAATGGAATAAAGAATAAAAGAAAGGCTTATGGACTATGAGTTTTCTGTGAAAGAGAGGTCTTTACAGGAGGAAGCTGAGTTTCAGCGCAGCACTAAGAAGGTTAAGGAGGCAACCATATATGTTTGTTTGTGTTTGTGTTCATATATGTTTATGTGTATGTGTGTTTATGTTTATAAATATAAATATACATAAACATACATACATACATAAACATGCATAAACATAAATGAACATAAACATAAACACACATACACATGCACATTAACATACACATACACACACATAAACATACACACATAAATAAACATGCATAAACATAAATGAACATAAACATAAACACACATACACATGCACATTAACATACACATACACACACACATAAACATACACATACACAAATACGCATACATACACATACATAAACATAAATGAACATAAATATAAACACACATGCACATATACATAAACATACACATGCACATATACATACACATACACATACACATACACATACACACTCATACACATACACATACATAAACACACATGCACATACACATATTTTTTTAGTTCTCGCCTTAGGCCCCAAAATATCTAGGGCCGCCCCTGGCTAAGGGAGATAGTGAGGTACATCTCATTGGAGACGTTATGGAAATGTTGAAGAACATATCATTATGTCTTGCTAGCTTCACTCCGAGGTTTGAAAATTATGTTGGTCTTACCCCTCCATCTAAGGCTTTCACCCAAAACACTCGTAAAGTGTGGGCGAAGAAAGGTACTTATGCATGATCACCTTCTATGCCCATGCATTAATTCTTCCACTGTTTAGGGTTATAGGTTCATGCATCATGACATACATAATCCACTTGTGTCATTGCTTCCAGTTTATAGCATGTTTCTTTTACATGTTTTTCTTTGTACTTGTTGTCTTTGTTGATCTTACTTTACTTGTTATGTTTTTTAGTGTGTTGAAAAATTCAAAAACCCATAAAAATTGAAAAATCTCTAAAAAGTTTGATCGCTTTTGTTGTGTATATCATATGTAAGTTTGGCCTGGTACCTTCGTACTAATGACATAGTGCATTTACGAGCTTAGCTTATTTTGTATGCACATCTATCTTTGTGGAAAAAATCTTGAAATTTATGTGTGAATGTTGTAAATCAATCTTTAAGCTTATCATGAATGATTGGTCAATGGTTTTGATGATTTTAATACATGCATAGATTTGTGCCAATATATCTTCCCACATTTTTATGTTTTTGCTTAAAGAGCTCAACCAATGTAAATCTCAAAATGAAAAGAGATAATGAGCTGCAAAATTAGGAAAAAGGAAAGTAACGTATTAAAATGTATGGTACCCACAAAGCCAAAGGCTTATTCTCAAAAATGAAATATCAAAAGTTCAGACATCGATCTCAAAATGAGATGTATTGTTAAAAAATGATCAAATGTTATGTATTGTAAAGAAGTTAAATGAAAAGTTTCAAAATTATGTAATCATTTTTGTGAGAAGTCATATATGTTCATTTCTATAATTAAGATAGATTTCTTGACCTAGTACTAGTTGTGTATGACTTGATTGAATTGATCATGGAAGTTTCACTCTGGATTATGGACTATTTCACATTTGATACTCACACACAACACACAAGATTTTTGTTCAACAAATGGTTATTTCATTTGTGTAATTGTACATGATCAAATGTGCTGTGTATGCTCAATTGTTTGTCGATCAAGCCCAAAAAGATTTTTGAGTATTTTATATGTTTTTTAAAGTGTTTTTATGCTTTTGTGTTTTACGTTTTTGGACAAATTGCATTTTTCATGGTTTTATTCAAAAACTTCTTCAGAGGCATTTTCCCGAGAAGCTCGCAACTAAGCTCTTCCTGCGAAAATAGGTTAAGGCAATACTTGAAAACACAAAATTCAGGCAAAGACTTTCGCGACTGTCTCGCGACTAAAGACTTCCCGCAAAAGGTTTTGTGCTTCAAATGCATTTTTCGTGAGTAACTTCGCGAGTATGTAACCTGCGAAAAACGTGTGTTTTCAGTTTTAAATGGCTGATGTGATAAATTTTTAAACACTCTTCAATTTCCCTCGTTATGCCTTCCTCGTGCCTCTCTCAATCCCAAACAGTTTTTCACTTAAAAACCAACCAAATTTCAAGTTCAATCATTACAAAATCATCTCCAAGGTATGTTTTCAACAACCTTTTCATTTTTTTTAGATTTTGCAGAAAATTTTCTAGGTTTACTTGATTTGGGGTTTTTTTTGAAAAAGGGGTTGGGAACACTGATTTTGGTCAAAAAAATTTCAAATTCTTGATTGGGCTTAGTCTCATTTGATTTATTTGTGATTGTGTTGGCCCCATGTGGCAATTTTAACAAGTATTTAGGCAGATTTTCACATGTTCATGTATTGCCCACATGTTAAGTATAGTGTTGCATATCAAGTGTTTGACAAAATGCTCAAGTGTCATTTTTGAGTTGTTTTGGACTCCACTAAGTTCCAAATTTTGGGATTTCCCATGATTAAACTTATTTATCATGTTTTGATCATTGGATGTGTGTTTTATACACTTTGACCCAACTGTGCCTATTCATACCTTGTCATGCATCACCTAGGCACATTTTATGCATTCTCTAGGCACACCTCATGTACACTTGATGCACACACATGCACAATTTTTTTTTTTTTTTTTTTTTTTTTTGCATTTTAATGATAATTACATGTTTTAGCACTTATACCATATTTATTTGACACTGTTATGTTCTGTTTTAAGTTTTTGTGCTTATGTTTATGGACTAACTTGACACTAATCAAATTTATGTTCGTGTTTTATGTTTTTGCACTTATTTTCTCCGTTTTACGGTTATTTGTGCAGATGTCTCCCACCAAGCACTCTGCTTCCAAGAAATCTTCCAAGCGTTCACGCACGGACTCCAACAACTTCAGGTCCATTGAGGCAGACATGGCATATAATGATTGCTACAAACAAGCAACAATCATTATGGAGAGGGTTGTTCGATTGGAGACACTTGAGAACACTTCCATCCCCGAGGTGTTCAAGGAGAGAACTTGGACGAAGCTGTTGAACCCAAGTGGCAACGTTTATGAGGAAATTATACGAGAATTCTTCTCCAATGCCACTGTGGATGGAGACCACATTAACTGCTGGGTGAGACACAAGGAATTTGTTGTCACAAGGGACTCCATCCAAGAATATCTAGAAGTTCGTCCACCTTCTCAGCTAATCGCCATACAATATGATGACAAATTAGACTCTCTAGAGCCATTGGCGGAGCTTTTTAGTGGTTCGCTCAAGAAGAAGTTGATGAACACCATCCCGTTCAATGCGGAGATGAGGACACTAGCATATGTCATGATCCATAACCTATATCCGGTCACAAACTTGACAACACTGTCCGGGCCAAAGACCATTTTCCTATATGATCTCTACACACATAAAGAGATCGACATTTGTGGACACATATACCACCTCCTGACCATGAGCATCACCAAAAGGAACACAAGGACAATCATGTCATTCCCCACTCTCATCATGGGTTTCATTGCAAAAACAAGACTAAAGTTTCCAAGCGGTCTTACCATCATGCCAAAGGACTATCCCATTGGTGCTAACACAATGACTGGAAGCAGAGCCCGTATCACCGGATCCAAAATCGGCATCTCTCAAATTCCAAGGGATAATGCTGAAGAAGAGGGTGGAGATACTAAGGAAGAGATTGATAGATTCACCTCAACACCAGAAAGTTCTGCTCAACCATCCTCCCAAGCACACGGGACCCGATCATCTTGATCGCCTCATGGCAAGGGTAGAGTAGATGTATAGCATGCTTGAATCCCATGTGCAGCATACCTTCGATTTACTTACATCCAAGGACAAATTACTACATTGTCTTCATAGATTGAGGACATGTCGATGAAGCACAGATCCAATTCAGAGTTTGATCAGTTCTAGCCTCTTTGGCCATTCCGGTCAAAAAGGGGGAGAAAATTTTGAGGGGGAGACTACACAGTTTGAGGGGGAGCAGAACATATATTGGTTTATTTTTGGTGGTTTAGCAGTTTATGTTTGTTTTAAACTTTATTAGTTTTTACAACTCTTGGTTATTTACATTGCTTTCTTTTAAAGCATTAAGTACTTTGGTTTAATTTCAGTTTAATATTCAGTACTTTGTTTATATCATTGCTTTGTAGCAATTTTAGTACTTTTAGATGTTGATTAAACTATCTTCAGTACCACACACTTACACCTTTGTTGGATCTTGTATCCTTGATGCAAATACTTCTTATATTTCGTATTGGTTGTGTGTTGGACATGCAATGGATTCTTTGTTTTACTCTTAATTGCATTACGTGTCTGGATAATCATTTACTAGCTAAATCACCATTGTAGTCATTCTTTAATGACTGACCCTATTTGATCAAGATATGCTTAATTGTTATATAGTGTTTATTACCTTAATCACACTTTACTTGCTTATATACGTACCGTGTATTCAACTTGTCATAAGCTTAATGAAAGTTCTGTTTGTGTGTGAGTGTTTCAAGTTACAGGTATATACATGCAAGTGCTTTACAACTTCTAGATTAGGTGTGAGTGAGTTTTGCCACTATTTCCAAACTCACGTTTAAGTCTAAAGTCTGTTTTAGGGATTTTGTCACGGAATAGCCAAAAGGGGAGATTGTAAAGTTGTGATTTACAATTATTTTGTGTTGGCTTTTATTCCATGCCAAATTTGATTGTAATTTTATTCAATCTTATGTACCATGTATTTTATGTGGAATTTCTTTGTAAGAGTTGTGTGTGAGAGAGAGCGTGAAGACTCAAGGCAAAGTGAAGAGCAAGAAGTTTTCGAGGGTAGCTCGTAAGAAGCCTTCTTACGTAGTGAAGCATGTGCCCTGCACATGACTGGAATGCGAAGAGTCATGACAGATGGTGACAGCTGGTTTTCATGAGTGTCTCGCGGATAAGGCCTTCCCGCGAAATACCCGCGAAACATTCTGTTTTGCCAATTTGTCATATTTGATACACCAGGTCTCTACACACACGATTTATCCCCATATTACCCACATTCTGAGAGGAGTACTTTTTAGAGGGAAAACCCTAGCCACTATCCTTGAAAGTGAGAGATTGTTATACCCACAATTCTTTACACAATCCATTGTGATTTTCCTTAACTCCTACCTCTTCATTTTCAAATCCTTGAAAGGTTGATAGCCCAAACACTTACCACACCCATTCTGAGTGTCAAGTGAGGTTTTGGTGCTGCTGGGAAGCATTGGAAGAAGCCAAGCTTTGGCGGATGCAATCGAGCATATTGTGGGATTCGGAAAGCTAGACAAGACACAATTCTGAGAAGTCTTGTTGAAGTATGAGCTTGGAGGGCTTAGATGCATTGGATAGATTAGGCTTGGAGGGTCTCTTGCTACTCGTGTATCCCAACTTATTGTCTAGTAGATCAATTTACTGCTTGGAGGGCGGTGGAGAGATTTTATGCCGAGTACTTCGGTTTCCTCTTCAATAACACATCGGCATGTTATCTTGTATTTGCATTCTTCTTCCCTACTCTTTTAGCTTTCATCTTACTGTTGTGATTTGTTGAATATGGTTTAGAGTAGTTTTATTGTTTGTATGCTCGCATTTACTCTATTCCGCACATAGTTTAAGTTAGAGTAAAATCAACCGAGCCATAACCTTTAATTTGGGGGTCTAAATAGCTCGTGTTTTAATACATAATCAAGCATTCACACTTGTTCCTATAATTGAGCACAAAGCTGTAATTTCACTCATATGTAATTGATTGGTTCTTCAAATTTCATAGATAATTGTCTCAACTCAAATGCCTCGGATGTAGTTTACCAAGACCCAAGAAGATAACCAACCGGTGCATAATACCCTAACATGAATCAAAGCTAGAATCCTGTGCTCAGACGCAAAGCTCCATATGATCAAAAGAAGAACTTCAGATTGCGCAAGTACACTCATTTGGTTTTGCAATAACAAGGGGAAATCATATTATGTAAAATGGAGAATCCAACATATGTAGAGACCTGGGCAGAATACAATTCATTTGAAGGTAAGAAAAATAGTACATGTATATGCGTAGTTCACAAGCAGATTGTTACGGACTATGGACATGCTTCTAATTTGCCACATACAACTTCTGAAATAACTTCATTACTTTCAATTGTGAGCCTATAGTATGACAAAAGCTCGATAGAGTAGTCCTTTTCTCTTTTGAGGACTCCCCTTGCATTAAGTCTTACTACCTAATTTTGCTTCCAACTCAAAACAGATTACAATATGTGATTTCTCATAAAACCCTTTTTTTTGGTACAGAACAAGTGGGCAGATCTTTCTAGTCTACAACACTAACCAGCCTGAACCAATGTGTAAGGACATGAGATGCATGCCACCTTCTATGTGGAATTCAGAAATCGAGCTTAAACATTTAAAATATGACTCCCATTCTTTCATGATAATGAGGATTTCGCAATTTCCAGAGTACTATTGATTCACAGCATAAAACTCGTATGAAAATCATCCGTCACTTCTGCCTTATTTCTTGAAGCATTTCCACTACCTTTTTCATTTTTGGTCGTTTGGCTGGTGTACTGTCAGTGCAGAGTAATGCAACCTTCAGAGCTGCAAGCATTTCCTTCCTCCAACCAAAGGAAACTGTACTAAGTTTCGCATCAAGTATCTGCTCTGGGGTTTCCCCTCTTGCTGGAGCACTATGAACCCACTTCACCAAGTCTACCCCTTCACCAAAAGCCTCATCAACTGGCAGTCGGGTAGTAAGGATCTCAAGCAAAACTACACCATAGCTGTAGACATTTCCTGGTGCTGTAACTTGCATTGTATATGCATATTCTGAAGGCAAAAACACACACAAAAAAATAAGGGTCAAAATGAGAGAAGGGAGCAGGTGGTGTAACAATTTCATAGAAGCAAGACTACAGTATTTATACATGAGCTATCAATTGTAGAATGACTGAAGTTTGACTGCTAACTGCCATAAGAAATACCTGGTGGAATATAGCCAAATGAGCCTGCAACTGCACTAATACTTGCGGTGCCTCTGCATGGATCTAAAAGCTTTGATATCTCAATCTCCCCCACCAAAGGCTTGAAGTCAGCATCCAAAAGAACATTACCAGAAGATATGTCGAGATGGATAATTGCGACATGATGAAGGAAAGCTAACCCTTCTGCCACTCCAACAGCAATGGAGAGTCGTGTAGGCCAGTCAGGTTGATATTCAGGTTGCTTGCTAGATTCATGAAGAAGCTGGGCTAGTGTCCCATTGGGTAAGTAATGATGTAGTAAAAGGGCAACATCTTCATAGATAACAAATCCAATGGGTCGCATTAGATTATCGTGACAAAGTTTGCTCAGCCTTTCAAGCTCTCTAATCATCTTGTTCTGGTGATGAATTATAGTCCGATCCATGGATTTCAGTCTCTTAACTGATAGAATCAGCCCAGAAGGCATAACTGCCTTGTAAACTGTGCTGAAAGTCCCACTTATGAGTTTATTTGCGTCCTTCAACGTCGCTTTCACAACTGCATCAAGATCTACTGCTTGCCTGAGATTCTCAACAAACACATTGCCTGCTATTATCGCTGGTCGATTGTTGGTTCCATCATCTTCAATCCCTGCAGCTTTGGCTGCTTTTTCTTGTCTCTCTCTTATCATAAACAGCAGAACAACCACAGTTACAGATAAAAAAACTGCCAAACCAGAACCAATAACAGCTAGTATGATCTTGTAAGAAACCTTGTGATGGTAATTCTCATGGCCAGAATCACTAGAGGTTCCACATGCAGAGCTCAATGGCTCTCCACAGAGCCCTTTGTTACGTAAAAAGCTTGAATTTGGACTCTTTTGGAATGGTACAAAGTTGGGTATTGGGCCAGTGAGCAGATTATTAGAGAAATTAACCTCTATCAGGCTCAACATGCCCTTGAGTGCAGATGGGATATTGCCAGAGAGCCGATTATTAGAGACATCCAGAGAAACCAGCTTGTCTAGTTTCCCTAACTCAATGGGCAGTGGACCATGGAGATGATTGAAGCTCAAATTTAACGCAATCTGTAAGTTTTTTATACGACCAATCTCAGGAGGGATCGTTCCAGTTAAGTAGTTACTGCCCATTTCCAACTCAAGCAGTTTCACACAGTTTCCAATTTCATGAGGTATCTCCCCTTGTATAGAATTCTGACCCAAAATCAAGTACTGCAATCTTGTCATGTTGCAGATTTCATTTGGTATAGTGCCATTAAATCTATTATTGCTCAGATCAAGCTTGTTAAGACTCCTGCACCCAAGAATTGATTTTGGGATATCCCCAAACAAACTGTTGCCAGAGAGAATCAATTCCTGCAGATTCATGAGCTGTCCAAGTTCCAGAGGAATAGGACCAGTAAACCCATTAGAGGCCAAATTTAGGAGGGTGAGATTAGAGCATCGACCAAACTCCGGGACAACCTCACCAGAGAGCTTGTTGTTATCTGCTTCAAAGTATGTAAGGCTACTAATATTTCCAATTGCCTTTGGAATGATGCCTACAAGATCATTGTTGCCTATTCGGATACTAGAAAGGCCTTTGCAGTTCCCAATTTCATCAGGAAGATCACCACTCAATCCATTCAGGGTCAGAATCAGAACTAGCAGCTTTCCTGAAGCAAAAATGCTCTTAGGTATCGAGCCTTCGAGGTGGTTGGAATGCAGATTCAGCAATTCAAGCTCAGAAACTGAGCCCAGATTATCTGGAATTTTACCCACTAAAGCATTCTCATAGGCTGTGAAAACTCTCAGGTGAGTCAAATTTCCCACCCAAAATGGGATGGAGCCACTCAATTTATTACTAGAAATTTGAAAAGCCTGTAACTTTTCTAGTCTCTGGAGCTCATCTGGTATTTCTCCTACAAGAAAGTTACTGGAGAGGTTCAATGTTTTAAGGTTTGTGAGACTAGCCAATTCTATAGGAATGGAGCCCTCAAACTTATTGGATGACAAATCAAGAAATTCAAGGTCAGATAAATTTCCAAAAGCTGAAGGAATCGACCCATCAAAATCATTATAAGAAAGGTCAAGCCACTTCAAAGCTTTGAGCTCAGAAATCAGAGTCACATTACCTCGGAGTTGAAGGCGAGAAAGATCGAGCCTTTCCACCGTTGAATGGTTCCAACTGCAATAAATGCGGGTCCAAGTGCAGTAATCTGAGCTGTTGACTCCCCAACCAGGTACTACAAGCTCTTTGTTAATAGCCAACAATGTAGTTTGATCACCGAGCTCAGCACCCACTAGCTCTGACACAAACCCAACTAGCAGAAGAGAGAAGAAGCACAAAATTGCCATTAGAATACCACTTCTCTTTACAATTACTTGCTTCTTTCTCAAAAATTTCCCTTTCTTGGTGTTTGCATCACCCACTTCAGTGGACAATCAGAGCTCCTGGCGAGAACCATAGAAGGCATTCACCAAGAAAAGAAAAATAAAATAATACCCAGAAATCCAATACCCAAGTCACTTGTAAAGAAAACCCATTTGAGATTCCCGTGAATTGCAGAGCACACCGATTCCTTAGTTTCAGGGGGGGCAAGTGTACCAACCAATCGGGATTTAGGACCAAAACTCAAAGACCCATATATGTTTAATGTTTTTGACAAAGAGCTTCAAAGAACAAAAAAAAAGAGGGCTTAGAAACAAACAACTAAAAAACAAAAGAGCTACAAAAGGACTTGCATTATTTACGGAACATTTGTTGAGCCTAGCATGGAATGGCAATCCTATTATCAAAAAGAGAACATGGTTTGCACTCTGCAGAGCCAAGCAAAGAAAATGACTGAAGAGAGGTAAGGCTGCTCTGCCTCTGCTGCCAATGAAAGTAAAGAAATGACTGAGAGAGGAAAAGAGTACTGAGTACGTATCGGTACAGGTTTCACGGACCAGGAGTTTTTATCTTTCTCAGGAACACAGAGAGAGAGAGAGAGAGAGAGAGAGAGAGAGAGATTTGTGGGTCTGTGACTGTGAGAACAGGTTAGAAAGGAAATTCTGCTCACGTAGGCTTTCACGAGAACTGAGCAGACATGAGTGAATGAATTTAAGGCTACATAAATCATAATAAACACTCACTCACTGCAACTATCAATATATCATTCATGGGATACCAAATCTAAAGGGTAATATTTTACTCTCAACTCTCAAGCTCACTTTCAACCAAACCAACAACCATTTTTCACTGCTCTTTTTTTACCATTTTATATATATATATATATATGGTTACTTACATGTCATTGATGCTTAATAAAAGTGATGTTAATGATAGACAAAATAATGCTACTATAATTATAATATGTCATGTTAACAATTGCAATAAGTATTGTGTTTCTATCCTGATGAATTTTTCACTAAAACTGAAAGAATATTATAAAAGAGAATGTCACTTTTTTTTTATACATCAAGTCATCAATAGTTAAAAGTTGGAGGTTTTAACTCTGTCGAAAACACAAAAATATGACATTTGAGCTATAAGATTTTTTGGCAAAGGAGAACATTGCTTGGAACTTCCCTTCGCAATGCAAACACAAATAATCCATCACTTGGAACACAACCTTGCTTTGATACGACACAAACTTGTAGGCAAACAAACCCATTCCAATTTTTCACATCAAGCAGAGGAGGCAAGAACACGTGGCGATGCTTATGATTGTGGTGGTATTGAATCCAGTTTTGAATGTGGAGCAATAGAGACCAACGTTTTTATCTGGTGCGGGAGATATGTGATTGTTTGATTACTATAATAGTGTAAGATGCATCTAGTTTCAACTTTGCCGTGTACACAACTTTTTTTTATAATTCATTGAGATAATAAGTTGTGAATGTGATGAACAATCATGTAAGGCTATTTTTATTTTCCAACACTCACAACCTATTACTTTAACACAAGAAGTGAAAAAATTTATGAATTATCCCAAGACTTGTTCATTTGGTTTAATGTGAAGTGTAATTTTTTAGTTGGATTTCAATTGCTTAGATGATTAATATACATGTATTATTTTTATTGGGCTACGTAATAAACATTATATGGATTACATATTCGCCAAATACACGTGGCCCTAAGCTTTACTCTTTTCAAGCATTCAAAGATGGCCTCTAGTCAAAGCTTAGTTTAATTTTCTTGAAAACTGTCAAAAACAAAACAAAACATTACTTCAAAAAACTTATTTCAATCTTATCCACACCCAAAAAAAAAAAAAAAGAACTTATTTCAATAGTTCAAAACTAATGAAGTTGATTTAGTTTCTTGAAAAATGAAATTTAAAAACAAAAACAAAAACAAAAAAACTTTGTTTCGATGAGCAAAATTTAACATACATAAGAAAACCTTATTTCAAAAGTTCAACAAAAATTAAATTCCAAGTCTTTCAATCGAGAAAAATGAAGAACAGTGTGCTTTGGAATGTTAAAAGTAGCAGAATAAAGATTAGGGTGAGATATGGGGCAGGTTTTCCTTGGTCACTCAAGAATCACTATTTAAAAGAATCAATTTTGCCAAACCCAAGAGTCAAGACCAAGAGACTGTACGAGGATTTTTGTAGATTTGAGAAGGAAACAAATTTGTCCAGACTCCATACACGAACCTAGGATTCCTTCCTTCTGGGCTATGCTATCATATGTTAATGAACATTTCAGCCTTTTAAATTCCACTTTTCAAAACATCCTCTGACAAATTAGACAGAAATTTTGATTTAGACCGATAATTTTTTTGTTGAGTAAATTTGAAAGAGATGAGTAAATCAAGTCTATCAAATATACTTCTAAACTCATCTCATGTAATTCTAATATGTGCGCGCGCGCGCACATATATATATATATATATATATATATATATAGTCAAAACACTAAGGAAATCCAATTATATTTCAATTGGATTCTCAATTTTGCTCCATGTAGTTCATCCAATTTTTAATTTTTGTCCTAAATGAATTATTGAGTATAAAAATCGAATAGTTCAAATCCAATTAGATTTTAAATTAATTAGATTTCAAATTAAGTCTAATTTTGCGTCATATATCTATCTTTTTTTTTTTTTCTTTTTTTTTTATGTAAGTGAATTATTGGGTGCAAAACCAAAAAATCTAAATCCAATTAAATTCTAAATCATATCATAAGAAACTGTTACATATTTTAGAAATATATGGTTTAAAAAAGATGTAAGCTAATATCATATATAATTTGAACATCTTCTTAAAAAAATGTATAATTTGAACCGTATAATTGTGATTATTTTTAATTGTATCCGTGCATATGTACGAGATTATATACTAGTTTTAATGAAAGATAACAACAATCTTGAGAAAATGCTTGCAGGTAGATAATGTGTATTTGAAATTCTCCCAACCTTAGGTATTTTATGAAACTAAATATGTTTGTTTACTTCGTTAATATGTGTTATTTACAGTCCTAATGAAACAAATGTCATAAGTAAAT
Organism: Quercus robur; assembly: GCF_932294415.1. Classification (NCBI taxonomy): domain Eukaryota; kingdom Viridiplantae; phylum Streptophyta; class Magnoliopsida; order Fagales; family Fagaceae; genus Quercus; species Quercus robur. The sequence continues at coordinate 50,452,259 of NC_065540.1, read as the reverse complement.
AAAAATTTTGTGTTTATAAATTTTTTTTAAAAAGAAAAAAACGGATATGCTAATGCTAGCCAATGTAAAGTTTTATTTATTTATTATTTTGGTTTTTTTTCCTTCCTTCTTCTACTTTATCCCATTCAGGGGGTCCCTACTGCCTGGACCAATTAAATGGTCATAGTCAGCCAAACAACAGAATGATTAATTAAATCCTTAGATGACAATTCTTGTATTTCAAAAAATGAAAAGAAAAAAAAGATGACAATTGTTGCAAATCACTCTTTGTAGGTCGCATAAGTCGAGTTCACCTTGCCAGTATGCCAATGTCACTCCTAAGAAAACACATTTTAGAAACCATGCTGCCATAAAAAATGAAAGAGAGAATAAGAGGATGTGGTTCATTAAAAATAAAAAGTTCTATCACTTCTATATATATAATAATGCGAAAATAGGATGTGATTCACAAACTCTCACAATCCTCCTTCATTCTTGAGGCTTATCAATCACATGGTAAGATTGATAAATAAGATATAAAAATATAAAGGCTACGAAGGATAAAAAGATAGTGTTAAAGATCATACTTTTCAGCAGTGGAATAATAGAAGAAAGGGACAATACAGTTTACATTAAGGGAAAAAAAATAATAATAAAAACGAAAGCAAAATTTAAATTAAAAATAAAAATAAATAAGAAGAAGAAGAAGGGAAGCTTCTAGTAGGTAAAATTTATGTGCAAAGTTACTAGCACAAAAAATAATTAGAATCTCTTGTTTACCTATAAATATATGTGTGTGGCTTTTCTTTTCCTAATGTATATTTTCAGGTCATATAAATGTTCTTTATTGAGAACAAATTTCTCATAAGCAAAATAAGGAACATGCCTTGCTTCTTCTTCTTTTTTTTTGGGTTAAATTTAAATTCTTTGAGTTTGAAATTATTTTTAGTAAATCGATCTATCAACTTTCAAAACTTGCAATTTACACCATCTACTATTATGAGAAATTATAGAGTCATCTGGTAAACCACGTCACTTGTCCACCATTCCACTAAAAAACTTCCACTTGTTTAAAATTGCTGAATTAGTAATTAATTTTTGTTTAAAAAATTTTTCTAACTAACAATTTTAAACAGGTGAAAGTTTTTTAGTGGAATGGTGGATGATGGGATGCTACGTGCACATTGATGGTGTTGTAATAGTCGAAACTTGAGAGTATAGAACATAAAAGTTTTCATAGTTAAGCAACCAATGTAGAAAAAATTTCAAACTTAAATCATGATGTAATTAGGTTTTTTTTTTATTTATTTAACTTTTAAAATTTTGCTTTTTTTGCTCCTACTCAAAGAGGTAGCCAGAGTTTTTTCGCATAGAGATGAACCCACCAAGATGAATGATTGATCGATTATCGACCAATTAGGGGGAATTAGTAAGACAATCATCATATGGCAACGATCAAAACAACAAATTTGTGTATAATCTTTTTTTCATTTACTGTCATTTTATTATTATTTTAAGAAAATAAATGAAAATAGGAAAAAAAAATCTTTTTTTTTGGTTCTGGAAAAAAAAAATCTTGGGACTTGTTGTAAATGGCATTCTTCATCTAAAAGACAATGAGGTAGATATTTCTCAATTAGTAGACTTGGCAAAATTGGACACAGACCCAATAACCCGCTTGAAGTTGAACAAAAAATTAGGGTATGGGTCATAATAATAGCAACCCGTTTTGGTTGTGTAGTATTTTACCCAATCTCAACCGGATCAAGCTATACCCAACCCACTCATCAAGCCCTTATTATAACATTTTTAAATTAATTTTTTTTATCGATTAACTTTCCATATATGTTTGTATACTAAAGTTATAATAAATTTTCTATACTGCAAATTAATATACTAATTACATTATTCATCAACTTGTCAAACAATTCTCAAATTCAAATGATTTCACAGTTCTACTAATATTGAGTAGTTTTTAAATAAGTTCATTATAGAAATTATTTTCTAATTATTTACTTTAAAGCTGTAAACATTGAATGAGTTCTGATTAGTTTTTTTTTCTTCTTTCTTTTAACTCTTTTTTGCTTAGTTGTTTATATACGTTAAGTTATGATTTTTCACATAACATTTATGTACTTTATTTCATGACAAAAAGTGTTTTAATTACATTAATTTATTTTCTTATATTTTGTGGGATTTAATTATAATGGGTTTAGTCTTAAGTGGTGAATTTTGCTCAAGAAATTGATCTCGCGACTTGGCTCGGGAATGGTGTAACCCGTGAAGGTCACATTAAGAGCACATGCTGGAAGTTGAAAGTTAGTATGTTTCGCGACTCATCTCGTGACTTGGTCAACCTGCGAGATGCATTGACTAGCTGGATTTTAAGTGTGACCTTTCCTCTTCTTTACCCACACTATATATACTTTCGTTACCCACAAAATTTTAAGGAGGCTATTCAGAAGAAAACCCTAGAAAGAGGTTTCTACAACACCCACCTTGTTAGAGAGAGCTACTCATCCTCAAAAGAGAAATCCTTGTAGTCTCTTCTCCTCCCCTCTCCCATTGTTATATCTTGTGAGTAGATTTGTACCCAAACACAACCCACACCTATTTAGTGTGTAAAAAGTGTTTTGGAGCTTAGGAAGTATTGGGTATTTGCCAAAATAAGCCGGTGAGGCTTGGTAGATGCATTCGGGTAGTATTACAAGATTCAGATAACTAGTAAAGACAATATTTCGAGAAGTCCGTTGGTAGTTGGAAATTGGAGGGCTCAAATACTTTGGATAGATTAGGTTTGGAAGGTCTTTTTGGTATCCTTGTACTCCAACTTATTCACTAGTGGATCATTTCGACTTAGAGGGCCGCAGAGAGTCTTTTCGTCGAGTTCTTCAGTTTTCTCTTCGATAATACATCATTGTGTTATCTTGGGTTTGCTATTCTTTTACTCACTGCCCTTTCTATTTTAGCATTGCAATTATTTGTTCATCAATGCAATTGTTGAATGTTTCAATCGATTAATTTGCTAATCACGTATATTCCGCATTAAGTGTGTTTAGATTAAAATTAATCAAGCTATAATTAAAATTGGAGGTCTAAACAAGCTCTAGTTCTTTTATAATATCGAGCTTTCAAAATACATCATTTTAAAAACCTTAATATTTTTTAGGGCAAATTACAACTTACCTACCTATAGTTTAACCGAAATTTAAGTTGCTTACTTATAGTTTAAAATTTGAAACTTTAGCCATTTGAGGTTTGACTGAAACTTAAATTGTCTACATGTGGTTTGAAATCTCATTATGCAAGTGTTTCATTGGACTATTTTTTTTTTTATTTGATCTTGTATTTTTTATGTTTTTTTTTGTGTTTTTGGAAGAGAGATATAAAAGTGGAGCAAAATTATATATTTAACCATATTTTTAACAAAAGTGGGTTATGGAACTCTAACTGGTCAAATCTCAAGCGGGTAAAATATCAAATTTCAAACCACAAGTGAGCAACTTAAATTTTGGCCAAATTATAGGTAGATTTTTTTTTTTTTTTTTGAGAATGAAGACTATGAATATCATTAAAATTAGCCATAGTTGGCTAACAATATAGAATGGAGGGGTGTAAGAACATCCTTCATCCACACCTTAAAACCTATGACATGTCTTGCATGTTTTGCTAGGTTATGAGCAACAGCATTACCAATTCTATGGATAAATGAGTTATAATTGGCCATATTTTTTTTAAGTACAACTATAATTTTACCAACTTTCAACAAATAAACTTTTAGCAAAAAGCTAATTAAATATAACACACTTAGATTATTGGTGATTTTTAGATTATTTCATTTTCATGTCTAATGTGTATATGCGTTTAATTTCTTCGTTTGTGGAATTAATTATTACCATTTTTTTTTTTTTTTTTTTTTTTTGCAAAATGGATTGTCTTGAAAAATTTAAATTTATAGAGTTCTAAAAAGTTGCAAATGAGTTTAATGATAAAGTTTAATATGTCTGTTGCTCCTTGAAGTCCATACCATGCATAAGAAAACAAATTAAAATGAATTATTTTTCCATACATATTGATATTGATGTGGTGGCGTGGGAGTGGGACCCTGGCAAAGGGCATCTCACAGACAAGTAGGGACAAGACATGTCTGTATGACAGTAGGCCTGGCTGACCACCACTATTATATGTCATCATATAAGATAAAAGGGTCACAACATTAACAACATCAATATTAAACATTGCTAGGCCTCCCGCCTCCTCAAAAAATAAAAATAAAAATCTTTCGGCTACATTAACTTTAAGTAAAAGACAGCATCATCATAATGTATGCCCTAGCTACCACCTTTTGCTCATGACTATGGTAAATGCACTACAACACCCTTTTTTTTTTTTCCAATTGTCAAAAACAATACCTTTAAACCTTTTTATTAACCCGCTTTTAAAATATAATGTATTTGTTATTAATGAATCAATTATGTTACTTTCAACGTAATGACAACTTTAAATCAAATTTAACAACAAGCCAAACGTAGATCAAGCCGGGAATTGTGCATGAATCAAGGACTTTGTACTACATGCAATCCAACATGGCACCACTTTACCAAAGACAAGGGTTCTTTTTTTTAGAAGAAAGACAAGGGTTCTAAATTCTAATGATTTTCTATCACTTTTTTTAAATTAAAAAAAAAATATTGTAAGCATTTTCTTTGTTTTATGCTTTTTCATTTTCTACTTTTTCCTCGGCTTCCAAGTAAACAAACTGCAATCTTTACCTTGTGACTTGAAAACATATGCAAATGTTTTTGCTAAACTTTTTAAGAAAAAGCTTTCTTTCAAATTGTCAAGGGTCATGTTATATATAGTGGACGTTTGGATCCATGTCCTGCGCCTACATTTTCAGCAAACCCGCGTTTTCTCCTTTTTTCCTTTTTTTTTTTAAGATCAGCGCCTATGTCACTGTTCATTGTCCATGAACAATGATTTTAGGCTTATGAACAGTAAAAAATAGAGTGAACAGTAATTTTTCACACATTAAAAAATTATTTTGCTACAGTGTTTTCAGTTTCAGCAAAAATAAGTTGTATCCAAACGGACCCATAATTAATGAGATTTTTGTTGTTTAATTATATAGCACTACTTGTCAATATGCTTGTGTTTTATTGACATCAACTCTATCACGAAAACCTAAACTTGGATCTATCATCCACCATTTGTTGTAAGCAATTATACATATATAGAATTACTCTTTTGTAGTTGCCTTAAACTAATTCAATTGTGTATGTTCACCCATGCGATAATAACACAAAACCTTGTAATCTATCTGTAATTTTCCTGTTTCTCAAAAAAAAATTATCTGTAATTTTCCTAATTTTAAATATTAAATTTTAGGCTTTAATTGAACATATTTGTAAGATTTGTTGGTCAAGGTAATTCTATCATTTAGCTAACAAAAATATTAATTAACAGCAGGTTACATTAATTTTTAAATATTTAAATAATTGTAGGGTGAATTCTTAAAACCCTTCTTGATACTGACCACTATAAAAAATGCCACCTATGTTTAAAAGTAAAAGATCACACAAAACCAAAAAGAGCGCTTGATAGCATCATGACTATTGACTATTGACTAGCACCCCGCTATTGATCACTAAGAAAGGGCTCATGGAAATCTCTTTCCCCGCGAGCAAATTATCAGTGTGTTAGAAAGAAGGAATTGAAATTTCAAAAAAACAAATTAAGATGGATAGAATGAAATAGAAAGATTGATCTTTTTTTTTTCTTTTATTGTTTTTTAGATCTAAAAGTGAACAAAGTTTGATTATAAATTTGGTTATTGACAATAACTACAATTCCCACTAAAAAAAAAAAATTAACATAGTTGTATTTTTTGAAAATCTAACTATGAGATTGAATGTTATTTATATTCTTAATAAACATGTCAAATTTTGTATCAATAAAATTTTATTTACTATTTAATTCACAAACTTCTTTTTTATGCATAATTTTAAACTATAAAATAAAACTTAAAATTTAAATATTTAATGATTTTTAATTTTTTAGAAATTTTGCAAGTATAAAGTAAGAAGAAAATGTATTTTATAAAAAAAAATATATATATAATCTAATGATGAATTTTTCAAAATTTACATCCAATAAAAAGATATTGAATTGAGTTGTAATTATTGACTATAACCAAATTTATAACTAAACTTTGTCTTTTATAGGTTTAGAAACATATAATTGATCATATCAAATAAGAAACATATAACTTTCGTATCACATATTTTATTTTTTATTTATCTTTTATTGATGTACGATTAAAATGTAAATTTGATCGTAATCAATAGAGGGAATGTAATTGTTCTGTTCTGTTCATTTTAGGACAAGCGCTTGTCCATTCCCTTCTTCTGTTTGGCTTTTTTTTATCTTCCAAACCATCATTTAATTCAAGTTCCATTAATCCTTATGAAATGACAACTCCAAATCAGTCTCTTAACTAAGCCATTGTGGTAGAATAGAATAAACAGTTAAACACCATTCAGGAATAAATAAATAAACACCATTTTGGTAGGATCAAGGATGCGAAATGTGCCGACTCCTTTCGGATAAATGAGTTCTATTCTAGTTCCATTCCCTGTGGAATGCCAACTCCAAATCAGTCTCTTACTAAGGCCATTGTGGTAGGATTGTAAAGGTTCCACATTTATATAGTTTTGAGTCTTGACCAATATAGTGTGAAAGAAAAGATATATACAGTGCAAGGCTTTACATATATATATATATATATATATACATACATACTAGCAAATAAATAACTATTTTTTTTTCAGGTTTTCTTTTTGGATAAATGATTATTGGCCTCAATTAAAGCAAGAATGGAATATTCACGCTAGATTTCTATTAAGTTCATCCATTTTTGTGATGGTATAGTTTGTTGGTTTGGTTCATGGTTCGATTTTCAGTGGTGATTTGGTGTCCTATATTATTTTCAGTAGTCTAACGATGGGATTTCGGTGGTCCGATCCGTCTCTAATGGTGGCTGATTTTTTTTTCGATGATGGTGGATGGCAGTGGGTGATGGTTTGCTAGGTTGAAAAGGAGGAGGTGTGAGTTTGTTGGTGTAGAGAAGGAAGGAGGGAAAGAGAGAAAGAAACATAGAGGAAGAAAAAATAAAGAATAAAGAAAGAATATTTAAATAAAGTGGTTAAAAAAAAATTTTGATGCTAGGTACATTGTAAAGTGAGATATTAAAATAGATAAAGTAGCATGAGTTGCTAAAAACTAAAATTTTTAGAATCATCACTGCGAAAGCTCTGAATAGTGAATTAGTTGAAATTGAAAAAAATGGGATTTTCAAATCAATTTTGGCTAAAAGAGATTGAACCTAATGTGAATGCTCTAACATATAATGAGGTAGATGTTCTCTCTTCCTTAGGCTCGTGTAAGCTTTTATTAATATAATAGTGTTATTAGGAGGTAAAAGGTGAGTCTCAAGGCTCTTATTTCTTTAAATTCTGTAATGAAATATAAAAATGAGTTTCGTAATGAGTTTGTTTGTACGAATTATATGTTTGTCTAATAATACTTTGAGCGAAAAAGCTAGATACCATAATCATAAGCAAAAATGGGTGCAACTTTAATTATAGAAGTTCTTTATGAAATGTATGGGACCTTTATTTGTTAATATTCACTTGAAAGGGTCCTTTTTTTAAAACCAACCCTAAAACATACAATAATAATTGTGATTACATCCCCTGTGCTGTGTGTTAATTGTACTAACACAAAGGAACAAGTAAAATAGATCCTATAGACATAGATATCCCAGCTTTTCTCTTTGGCACCTTTCCACTTTCAAAGGACATGACTCCACTCCCCTTTCCCCACCACCTTATACCAATGGCATGTGCATGGGTGATGGGTGTGGGGAAGCCACTTTAGGAGATTGTCATCCATATGACCACAAAAAAAAAATAAAGGGACTGAAAAAGCAAATGGGATTTCCCTGTAGAATCTCTATTGATTGAGATTGGGCTATCCCTTTACTAGACATGCATCATGAGCCTTGTATCATGGATTGTCTCACCTCTTTGGGGGCATCAGGGGTCCCCTCACTCTCCAGTTTCAACTCAGGGTCATGGGAGCCTCAGCCTCCTCTATGTGATTTAAATTCTTAGGATGTATTTTGAGAGTAATTTTTAGATACTTTTAGAACACGATGAATGATACTTCTTTCTCTCACATTTATGGTGAGGTATACTCATTAAACTCATGGTAAGGTTTATAATAAATGTTAGAGGAAGAAACTCAATTTTACTATACTCCATCGGAATGAGTATTTTCTGTATTTTGAAGTTACCTTGAAACCAATTTCTTATCTTAATTCACCATTAGCATTTGATTGGATTATACAAAATTTATATGACCAGCAGACATCAGCTTACCTATTGGCTAATACAAATTTGTAAGTGTCACTTCAAGAAACTCCGAATTTTATATAATGCCCAGTTTTCAGTGGCCCCATACATGACCGCAATTTTGCACCTTTATATGTTCTGTATGGTGGATGGGTTAAGTCTACAAGTTAGAACTCATATTCCAGACAAAATAATTCCCCAAACAGGGCCTAAAATTCACTCAACTTATTTGCATTAAAAAAGAAAAAAAAAAAAGAGTGATGGATTGGACGATTTTAAATGTAACTACGTAATAACAAATTCCTTTATAATAGCAAATGCATTATTTTTACCAATGTGGCAGGTGCTCTAGTGGCCAAGTCTTGGGACAACAAAACTTACGTCTTTTGTTTGAGTTCTCTAATTCTCACTAGTGAGCAGTGCCAATCTCTCTCCATGTTGTCCTGGGCGCATAAGGGTTGCTACCCTTCCCCTCCTATTCATTGTCTTCTACCCAACAAAAATAATACTAATAATAATAATAATAATAATAATAATGCATTGAGACATCAACTCTTATTTCTGTTAGGTTTTGGACTTGTAATAATGTAGTGTCAGGAGGCAACTGTTTGGGCCATAACTTGGCCAATTGGGCACCTGTAGTTCTTTTGGGGTGTGAGGGAGATGGGGTTTCATTCTCGGGTGGGTGTTTTTATTTTCTTCTAATAAAAGTTGAGTAATTCGAAAAAAGAGAGAAAATTTCATTGTGCTTTTCAGACCCTTCTTGATGTTCCTTTGATAATGATTTTTTTTCTTGGATACAATTTTGTTAATGAATTTGGACATGGCTGATGTGTACCATACTACCGTGAAAAACAATTTCTAACTGCTGTTTTAGTAGACTAATCGAGAATGTCAGTGCCTGAAAGCCAGCCCATTGTGTATGGGGTCCAATACCGTAGGTCAAACCCAAAAAGCTCTTGGAAGTATTGGGCTTAATTAATAACCCAAATATTAGAATAAGGTTTTTTTTTTTATGGGAGAATAAGGTTTTTCTATTTTCATTGATGAAGTGGTATTATTTTACAACACTATTTTGGTATACATCATCATCTGCTACTGGAATCAGTTGTCGCATTACTTTCACAAACTTATATATACGTTAAAATATGGAGAAATGGCATTCCTACCATTTAAAAACGCTATTTTGAATGGCATGATAAAGATAAACATAAACATAAACTGGAAATTTGAAAAAAGCCAGGTACCTAATTCATTGATTGATACAAATGGGGTGTCTACTCAATACTGATCATAGTCCTATTCTTCTTGATACAATTGTGAATTTACTGGTAGCTAAAGCCTGGCATAATCAAGGATTTTCCAGCTTTTCAATTATTATGTAATAGATTTTAGGTTAAAATGCAAAACTAACTCTCTAAGTTTTACCTTTTATCATTTCAGTCCTTTAAATTTCAGTTTTGTTATTTCAGTTTTCTAAGATTCAAAGTTTGTCAATTCAATCCTCTGTTAGCCTTTTGTTAAATACTGCTGTTTATTAACCAAAACTACGGTCGTTTTGGATGATTTTTTTTTTTTTTTTTTTTCATTTCTTAATTAAAAAAACCTGAAAAACGTTAATTAAAAAAAAAAAAAAAAAAAACAAACCAACCAAAGGCTCTGGGAACGACATCGTTCCCCTAGCCATTTCATTTTACATCTCTCTAGGAAAGTCTCGTCTCTTCTGAGAAAAACTTCTCTTTCTTTTCAAAAAATCCTGGATAGAAAAAGATGATGAAAAGAAGCAAATATGGGTAAAGGCTAAAAGGCAAGCACGTCCAAAGATCATGAGGTTAGTGCCACGACTTTAGAGGTACAGAACAAGATCATAAGGTTTTTTTTACTTTCTCAGAAAAGTTGGATTTTGGTGTATGGATGGATACAGAAGCAAAAGCAAACCGAGGAGGAATATGGCAGAAAGTTAAAAGAATTGCAAGCAGAGTTGGCTTCCTCCAATGAATTGCGGCAAAAATTGGAACGAAAGGTTTGCACTCAACCTGCTCGATGAATTGCCTGTGATAAAAAATCTAAAGTTATTGTTAGTAATAGGATTTTTCTTAATGGTATTTGTTATTGATTTAATTATTCAAGTATTTTACTCTTCACCTTTTGAGAAGCAGTTGCAAGAAAATGAATTCAAGCAATATTGTCTTTACTTGAACAAAACAGCTGTAAGAAAGTTCATCTTTCCATTGTTGAAAAATGAACTAGGAGCTAGGGAACGATGTCGTTCCCTGAGCCCTTAGTTTCCTTCTTTTTTTTCTTTTTTTTTGGGTAATTAACGTTTTTCAATTTTTTAAATTAAGACAGAAAAAAAAATCATCCAAAACGACTGAATTTTGGTTAGTAAACGGCAGCATTTGACAGAAGGTTAACGGAGGACTGCATTGATAAAATTTGAAACTTAAGGATTGAAATGATAAAACTGAAACTTAAAGGACTGAAATGATAAAAGGTAAAACTTAGAGAGTCAGTTTTGCATTTTAGCCTAATTTTTAAGCTAGAAAGAGAGCTTTGAGGAAGTACAAAAGACTACTCTGAAAGAATAACTTAGAAGCTTTAGGATCAAGCTGGTCTATCTGATCAATAATAAGCAAAGCGGCTATAGAAGCTGAAATCAATATTGCAGTGGTTGACTACATCAACAAGTCTCAATACTTTGTAGTTTTTCCATATGTCTACTATTACCGCTTTGTTAATCACTATACATCTTTGTTTCATCACCTAATGCACATATATGATTCCCTCAAGGATTGTCAGGTCTCATTCCCGACTGCATAACAGAAAGGAAAATGAGCTTCTATGCATAATACTATTTTGATTATCAAAAACTAAAAGTGATCATGATGTTCAGCATAGACAATAAATTAAGGCTTGTAACAGTGGAAACGGATCAATCAAGGTTGATTTTCCTTTTTGGTGAATAATAAGAAGGTTTTTTTGAAGAACACCAGATTACAGAAAACAAGAGGAGCTAGCCCATCAGCCCACTGGAGCTCCAAACCAGAGAGGGGCTGGGATAGTTCCCCACCTTCCCAAACAAAAGAGCCCACTGGGCTAAAGCAATCTATCTAAGGTTGATTGACTTGAATAAAAGAATCACAATCACATGCAATGTATGTAAAAATCAAAATGAGTTCCAACAAACTTGGCTAAACAAATCTATTAATTTGTCCGAATCCGTTTTACATCACTGCTGAAACCAAAGCTTAGCACATGCCTCTTTTTTAGTTAGTCAAACTTTGTACGAAACTTGTACATCTATAATCTGTGAACTGTGATAATCAATCTAAAATATAATTACCCTATAATCAAGACATGTGTCATGGCACGTGGTTGGATTTTGAATGAGTTGAACTTAAAATGGTGAATATCATAGGAGCAAATCACGGCAACCAATGGAGGGTCATGACTCATGACTCATGTGGTGTGGGTGTGTAACAGACAAATTAAGAACTAGCTAGTTGGAAAAGCGAGTCAGAACTTTGGAAAAAAAAAACAGAGACAGACCGACACATTGCCCGCCTAATTTGGTGGCCATTTAACATGGGGGCTTTTTACCTTCTTATTTGCCTCCATCTTTCTTTCAAACTTTAGCATATAAATATTGTCCCACTCTATGCCCTTTTATTTTTAAAATCTCCAAATTACTTAAAGGCTTCTTTTTCTTGGTCTATTTAAAACACTTTCTAGCTGCTTCTTCCACCGCAAAACAAAACAATATGGCTTTGCTTCTGTCTTTTCTTTTTGTGTTTTTCTTCTTTCTGTGCAACGGTTCTGCTTCTGCAGCTATACCTCTACATCTTGATGGTAATCAGCGCTAACTCTTTTTCACTTGTTCATATTGTACGTCATTTATGTAAGTAGAAATTTTTGCCCCCTCAAAGGGAAACGAATCAAAGATATAGCATAACTTTTCTCTCTCTTTGTTTATTTTCACTTTGCATTGCAATTAGTTTAATACATAAACATTTTTCACAACATTTTAAATAACTTGCTGTCATGATACATCATAAAAATAAAAACATTATCAATTAATGATAAAAACGACATTCTCAAAGGGGAGTTTTTTTTTTTTTTTTGAAATATCAAAAGGGAGTTTATACATAGACATGGTGTGCATTTAGATACAACTTATTTTACTGAAAATTGAAAACAATAAAATAATATTTTTTAATTATTGTTCATTAAAGAGAATATTGTACCAGTTTATTTTAACGAAAATTGAAAATAATAAAATAATATTTTTTAATTACTGTTCATTAAAGAGAACACTGTGCATTTGTCTTGGTGTTGTTCATGTCCCATATATGAACAAAGCACCAGGCGCTGGACTTATAAAAAAAAAAAAAACCCTGAAACGCGGACGCGCAATACAAACAAACCTTATAATGTGCCATGCATAATGAATATGTAATAGTGTTTTCTGTATTATTCATTCTCATATTTGTGTGTGTTGCTGTTAAGACCTCCTCCCAAATGGGGACTTCGAAGAATCACCAGCAAAATCAAACCTGAAGAAGACAGTGATAATAGGGAAATACTCTCTCCCAAAATGGGAAATCAACGGCTTGGTGGAGTATGTGTCAGGTGGCCCCCAGCCAGGTGGTTTCTTCTTTGCCATTCCTCGTGGGGTCCACGCGGTGAGACTAGGCAATGAGGCCTCCATCTCACAGAATGTGACAGTCAATCCAGGCTCAATCTACTCTCTCACATTTGGGGCTACAAGGACCTGTGCTCAAGACGAGGTTCTAAGGATCTCGGTCCCTGGTTACTCAGCAGACCTTTCTATTCAGACTCTTTATAGTAGCGATGGGGGTGACACTTATGCTTGGGCTTTCATGGCTACCTCTAAGGTTGTTAAGGTCACATTTCACAACCCTGGGGTTCAGGAGGACCCCACTTGTGGACCCCTCTTGGATGCTATTGCAATCAAGGAGCTGTTGCCTCTCAAGTATTCTAAAGGCACGTTTCCTAATTCCCTCATCTTTGGTTTGGGTTGGGTTGGTCTGATTGCTTTGACATTATGATTCTTGCTTTTACTTTTTGGTGGGCTTAAATTTCTTTACCTTTGAACTTTTGATTTGCTCAGCATATGTTTTATAATGTGGACACATTTTAGGCCCAAAACAATTTTTGAATCATCATGCTTTTTCTTTTTCATTACTCCTCTTTTTTTTTTTAATTCTTTTTTCTTTTATCCATTAGATGAAGGTTAACAGGTTGTCCCCTTTTTCAAATCAAAACTAGGGTAGTTTCCAAATAAGTATGCCACCTAAAACAAAATGAAATTTAGTGCTAACCAAAAATGTAGAATAAAGAAATAAATCTTAGCTTCCTCCCACAGTGGAAGTTAAGCTCACTTCCCACCTCCAAAGGGAGAGCCGATGCAGGGCCGGCTCAACAGCAGATGCAAGAGATGCAACCGCCTAAGGCCCCCAAATAAAAGAAGGCCCCACCTGTAAAAATTTTTTTTATATATAATATATTTATTTATATATTTTAGTTAAAAAAATTTTTAAGCATTTTTATTGGTCAATAAAATGCATTAAAAAGGCCCCATTGTATCTTAAAATACAATAGATTAAAAAGGAAAAAAAAAAAAAAAAAGTCAAAGTTCAGCTAACACAATTAAATTTTAGGAGACAAATGTATTAACTCATTCTTGAAATATGCTAAAATTAAAATTAATAGCAGACAAATTCATTAATAATATAACGTAATTGTCTTGAAATATGCTAAAATAGAGATTATAAATATCAAAAACAAAAGAAAAACCTCTCAACTCTCTGCCTCTTCATCTATATTCTGACGGTTTTACCTTTCTTTTCTTCATCTTCATCTTGATTTTGATCTTTTTTCATCAACTCAGTCAGCCCCTCTAGCTTAAAATTTTTCTTTGTTGATTCCTGCATACCACTCTACCAAGCACCAGCCGGCAGTCACCGAAGGTATTTTTCTGCTTCAGTTTTTTCTTCCCCTCTTTCTGTTTTCTCTTTGTCTTTCCGAAAATAAAGACGCAAGACTCATCTATTTCTTTAACTTATATTATATATATTTTTAGTTTGTTTCACCCATTCACTGCACTGCACAACTTTTGGATGGGATGGGACACGTTTTTTGTTCTGCTGGACCTTTATCTACTTTAAAACTTAGCCATAGAATTGGAGAAAAAAAAGCTGATCCAGCTGGATGCTTCATGCTTCTCAATTTCTTTTTAATAGGAGTACTGTGGTCAGTGGTCTGTCACGTCACGTGACAAACCACTGACCACAGCACAGTTTTTTTTTGGTTAAAGACCAGTTATTCACTTTGGTCCGACGGTTTCTCAACCTTTTTTTTTTTTTAATTAATTTATTTATAATCTGACATTTTATTTATTATTATAAATTATTATGCTAATTAATAATTTGATGTATATCATATTAACTCAAACATGATATTTATTATGATATTAATGGCTTAGATTTATATTCAGAACTAATAGTTTTAAAAGAAATTGTGCAAATAGATGAAAATACTCCTATTAATGTACTTAATTATTTAAAAAGACTAGATTCTTTTCCAAATGCATATATTGCTTATAGAATATTACTAACAATACCTGTTACGGTTGCATCTGCGGAAAGAAGTTTTTCAAAATTAAAATTAATAAAATCTTATTTAAGGTCTACTATGTCACAAGAAAGATTAAGTGGATTAACTATATTATCAATTGAAAAAGAAATGTTAGAGGAACTTAAATACAAAAACTTAATTAGTAATTTTGCATCTCAAAAAGCAAGAAAAATAGATTTTAAATAAAAAAATTCAATATATAAATATATTTTATTTTATTAATATTTAATTATAAAAAGGCCCCATTTAAAATTTTCGCCTAAGGCCCCAAAATTTGTTGAGCCGGCCCTGAGCCGATGAATCAAACCCGGGCTCATCCTTTTTGGGGAATCAGAGGCCTCAATAGCCTAAGGTCTTTGTCTCTTTGATAAGAAACAAATCATAGCTAGTTCTTTAAGAAATACATGCAGTCCTCAAATGGTCATGCAATGGGACAGCCTTAAAATTTTGATAATCTGTTAGGATATTTATTTTCTTTAATAAGTGAGTTTTAGTTAAACTAGTAACCTCCACTTTATGAGACGTGATCAAAGTTAAATTTTAACTTGGATAATTTGTGTTCTCCATGCAGGTAACCTAGTAAAAAATAGTGACTTTGAAATTGGCCCCCATGTGTTCAAGAACTTCTCAACTGGAATCCTCCTCCCTCCCAAGCAACTAGACCTAATTTCACCACTTCCCGGCTGGATCATTGAGTCCCTCAAACCAGTGAAGTACATTGACAAGAAGCACTTCTTCGTACCCTCAGGACTCGCTGCAATTGAATTGGTTGCAGGGAGAGAAAGTGCCATTGCCCAAATCATTAGAACAGTTCCCAACAAGTTCTACAACCTCACATTCACCATTGGAGATGCAAAGAATGCCTGCCATGGCTCTATGATGGTAGAAGCCTTTGCTGCTAAGGAAACTCTTAAAGTTCCATATGAATCACAAGCAAAGGGTGGGTTTAAAACTGCAAGTTTCAAGTTCCAAGCAATTTCCGCCAGGACAAGGATAACATTTTTCAGTGCCTACTATCACACAAGGCTTCATGACTATGGTCATATGTGCGGCCCTATCTTGGATAATATTAGGGTATTTCCTGTCTATTAGCTGCTAGTATGGTAATTGTTTATCAACAATACAGGGGGTTTTGGAATAAATTTGTAACCGCAAAATGTTTTACCTTTCTTAATGTTTAGAAAGGTCATCTGAGCTCATATATAGTTTTTATTTATCTTCATAGTTTGATTTGAACTTCTTTTAAAATCTGACCGACAGATTATAATACTATGCTCAAGGTTCTAAAGCTTTTCTTTATTTTCATAAAAAAAGATACTATAGTTTAGTGCGTTGTGATGTATTATTCTTCATATCTATCTTCCCTTCCCCTCTTTGTCTGGTCAGTCAAAAGATGCACTTTATGAAATGTATCCCCAATTGCATAGGTACGAAGGTTTTCAGAACCGAACCGGACCGGGAGGTCGGACCGTAAAAATTGAAAATCGGGATGAAAATCTGTTTTTTAAGCTTAAAGAACCAGATTTTTTGTTAATTTCGTGAACCCCTAAAACCGGGGTTGGACCGCATGAACCGGTGAGAACCATGCGGTCCAATCCCTTAGCAATTTTTTTTAAAAAAACTTAACACAATTTTATTCTACTTAATTAAATTATCCATTTCTTACAAAGAATAAAAAAAAAATTATAATTAAAATCCTTCAAAGATATTCAACTTTACTTCAAAAATTAATCATAACTTTTAATGTTTTCATGGTTATTATTTTATTTTATTAACTTTCTTATTTAATTATTAAATATATGCTTGAAAATCATTAAATTTCCCTCACATATATAGATATATTGTCAATTTTGCTAGTTTTATAAATTTAATATCTATATTTAGGCTTTAATTAATTATGACGTCATCACAGTTCAACCCCGATTCGATCTCAAAAACCTTGAACCTCTCCCTTTTACGATTCAATGAATGGTCCGGGTCTCAAAACCTTATTGCATATGAATGACATTTGTAGTAAAATTTGAATTTTGGTGCGTTTGAAACTACATAGATCAACAATGTTATGTAACATTGGCAAAAAAAAAAAAAAAAGGCCCCTTATGAATCGACATGGAATGAGAAATCAGAAGAAATTCAGTAACACATGTAGAGGTGGGTGGATATTGAGAATAAGAAGCACAACAATAATTCCAAAAGAGCAAGGAGGTTGGACAACCAGGGATTCGTTGGCTGGGGACCTGTAAAAAGGAAACGACCTAGGCTAAAGATCAACTAGTCTTTTTTTTTTGCTAAACAAAGACCAACTAGTCTTCGTATTGGAGGCACTTAGAGATGGCAATTTTGCCCTGCCCCACCCCGCCCCGCCCCGTAAAGGTGGTGGGGTGGGGATGAGGCAATATTTTGTCCCCACACCCCGAGGCGGGGTGGGGATAGGTTTAATATTTTTATCCCCAACCCACCCCGCCTCGTCCCCACGCCGCACTAATAAAGACTATAATTGTAAATTTAGTAATCCCTAAATCACTAATATTTAAAGTGAAACACAAGAGTACAAGATATGAGATAAAATATTTTTTATTCTAAAACCCTATTGCTATTGCCGCCTCTGACCCATCCCTCTTCTCTGTAGTTCATACGTGTTTTCAAGGTTCATCTCATTCACGTTATGTAGTGCCCAGACTTCCAGTAGGCAGGTTTGTTTCATGTTTTTTGCACATTTTTTGCACATTGTTTCATATATTTGAATATAGTAGGCAGTAGGTTTGTTGATATATTCGGCCCCACATTGTTTCATGTTTTTGCACATTGTTTCATTATGTATTTTTCACAGGAGGGGAGAGATCTTCTATTCGGTTATATTCCAAAAACATTAAAATAATTGCAAAATTGAATGTTCAAAATTTCTTCAATTCCAGAACAAGCCAGAATAGTGAAGGGCTTACACTTAAAAGAGTTTATATATATATATATATATATATATATATCTCACGTAGTTGAGTTTTAGTACTCATTCTATTCGGTTATATTTATATTTTTATATCTAACTTATTTTTTTCTTTACTATGTGATAGAGTCATAGTTTTTAAAACTTGTTTGATTGATAATCTTAAAGATTTTATCTTTGTTAATGTGGTTAAATGCTTATATCTATATCTTTCTATCGACAATATTTTTCCTTAAAATCTGTGAAAGCATTACACACGGTTTAATTTACTTGAATTTTTCATAAGTGATATAAGTTTATCTTTTACATTGTTCTACATTGTTTGTGTTGGAGACTTTTGGCTTAGGTTTTGGTGTATATATATTACTTTTTTATGATTGCTAAGTTACTAAATTATCATAAATAATTTTTTTAGGAATGACTTCAAGTGAAAACAATGGTAGCTCCAATCCATCTATCACACCCATTGGCAGCCATCAATCTCCAATGATGGTTGATGAAGATAATACAACTCCCTGTTCAACTCCATTGGATAGGCCAGAAGATGCCCAAGACCAACCTAACAATGAGATAACTGAGGAACGAGGGAGTTTGAAATGAGTTGTGTGGAATCATTTTAAGAAAAGGAAAGTTGATGGGAAAGACAAAGCTGAATGCAACTATTGTACGAAATTGCTTGTAGGGGGTTCTAAAAATGGTACTAAACATTTGCATGACCACTTAAAAATATGTCCTAGGAAAAAGTGTAAGGACATTAGGGATATGAAACAAAAAATTTTGGTGAGGGATCATAATAATGTGGACTCAATGGCAGGTGTGAATGCTTATCATTTTGATCAAGATGAATCAAGAAAAGAACTCGCACGTATGATCATCTTGCATGAGTATCCCCTTTCTATAGTTGATCACATTGGCTTTAGAAGATATTCAACTTCTCTTCAACCATTGTTCAAGATGGTTTGCAGGAACACAATCAAGAAGGACATTATGAGCATCTATGATCATGAAAGGGAGAAATCAATGCATGAAATAGAAAAGAATCGGAGTAGAATTGCTATTACCACTGATATGTGGACTTCACAAAACAAAAAGCGATTGTAACGGCACACTCCATTGATGATTTCTGGAGATTACAAAGCCGAGTTATGAGGTACATTTTTTTAAGTATATATTCATTTTATTATTTAAATTTTTTTCAAATATTGTATGAACTTATTGCACTGTTAGTTATAATAATATAAATTTCTTATTTTAGGTTTATTTATGTGCCATCTCCACATACAAAGGAAGTGCTTTCTGATATCCTTTTACAAACCTTGTTGGAATGGAACATTGATAGGAAGTTATCTACTATGACAGTGGACAATTGCAGTACCAATGATGTAGTTATAAATATTATACTAGACAAGCTTCAACATAGTACCCTTGTTATGTGTGGATCAATGTTGCATATGCGTTGTGCAGCACATGTTCTTAATTTGATTGTTCAGGATGGTTTGAATGTTATTGGATCATGCATTGAGAAGGTTCGTGAGATTGTGGAATTTTGGACTGGATCAACAAAAAGAAGGCAACGGTTTACAGATACGGCTCGACAATTACATGTTGAATGTACCAAAGAACTAGCCCTTGATTGTAAGACTCGTTGGAACTCTACCTATCTTATGCTTTCTACTGCTATAGAGTATTGAGATGTCTTTTTTTGATTGAGCCAAAGGGAGTCATCTTATAAGTGCATTCCAAAAGAGGAAGAATGGGAGATGGCAAGTAGTATATGTGAGAGATTGGCATTGTTTTACAAGGTTACAGAGCTATTCTAAGGTACCTCATATCCTACAGCTAATCTTTTTTTTCCTAAGGTGTGAAATAAAAATTGCTTTGAATTCTTGGTTCACAAGCCCAAGTGATATAATTAGGAGTATGGCATTTAAAATGTTAGAAAAATTTGACTGTTATTGGAATGTGATTCATGGTGCTATGGCTGTGGTAACCATTTTAGACCCAAGATATAAGATTGAATTGTTGGAATATTATTTTCTTCTTATTATGGTGATGAAGCTGAAAATGAAATTCAAAGAGTTAGAGATACTTGCTATGAAATGATTCGTGATTATACTTCTGGGAGAATGGGTAGGGAAGGTACTCGTGGCACTTGTGTAAGTGAGGATCCACAAGTTGATGACTCCCTTATGGACTTTGAAAGATATCTTAGTCAAAAAAAAAAAAAAAGGGTGGGAATATTAAATTGGAGTTGGAGCATTACCTTGAGGATGATCTAATGCCAAGAACTTTGGAGTTTGATATTTTGGCATGGTGGAAATCTAATGGGCCTAAGTATCCTACTTTGCAATGTATTGCAAGGGATATCCTAGCCATTCCAGTATCAACTGTTGCTTCAGAATCAGCATTTAGCACAAGTGGTAGGCTGCTAAGTCCACATCGCAGTAAACTTCATGCAAAGACCGTGGAGGCATTGATGTGTACTCAAAATTGGTTATGGGCTGAAATCAAAGGTAATCAAATTTACTAGTTAATCTATTTAATGATTTATGTTGCTGCATTCTTCACTATATTTTTCAATTGTTTGATTGAATTTGTTTTACTTTTTTTAGGCCTTTCATCTATTGTAGATGGAATTGAAGCTAATACATTCCAAAACATCCTTGATGATTCTGATGATGAAGAAGAAAGTGGTGTCACTACATTGGAGAAAGCGAATTTATTCTTAAAGAACTAGTCAATTTTTATTTGTTATAAGACAATGTTTATTTTTTATGTTTATTTTGTTAAAGAACTAGTCAATTATCCTTGATGATTCTATTCATGCAAAGACAATGTTTATTTTGTTATAAGAAATTTTGAATTATGTTGTTACGTATTAGACTATTTAAATACTTGGTTTATTTAAATGCTTGGATTTTAAAACATTTTGTTTTGTTGTGATTTATATTATTGTACCAAAAAATTTATTTATATATATAAAATTGTATTAGGGACGAGGTGGGGCGGGTCCCCAAGGGGCGGGGATGGGGCAAGGTAGTTTTCCCCGTACCCCGGGGCAGGGTGGGGACAGGGAAGGGCAACAACCATGTGGGGGGGGGGGGGGGGACAAAGATCCCATCCTCCGGCCCCGCCCCGCCCCATTGCCATCCCTAGGCACTCTAACAATTAATTGAATTAAGTAAACAAAGGAAAATTTGAAAAGAGTGTGGTACTAGAATTAGGCAAAATACAATGGTACTAATATTGAGACTTTAATTCAAAGAGAAATAGTAAACTTAAAAATAAATAAATAAAGTTAAAAAAAAAAAAAGGAATTGAAATGATTTTTTGGGTTAAAGCTGTAATTTAAATTTGGGGAAAGAATCAAAGACAGTTTTTCATTGTGTGGACAATCATGAATAAGTTAACTCTATTACTATTTGACAATAGCCAATTAACATCTCCTAGTGTTTTTAGTCAAAACATCTTCACATCCCTTTCCAGTCTTCCCCACCCCAATTATCAATTTTTTTTTAAAAAAAATTGTTACAGTTTCAAGTGAAAACTAAAAATAAAAAAGGACACGGGCTTAAGTTTAAGGCTAAAGACAACTGGGAGCAAATAGACCTAGCAATTGAATTGGGTTGGATTAATAGAGTTTGGGTCGAAAGCGGGTTAATCTAAACACAATTAACCCATATACAGGTCAGGTTACAAGTTGATTTATATTTTTTTCACATGCAAAATAAAGGACAATTACAGACATTTTATGTCTCTCTCATCCCAAAACAAGAAAAACAAAAAAAGCAAAAGAAAATAAGATCAAAATGGGCTATTTTAAACCCAGGAATATGTGTCTCTTAAAACATAGCTCAAATTAAAAAAAAAAAAAAAAAATCAAACCCAGAACACAAGAAGACCGCCATATTCACCTTCATCGTGAAAGCCAGCTTGCAAAACAACAACAAAAGGTCACAGTTTTGAAGAACCCTAGGTTTCAAAGGAAAACAACAAACCCACACAAAAAAATTAAAATAAAATAAAATCTCAATGCTAAGAGCATTAAACCCCCACCTTGCCGCCACCATGAGGCAACCTTGACCTCGGCAACCACGTTCAGCCTTAATCCAACACCTTCAACTAACCAAATTCATAATTCAAAAAACCCATCACCAATCTATAATCCACTATCAAACATTCAACAAATTTTGGAAAAAAGAAGTGAGATTTTCTACGAATTGATTTTGGGTTTTGTTCAAGATCCATACCTTAATCCATGATTCAACCCCCAAGTCAGCCATTATAAAAGAACATATGAATACCTCAGAGCCCTGGGTTTGAATCATGGTAGGCTAGATCAAAGAGTGAGATAGAGAGAGAAATCCAGCCGTGGATTTGGTGGTGCGGTGGCGGCTCTAGTTGGTGATTATATCTTGATAATCGGTGTTAGGTGGATTTCATGGATCATGGAAAATGGAGGGCAGAGAGAGAAAGAGAGAGAGAGAGAGAGATTGAGGGAATTGGAAAGAGAGAGACTAGTGACTTCTTTTTTCCTTTTTGTTGTTGCGCAAGTTGCTAATTTTGTGGTACGTCTTTTAGTTCAGATGTTCTTGACTTTATCATAATTATTGATATGCTAAGATGTTCATATTGTATGTACTCATGATTTTCAAGCAAAGTAGTAGATCTACCTCATGTGGATGGGAGTGTGTTTTGGGAGAGAGGAGTGTTTGATCTATTTTGGGTTTTGTTTTTGATAAAAAATGTGTTAGAGTAACGTCTGAAATGGAGGTGGGTTACAGAGTAGTAACGGAGTGAAGCATAGGTGGGTAAAGTGTCAAAAATAAAACCACAGGTGGGTAAGTTAAATTCGAACTAAACCACAGATGGGTAATTTGTAATTATCCTAGCAAAATAAAATAAATGAACAAAAAAAAATACTAAAGGTCAAAAAATAACAAAATACTCAAAATTAAAGTTAAATAGTGCATACACTCTTAAGTTGACACAATTGAAAGTTAACTAATGATATCATCTTTACGAAAGTTAGGTGATTTGCGGTTAAGTGTGCCAAAACAACGTTGTTTTGGTGTTTTAAAATTTTCTTACATTAAAAAAAAAAAAATTTAAAGAATGAACAATAAAGGCTCATGAATCTGATGTAGGGATGGTAATGGGGCGGGGCCAAAGGATGGGGTCTTCGTCCCTGCCCTGCGTGGTTTTGTTTTTGTAATACCCGGTTCCAAAAGAAACAAATAAATAAAAATGAGATTTATTTTTAGGGGTAACTTAGTAATTTCTGATATTAAAGTTAACAATATTTATACCCTAATTGTATCATGTAAACCCTAGCCACCCTTTGCTTTACACGCCTAAGATTTCTAAGTGGAGTTGACATCCACCCCCCCCCCCCCCTCTCCTTTCTCTCGCCCTTTCTCCTTTCTAAGAAGCCAACCCATATGCATCCAGTTAGCAAAAATTTCATCACTAAAAGCACAACACTTTATCCCATGATTCTTATTGAGGGTAGCGTAACTAGATGCTTGTGGGCCATTATGGGCATTATTGATTTGTCCGGTAAGGTTCCTTATTGATGGATAAAAGATAAAGCCAATACCAATTATTTGAAGATTTCCAAGGACTTAGTCTTTTCATGTGTAAAGTATCTTTGCCTTGTTGTCACTGTGGTGTTGGATGGCATTGAGATTTAAGGTCCAAGGATCTAAGTGACAAACTTGCTTGGAGTAAATTCTTTATTTAGTTTGCTAAAATGGTTTGCATTGGATTGGTCTTGGAAAACTGCAAGGATTTTGAATTAACTTGGAATTGAGGTGGGATCTAAGGATTTTAGAAGAAGTATTAGGGAGAAGTTCTTTTGGCATGGCTTTTGAAGGTAAGTAACCTTATCCTGATTGGTTTTATCTTTGCGTATTTTAACTACTGAAAATTGTTTATAGTTGTTACAATTTATTTCTATTGTATTACTGATTTCAAGTAAAGAATTATCACAAATATATCTGATTATTGAATATATAATGTATTTTATTTAATTGTTTTTAGCTATACTGATTCAAAGTAAAGAATAAAGAATTTCCACCAATAAATATGAGCATTGAATATAATATTTATTTTATTTTATTGTTTTTTTTTTTAGCTATATTGATTTAAAGTAAAGAATTATAGAAATATCACAAATAGATTTGAATATTGAATATATGATTATATATATATATATATATATGTATTTGAATAAGATATATTTTGTTAGAAACTATGATTTCATATATATGATTATGAATAATTTGACTATGAATTTATTCTGATACCCAGCCAATGGGGGTTATTCATTGATACTCTGATACCCAGCCAATGGGGGTTATTCATTGGTATTCTAATACCCAAACCAATGTGAGTTATTCATTGGTAATCTGATACCTAGCCAGTGGGGGTTATTCATTGGTACTCTAATGCCCAGTCACAGGGATATAGCGTGACCATAGTCATAAGATTGTTAAGAATATGAATTACGTTTGAGTATTTGAACTATTTTGAGTCATCAAAACTGCTTATATATATTTTTTGGAACATATTGTAAGTTATAGCTTTGATATATGGAAAACTGACTACTTTCTAAACTAGCTATGATATATTTGTCAGATTAAAGTATGTGATCTATTTGCAACTTATTATTTTAAGACTATGAAACTCCTTAGTTATTTTTGAAAACTCATAGTATATTATAACTTTTGAAGACTCATATTACATCTTATTACTTTACAAATCCACTACTTGATAGAACTTATTAGGACTTTGGTTACTTATTGAGTAGTCAACTCACTCCCTTTTTCCCCTTCAGTTTCAGATTGTGAAGAATAGCAAGTTTTGGGAGTTTTGATGTTGTGTTGTGAGCAGGAAAGAAGCTTAGTGATTCTGGGATTGGATGGTCTTCTAATAGTTTTATATTTTTTGGCCAATTGGCATTATGTACATGAGGTTTGGATTTTGTTCCTTTTAAATTATTGGAGATCTATTCATAAGGAAATTGTTGAGGTATTTTGGATTTATTTGATTTAATTTTTGAGGATAAATTTTAGATGTTAAGAAGGCCTTGTACACTAATAAGGTGCTTACTTTATAAGCGTGCGGCAGTTGTCACGTGCCTGTCTTTATAGTTGGGTTCAGGGCATGACAGTTTTGCCCCATCTTCGCCCCACCCCGCTTGATGAAGAAAACTTTCTCACCCCATCCCTGCCCCTTGGGGCCTCGCAAAGCTCTGCCCCACCCGTAAAACTCAATTTTTTGTTAACTTGCCCTACAACTAGTACAATTTTTTTAATGAAACCTATTTCATTAATAAAAATATAATTGAAATTATAACTAAATTCATCCCATCAAATCAAATCAATTTTTAGAAAAAATTGAATAATATATCCAAGTGTTTAACAAGACAATCATAAAAATTAAAAAAAAAAAAAAAAAAAAAAAAAAACTCATAGTATAACACATAACAAAAGAAAACAAGATCAAAATGGGCTATTTTAAACCCAAGAATATGTGTCTCTTAAAACATAGCTCAAATTAAAAGAATTTCAAACCCAGAACACAAGAAGACCACCATATTCACCTTCATCATGAAAGCCAACTTGCAAAACAACAAAAAAAAAATCACAGTTTTGAAGAACCCCAGGTTTCAAAGGAAAACAACAAACCCACAAAAAAAAAAAAAAAAAAAATCTCAATGCTGAGAGCATTAAACCCCCACCTTGCCGCCACCATGAGGCAACCTTGACCTTGGCAACCACGTTCAGCCTTAATCCAACACCTTCAACTAACCAAATTCATAATTCAGAAAACCCATCACCAATCAATAACCCAATATCAAACATTCAACAAATTTTGGAAAAAAGAAGTGAGATTTTCTACGAATTGATTTTGGGTTTTGTTCAAGATCCATACCTTAATCCATGATTCAACCCCCAAGTCAGCCATTATAAAAGAACATATGAATACCTCAGAGCCCTGGGTTTGAATGGCTAGATCAAAGAGTGAGATAGAGAGAGAAATCCAACCGTGGATTTGGTGGTGCGGTGGCAGCTCTAGTTGGTGATTATATCTTGATAATCGGTGTTGGGTGGATTTCATGGATCATGGAAAATGGAGGGCAGAGAGAGAAAGAGAGAGAGAGAGAGATTGAGGGAATTGGAAAGAGAGAGACTAGTGACTTCTTTTTTCCTTTTTGTTGTTGCGCAAGTTGCTAATTTTGTGGTACATCTTTCAGTTCAGATGTTCTTGACTTTATCATAATTATTGATATGCTAAAATGTTCATATTGTATGTACTCATGATTTTCAAGCAAATTAGTAGATCTACCTCATGTGGATGGGAGTGTGTTTTGGGAGAGAGGAGTGTTTGATCTGTTTTGGGTTTTGTTTTTGATAAAAAATGTGTTAGAGTAATGTCTAAAAGGGAGATGGGTTACGGAGTAGTAACTGAGTGAAACATAAGTGGGTAAAGTGTCAAAAATAAAATCACAGGTGGGTAAATTAAATTCGGGCTAAACCATAGATGGGTAATCTGTAATTATCCCAGCAAAATAATAATAAATGAACAAAAAAAAAATACTAAAGGTCAAAAAATAACAAAATACTCAAAATTAAAGTTAAATAGTGCATACACTCTTAAGTTGACACAATTGAAAGTTAACTAATGATATCATCTTTACGAAAGTTAGGTGATTTGTGGTTAAGTGTGCCAAAACAACGTTGTTTTGGTGTTTTAAAAATTTCTTACATTAAAAAAAAAAAAATTTAAAGAATGAATAATAAAGGCTCATGAATCTGGTGTAGGTATGGTAACGGGGCGAGGCTGAAGGATGGGGTCTTCGTTCTTGACCTACATGGTTTTGTTTTGCCCCATCTCCGCCCCGCCCCGCTTAATGGGGAAAACTTTCTCATCCCATCCCCGCCCTTTGGGGTCCCGCAAAGCTTCACCCCACCCCGTAAAACTCAACTTTTTGTTAACTTGCCATACAACTAGTACAATTTTTTTAATGAAACCTATTTCATTAATAAAAATATACTTGAAATTATAACTAAATTCATCCCATTAAATCAAATCAATTTTTAGAAAAAATTGAATAATATATCCAAGTGTTTAACAAGACAATCATAAATAAATAAAAAAACAAAAAAAAACTCATAGTATAACACATAACAAAATAAAGACAAATAACTACATTGGATAGAATAAAATAAGTTAATATTGATATGTTTGTTTAAATAGTAGGGTTTTAGGATATGAAAAATTTACAATTATAACCCTTAGCAACGCAGGGCGGGATGGGGAGGGGGAGGGGCAAGGTGGGTTTAAAAAGTCTAAACCCATCCCCGTCCCGTCTCATGGTGCGGAGCTAAAATCTTGCCCCATCCCCGCCCCACCACCTTTGTGGGGCTGGAAAAACCCATGTGGGGCGAAGCAGGGAGGGGCGGGTTAAGCGGGACATGGAAAAATTGTCATCCCTACTCTAGTGGTATTCTCTCGGGCAATAGTGACGTATTCCTTCAATTCTTGTCATCTTATATATAGACTTTGTTATGCTTTGAGACGTCAAAAGAAATGTTGGTTTATTTGCAATATATGAGACTGACAAATGATAAGGATCTTATGAGCTTTATAGTATAAATTTGGGGTTTAGACCAATGTTCTAAGTACTTTATGATTTTTATCATGCCAAAGAATGTAGAAATATTGTTTCAATCTAAGCTACTTCATATTTAGCAACCCAAAAAAAAAAAAAAAAAAAATCTAAGCTACTTTTTTTTTTTCTTGGATGAAAAAAAATCTAAGCTACTTTTTTTTTTTTTTTGGATGAAAAAAATCTAAGCTACTTTTTTTTGCTAAACAAAGTCTAAGCTACTTGATAGTTGATACTCTCAAAATTTATGTTGTAAGTTTAATTTATTTGAATTTTCTATTTTTCTTACCTCGGTCATATTAAAAAGAAAACTTTGTGATGGGTGCTATTTGATTCAAAGTAACTATTACCTTGAAATAGTTGAGTTCATATTTGGAGTGATTTGCTAGTATGATTCTAATAAAAAATAAAAATAATGTTAAAAAAGGGTCTGATGGATTGACTTGATCTTAAGAAAAACGAGTTCAGTCACAAGTTAACACGTCTTTACTCAGATAAAAAAATCTTGGGTAAATTCCACAAACCATCCCAGAGGTTTGTGATAATATCCAATTAAGTCCAAAATATTTTAAAACCTACCAATTTCATCCTAAAAAGACAATTTTGTCCCTGAAAACATTTTAATCCCTAACCCCGTTAGCATCTGTTAGTCATTTTACTTCTTTATCTTTTTCTTTTTTTCCTTTTTTTTTTTCTCTCCTTTCTCAAACGTAACAGGTCTATGTGTTGGTGATGGTGGTGGTGAGTTTTCTATGTGTTGGAGGATTTGGATATTGTTGGAGCAGATTTGACTGGGTTTTGGTATGGGTAGTAAAATTGTGTTGTGGCTCTTGTCGTAGTTAATCTGAGTGGTTGTGGCTAATCTGAGGAGTGGTTATGGCTGATCTGAGGAGAGAGAGTGAGGGAGGAGGGAAGAGGGGAGAGTAACAGAGAGGGACAGAGAGAAGAGAGAATTAACAGAGATTAACATTGTTTAGTGGTGTTTAGGGACAAAATAGTCTTTATGGACCAAATTGGTCAATTTTGGAATGTCTTGGACCTAGTTGGTATTAACCCAAACCTCAGGGGTGGTAAGTGGAATTTACCCAAAAATCTTTGATTCGTATAAGGTGTTTTTGTTTGGATTCAAGCCGGTTACCGGGTCTGGGTCCAATTTGGTGAGGTCCAGGAGCATAAACCAATGACAATGAGACAGAAGAGGAAAACGGCAGGTAGTTGAATTTGATGCGTTTGACTCGCAATTGAAGAGGAAAGCAGTGTCTATCTCAAAACTCAAATCCAATGTGAGTAAGACTAAGATGTAACTAAAATGCTGTCTACTCATGTCATGTCATGTCACGCTCTATAGTATTCAGTCTTTTTGTTTGTTGATAAATGAATATGAATATGAAAATGAATATGATAGAATAGATCGGTGTGTTGTTGTTTCCAGATGTCAAAATCTGGAGCACTGGATCTTGCTTCTGGGGTTGGCGGGAAGCTTCAGAAGGAGCAAGTGCTTTCAACTGTTCAAAGGTACCTACCTACCTTTACTTGTTGAGAACGCTTATGCTCTGTTTTTGGTTTTTATACTGAGAGTGAGAGTGAGAGTACTTTTCTTGCTTTTCGGAATGTCAAATTTGCTTTGGTAGCGTTCTCAAAAGCAGTGGTGAATGTAAGTACCCTCCAAATATTACTGTTTTTTGAAGCAACTATAATAGTTTAGCCTCCCGTTGGTTTTGAATTCATTCAACTCTCAGACAATGATTACTTCATCTGGGTCTTCAAAAAAGTACAGTGCATAATGTACCAATCCTTTTTGTATGAGTAAAATAATACGCGAGATTATATAAATCTTTCACGGCGCACAATGCACCTTCCTTTTTAATTTCTTGTTTCTTTTTGTAAGAGCAAAAGTGGTGTGGTTATTTATCAAAAAAGAGTAAAAGAAGTGGCGTTGTAACAAAATAATTTTACCAATTTGTGTTATGTCAGATGGAACATATGGACTAATTCTTCAGGGATTGCTAAATAATGATACTTTTGAGTTTTGAGCCACACCCTTGTTGTAGAATTTGGTGGTCTGAGTATAATGCACACAATTTGCTTCAATTTTGCTGGTATAAAATTTGGTGTGGAATTCAGATATGAGAAGTATCACATACATCATGGAGGGGATGAGGAAGAGAGAAAAGCTAACTACAAGGACATGGTAAGAAAACTTTCTTTATTTGATGCTGGTTGAGCTTCTTTTTTTTTTATTATTTAATATTAGTTAGACTAACCATCTCAGAGATTTATATTTTAATATATTCTAGTGCATATATTGATGATTGACATGAAACAAGTAAAGATTATTCCAGTATATATTGTGATGTTGTGGTTGGCTATTTACAATCAAATGATTGTGGATACTTGTTAAATGATTATGTGACTGTTTGGATTCAACGTTTTGCATCTGCGTCAGATGCGTTTTGCATTTCGGGCCTTTTTTTTTTTTTACTAACTCAGGGCTCAGTGCAAGAAGGCAAGTGAACAGTGTTTTCCTTGTGAACGGTAATCTGAAAATTTTTTATTTTTTTATTTTCAGTTTTCAGCAAAATAAACTGCATCCAAATGGACCCTATAAATATAAAATTTCATTCCTTCATTTCCATCCCAACTTTTTGTCTCAAACATCTGGTATTATCTTTAGTGGTAAGTGCTTATTATGAACCTATCCAATGGAGATGTACTTTGAAAGACAAGCCATATGCTTCATTATCCCTTATGTAGCTGTTTGCAAACTGCAAGAAAATAATACTAATGATGAAAATGATATGTATACTGTTAAATTTTGTTTTCTCTTTCCATTTTTCTTCTTGGGGGAATAAAAAGTGGCCTTATAGGTTTAAGGCTTGTTTGATCATTTGAATGTGAAATTGATAAGTTCTTTGATAATGCCTGCATATGCTCTTTATCATCCATTTATGCATCCATGCACTGGATTTAGGCTTCAGTTTTTGTTTCTTCTACATAAAATGCATAAAGATAAGGAGACTACCAGGATCTTCCTTTTAATTCTAATTATGTAATACATCACTGCTGATGTGTATTTATAAACAATTCTTAAAATGGTTCAGAATTTTAAACTTTTCAGATATCCGTCTATGGCGGAATACTATATTTCTAAGTTTCTGAATTTATAGTAGGTCATTTTTTGTCAGTTGGACAATATTGGGTGGATATCATTGCCTCTTGTTAAATTTGAAACTATGATGCACATATTGTCATTAATGATGCGTCTGCATTTCTGATCTGGTAAAGATAAGTCATTTGATCAATTGTAATGCCCTTTCAATTCTAGGTTAACAAATACTATGATCTTGTGACAAGCTTTTATGAATATGGCTGGGGTGAATCTTTCCATTTTGCAGCTAGGTAAGGATGAATTATTGGCGTAAGTTGCCTTTGTCTTTTCTATCTCTATGCATACATGCAATTGCATATAACTACATAGTGAAGATTGTTAAAAATAAATAGTGAATCTTATTTTGGCAGATGGAAGGGAGAATCATTAAGAGAGAGTATCAAGCGACACGAGCACTTTATTGCTCTGCAACTGGGTTTGAAGCCAGGACAGAAGGTTTCTTTCACTATCCTATTAATACAATTTAAAAAATAATATTATCTAAGATAACACAATTCTTTCCCATCCAATGCAAATTTGTTCATTGAGTAAATTTATTGTCATTATCAGGTGCTGGACGTAGGATGTGGAATTGGTGGGCCCCTGAGAGAAATTGCTAGATTTAGGTAACTTTCTTGTCAAGTAAGGACGTAATAGAGAGTATGATTTTGGATAGGATAGCATGGTGGAAAAAAAATACATATGACCAACTTTGATTGTTCTGTTGAGGATCCATAATCTACCCCAAAGCTTTGGGACTAAGACTTTTTTGTTGTTGATGATGATGATGGCTCTTGCATTTAATTATACATGGTACTGGATTGGAAACTCTTCATTTTAAAGATATAGTTAGAAATTCATCTGTTATACCAAGAAGAAAAAAGAGTAGTTTTTTTATTTATTTTATTTTTTGTGGTAATAGCATGTCCAATACGTTTCTTGTCCTGTCTATCTTTGTGTTTCCTGCTTTTACAAGATGTATTTGGTTATCTAGGTTTTGGTTATAAACATTGGTCTTGTGCAGGTTAATAATCAGAGGCATGATCTAATAACATTTAAAGTCTAAACTATTGCTTTTGTCATGAGATTGGACTTCTCATGACAAAGCACAATGCATATCTTCTACATGCTTTTAACAAATTGACTACTCAGTTGTCTAGTGTGGAAGCCAAGATTGGGGAGGAGGATTAAGCCATTAAGCCTTATTGCCTTTAACCTTGCTTTTACCTTCATATGATAATGTGCTGACTACCTTGTTAGTTGGTAAGGAGACACGCAAGTTTGAAGAGGTTACAACTGTTCTGTTAGAGACAAAAATTTCAAAACTCTCCATCATTTTCAAGCAAAGTCTTTTAGTCCATGCATTTGATTAATAACCTCCACAGGTATGAATGAACTGTTCACAGAATTTAATCCTCCAACATCACGTGTGTCCAGCCTTTGTTCCAGCTTGTCATCTATGCTTCATATAATTTGGTCATGCTTGGTCCATTCCATACCCAATTCAGTCATGATTTCCTTCAAGGTTTCACCTTTTTTTACTCAGGTTGTCTTCAAGCTTCCACCTTGAATTTGAGTTTTGGGGGGGGGGGGGGGGGGGGGAGAGAGGGAATATTAGAGTTATGAAGGCCCAAGTTTGGTATATAATTCTAGTCTAGGTTCATTATATCTAATCCTACTTGTAGTGCAAGTAAATTGATCTTAATATTACTTGGAGTACAAGCAAATTTATCATAATCCTACTTGTAGTGCAAGTATTGTAACCTTGGGTTTGTATATAGAAGTCTAGGATTTAGCTTACTATAAATACAATCAAATTAGGTCATTGTAAAACATAGAGAGCTTAATAGTAAATATGTAACCATCAAGGGCTTTCCGTTGTGGATGTAAGCTCTAAGATTGAATCATGTTATCTTCTTTATATTTTCTCGTATACTTTATCGTGGTACTAGAGCTATGTCTTGCCTTTCCTAACATGGTATCAAAACTGCTTTAGCTTGTCAAATAGAAAGGGGAAAAAAATACAGAGCTTGTTTAAACAACATTCATTCCTAAGCCCCCTGTTTTCTACCGACCTAACTTCTAAATCTAATGTATCTGTTACAAACCTATGGGTAGAACTTATCCCTAAAAACCAGCTTGCAAGGGGAGAGTACCCAAAAGCTTATAATTACATGGTTAAACTTACACTTAATCCATGTGAGACATTAAGATTATAATATACCACCATGCTTCGCAACCGACGTCCACGACAGCTTACTCTAATGACACTGACCCGATGGTAGCCCTTTTTCTTTTTGGTGGCTCCATTCACCTATTAGTAATTTTAATCTAGCCTTTAGGTTGCCCCCTCTGAGATCCGACCATAGAATCATAACTCATTTGATCCCATACTCAATGAGCTATGTCCGATTACTCGATGTGGTGGCTGGCTCTGATACCAAACATTACAAACCCATTTGTAGAACTCACCCTTAAAAACCAGCTAGCAAGGGGAGGGTGTCCAAGAGCTTATAAATACACAGTTAAGCTTACACTTAATCCACGTGGAATATTAGGATCAGCAAATATCCATTAGGATTTTCTCAAGTGGCATGCAGCTTTCTCTTTTAGTTACTCTGAGTCATAGTAAGTATGCTCCTGGTAAATTATTTAAATTTGGTTGTAATTTCCAAATGCTTTCATTTTCTGTATTTTAGCCTATCGAGAAAGGGAAATTATATTTACATAAAACTGAAGACCATAATGTTCATCCTCGTTTTCATTGTTTAAATGATTGTTTGTGTGATAAAGGATAACTGATGGTTGCCAATGCTTTCAACTCTGCTGTAGAGGTTTTCACCAACGTTTCTGAAATCACAGAATTTCTTTTGAATGTTTTCTATATTTATCAACTGAATCTGTTTGAAAATACTGGTTATTTTCTTTTTCCTGCTAAACTTTGTGTAGTGGTGCATCAATTACCGGGATAAACAACAACGAATATCAAATAACTAGAGGAAAGGTACATGAAACTTCATATAGGGATAGAATATATGAGTTTATTTTCTTCCTCTCCCCTTACCCTTCTCCTCCTTCTTGTCTATTTCTATTTTACTAATTTTTTCCATTCATGCAAATGGTTTGAGTCATGTTTGTCATTTATCAGTAATGCTTGGAAGGTTGGTTACTTCACAGGAACTAAATCGCATTGGAGAGGTGGATGAGACCTGCAACTATGTTAAGGTTGGATATGTCTAATCTAACGAAGATGAATTTTTATTTCCTCCTTCCTTTTTGTGCTGGGCTGGGTGAATTTTTACTTTTCACAAGAGAGAATTACTTCTTTAAAGTGTTTTTGCCTATGCTTTTGTTCGCTCATAAAATTACTGCTATTTCTAATATGACACTAATAATAGCTACTGACTGAAGTTGGACTTTGCGGGTTATACTTTTTGTTGATTCAGGCGGACTTCATGAAAATGCCATTTTCTGACAATACTTTTGATGCAATATTTGCAATAGAAGCCACATGCCATGCACCAGATGCGGTATGTCGTAAAAGGAGTCTAAAAAGGCTAATGATATTCAGTATTAGCCTTTTCTGGTCTTGTCCATCTAGTTGTTCATAATTTTTTTTTGACATTTAACTTTCTTTGTTCTTTGTTTTGTGAATGGAGTAGGTTGATTGTTACAAAGAGATATACAGAGTGTTAAAGCCTGGCCAATGTTTTGCTGCTTATGAGTGGTGCATAACTGATTCTTTTGATCCCTTGAATCAAGAACACCAAAGGATTAAGGTCTTATAGGGACAATAATGTTCTTCCATTTTGTTGTAATATGTAATAATGCACTTATGAGAACAAGCTTATATTCATGGAAACAGGGTGAAGTTGAGCTTGGCAATGGACTTCCTGGCATCAGATCAAAGGGACAATGTCTTGAAGCCTTGAAAGTTGCAGGCTTTGAGGTGAGTAGCATGGTTGTGGTAGTTTCACTTTTTCACTTATCTCCTTCTTTGAACTTTGAAATACAAATTTTTTAGTGTAATTATGAGAGAAGCATTCATTTAATGTTTTGTTAATTTGTGTAAAGATCATATGGGAGGAGGATGTTGCTGTCAACTCGCCTCTCCCTTGGTATTTGCCTCTGGACAAAAATCAGTTCTCACTAGCTAGCTTCCGAGTAACAGCTTTTGGACGTTTTATCACTCGAAACATGGTAAGAATGCTAAAACCTGTCCTATTTGCTAGTAATTACCTCATACAATCTATTTGCTGCATAAGCAAAGGCTTTAAAGGCAGTACAACACTACAAATTTTGTTTTTGCCAAGAGTTGCAACAAAAAAGGTGGAATAAGGAAATCGATTTTCTCTTTCCATACTGTCTTCTTTGTTTTTTTGTTTTTGGTGGTTGGAATGACTGTAGCATTGTTGTGTTAATGGTGGAGAAAGCATAAGAAGGAAAATAAAACGAAGAACCTGTCAATGTGCTAGTGAAGGTACTGGTGACACTGAAGAAGTGAGGATCAGAAGACATAATTTGACCAACCTCCCTCCTCCACCCCAAGCTGCTGCCAATTTTTTTTTTCTTATCTGCAAAATTTTGGAATAATCTACAACAGACTTTTTCTTTTAAACCTGTAGGTCAAAACCTTAGAGTTCTTGGGCCTTGCTCCTGAGGGCAGTCAAAGAGTTCAGTCCTTCTTGGAGCAAGCAGCAGACGCTCTTGTTGAAGGTGGAAGGTGAGTTTCTTTGCACTCATGTCCCATGTTTTCTTCAGGCCTGTTATTCACACACCATATAATAATATGAACCTTAAAAGCATAGAGTTCTGGAATCCCTTTTAAAGTGCATGAATATATATGTTTACCTTCCATCACCTGTATGATCACATTCATATCCCATCTTTGTGTAAGGTATTGATAATCTATGTTTATTTGTTTACTGTTAGGAAAGGGATCTTCTCACCAATGTACTTTTTCTTGGTCCAAAAGCCTCATTCCTAGCCCAGAATTTGTCATGTGCAACTGAAGCTTCACAGGGCTTATTATATTTTTATTCTTGTTATTGCATTGCTTGAACACATGTAACTTAAAAATTGATTTTGGCAAATTACAGCAACATTTCGTACGCTTGTACCTCAACAAATCTAGTACAAATAAGCAACAGAACACCAAGAGTGCAGAATTAAGAAAATTGCCTTGTGAACCATGTAGTATTCTTGATAAGTGGTAAAAACTAAATCCACTATTCATCAAAAGCCCCTTGTATGTTTTCACTACCTTATTGGGAAGGCTGAATATCTCAGTTAAAAGGTGATATTCCTTTGTTGTAGAATCTTTATTGTGAAGTGCGATTCCTGAGTAGGTATACCTCTGCAAAATTCCTCTTTAGTGTCATGATTGTGAGTTTATATTAATTCCTCTTATATCAATGTTTAATGCCATGCATTGCACTAAAGATAATGCATATAAGGTGTCTTTCAAGTCAAAATAGAAAAGCTAGCAAATGGATGGATTTTTTTTTTTTGTTTGACAAATGTGGTCGTAGCTTCAATTTATTTATATTTATTTATATTTTAATTTGTGGTTGTAACTTGTAAGACCCGCAATGTTTAGAAAGGTATTGAATTGTATAAAATCTGCAGGCGAGGTACAAATTATAAATCTAGAGCAATCCTCTTTTTTTTTTTTTTTTCTTTTTTAAATAATAATGTGTGTGTGGGACAAATTTGACTTGGAATCTCAATTGTAGGGAAAATATTGTTGCACACAAGTCACATACACTACCATATACACATGGTTGTCAAAATCGCAATCTGGATCATAGAATCGCACGATTTTATGATCACACTTCACCAAAACGTTTAGAATTGCACAAGGATCGTAAAAATTGTAGGATCACATGTAGGATCGTGTAGGATTGTATGGGATCCTACCAAAACATAAAAATCAGTTTTTTTTTTTTAATTTTATAATTTTATAATTTTTTATTTTTAAGTTCATCTTTATAAGTTGTAATTTGTAATCTCAAGACTAAGACATTGTACCTCATAAATGTATCAACTAAGTGGTGAGACTCATATGGAGATGACTTTCTTGAATTGAAAATTTTTGACATAAGAATATTGAGCTTAACATATAACTCTTCAGGTTGTGAAAGTAATTGAAATACATTTGGAATAGTAAGACCAAATGACCTTGGTATATTATCCACCAATTGAGAATTCTCTATTAAAATTAGTACAACTTTAAGTACACTCAAAAATGAGAAAATTGTTTGAACCAAAAAAAAAAGAATGAGTTGGTATTTGTTATGTAAAACTTGAAGATAAAAGAGAAAATAGCTAAAGCATCAAGTGCAAAAGAAGAAATTGGTTTGAAGAACTTGTCTTCGGATGATGTGTGGTTAGCAAAGGGTGTTGACCAGAAGATGATGGTACAAATTTTGATGAAGATAATGAAGTAACAATTCTAATACCTTCCTTTATAGATTTTTTTTAAAAAAGTAAAAGTTACATGTGTATAGTGTGAATGTGTGATCACTATTATATCATTTGGTTATCAATGTTAGGAGATAATGAGGGTTCAAGAGCTGTTGCTGAAGGAAAAAGTGTGCTAGTATTTTGGTACTTGTTTGGTTTCTAATTAAACATTCACTAAACTTTTTAAATATATTGCGTTAAAACTTAAATATATTTGTTTCATTAGTATAGACGTAGCTATATAGGACATGCAAATTACATCATATGAACAAAATCTTTATTTTTTTATGGAAGATTCATAATTTACATGATTATTTAATATACAAAATCACTATCAATGCGTTTTTTGCTTCAAATCTGAAAATAGGTAAGATCTTACGATCCGCGATCCTACTTATCTCCTGCGATCCTACATAGAATCTCGATTTTGACAACCTTACATATACACCCTGTAAAACACAATTTCAACCCACGTGACAGTGTGTGGTTAGGGCTGTAAATGAACCAAGTTGATCATGTACAACTCGGGCTCAACTCGATAAGAAGCTCGTTCATGTTTGTTTGTTTGTTTATAAATAAGCCAAGCTTAAGTCTTAATTTTAGGCTCATTTAATAAACAAGTTGAGCCCAAGCAAAAAAAATTGTTCACGATTAAGCTCGTGAACTATGAGGCTTGATATAAAACAATTTAAGTAAGACTCATTTATAAGTTTATATGTGTTAACTAGATATACTCATTACACATATCTAATGGCATGGCCAATATGGGACAACTACCCATTACCTTAATTTTTTCATTCCCTCAAAACTAACCAATAAAGACTTTAGACTTTAGTTGCATTTAAAAATAAATAAATAAATTAAGTCTGGGGTGGACCTAATGTAAAGAAAAATACATTTTCTTTTAGTTACATATGATTCTTCACCATCAATCATCTAATGTAAAGTTATGACACATGTTAGTATTTTCCTATTCATAATAGTTACAAACAAGTATTTTTCTAGTTCTTTATTATCTAACGTGAATGTAAAAATTGTATTTTGAACAATTGTTGAAATCGTAGATAATGAAGGGTATATGAATGAACTTAATTATGTAACATTCTAATTTGAATAATGGCTAGTTCGTAAGTAGGATTAATATCAAGCTCAAACTCGAGCTTAGGTCAATATTTTTGGCTTTCCTACAAGCTCAAGCTTAAACATTATTTTTCAGCTTGTTACGAGCTCAAGCCAAGCTTGAGCTTTTGACTTTCCCCAACGAGCCAAACTTGAACATGCACTACTTGACAAAACTCGACTCGTTTACAGCCTTACGTGTAGTGAGTATACAATAACTAGTGTGTGATAATCATTGTCTGTGTGGAGGATAAGGTCATATGCCCTCCCAACCCATTAAAAAAAAAAAAAAAATCTACATAAGGGGTTTCGTGTACTTTCCCTTTCAAAAAAAAAAGGCACACTCTTCAAAACACAATTTCAGCCCATGCGAAAAAATAAAAAATAAAAATAAAAATCAAAGTCACCTGTAAGAAGAGATAAAAATTTTACTTTAGCCTAATCTAAGTGTATATATATAAACTCTCTTCTTGAGATTTGAACCTTAACCATTCTCACAAAAACTTATACTTATAGAGTGACTATTACGCTAAATGTGCGGTAATATTTAATTTTTAATAATAAACATACATAAAAAGAATTGCCGACTTTTTAAATAATAAAAATATTTAACTTGTTGCATTTAAAAAAAAAATTAAAACCTCCTCATTTAAGTATGTTAGTATTTTTACATACTTTCAGTATATCAGCAAATCAATTATAAAATTTTAGAAAAATTACACTTTACCACCTTAAATTATACCCAATATTACACTTTGCACCATGAACTTTTCGAATGCATGTTTTGCACCCTAAACTATGATTCTTGTTACACTTTGCACTTTGATATTAAATTTACTGTTAACTTAGATGGAATTCAAATTTAAGGTGCAAAGTGTAATTAGGAGTATAATTTAGGGTGTTAAAGTGTAATTTATCCTTTGTTTTTAAATAATTGAGAAGATAAGTAATTAAGTCTTTTTCACGTGGTGCCATATTTTTCCTTCCAAGTTAACACCAAACTTAATATTGGGGTATAAAGTGTAACAATGATCATAGTTTAGGGTACAAAACGTGCATTCGAAAAGTTTATGGTGCAAAGTGTAATTAGAGGTATAGTTTAGGGTGGTAAAGTGTAATTTTTCCTAAAATTTACAAGAGCACACCAATTATTGAAACAACATGTTTAAGAATATAATAATTTTTTTTTTCACAATTATTGACATGACTTTCTATAATTGATGAAATAGAAGTGGTGTTAGTGATGGATCAAGCAAAAGGGTTGTAAGAGAATTGAGTTGTTCATGAATAGTT
This sequence comes from Quercus robur, assembly GCF_932294415.1. Lineage (NCBI taxonomy): Eukaryota > Viridiplantae > Streptophyta > Magnoliopsida > Fagales > Fagaceae > Quercus > Quercus robur. Next base: position 50,412,564 of record NC_065540.1, on the reverse strand, counting down.
TAAGCTTGGCTTGATAAAAAACTTGCTTTGATAGATTTATTTAATAAATGAGACAAGTTCAATCCAAAGTTTAGGCTTGATAATTAAACAAGTAAAATTTCAAATATAATAATGTGCTCGTATATAAGCCTTTGAGCTTGAAACTTGATTAATATATGTAATATGGTATGTGTTGATCTTGCCTTTTGTAATATCCTATGTATAAATAATTTAAACATACTCGAATAAACTTGGAATATAGTTATATAAGTTTGTAAATAAATTCATAACATATATTATTACTTATAATTTAGTAATGATATAAATAATTCAATTTTTACTAAAATTATATACAATTTTTAACAATACAAGGTTTTTAAATCTAAATTCTGTAAGTTCATAAAAAAATAATTAATACAATATTATTTAATTAATTCAAATAACATATGTAGGGTCACAATTTGCAGCCCAAGCCCAAAATGTATGGAGTCTTGGCCCAATGAGCCCAATATAATAAATTTGTAGAGAATGGGTCAAAGAACTAGGTTCTAATGAGTTGGACAACGGCTAGTATTGAATTGCATAACGATCAAACACAAATAAAGGATGCTGATATCAATAGACTTTTAATCTGAGGAGGTTAAACCTGTATATAATGATCACTCTTGGATATCAGAGTAATTTAGAGTGCTATAATATTTTTTTTCTCTCTTTTCCGATCCCCTTCTCATGGAGGGTCTCTCACATTATATAACTCTTTTTGGATCATCTTAATCCTACACTTGTTGATCATCTGAGTCCCTACTTGAGTGTCCGTCCCATCAGACACCTCTTTCAGCCTTCTGTGAATTGTGGTAGCTAAGGCAACACTGTTCAGAGGTCTTCTCCACATAAATGCGGCCAGAAAATTAGCTGCAATGCATTTAATGCGGTGGTAACAGCTTTTCCTTAGATATTTTGAGTTTCCTTCTTTCTCATATGTTCATGGAGCACATTTCTATTGTTAGAGCCTTTTGGAGGGTCACTTTAATTGCTAGAGTACACACTTGGGCTACATTCGTCGTATCCGAGGAGGAATCCTTCCTTGGATCAGCTTCCATTCATCCCCCGCTTATGAGACTTTAACTGGAAATCCCTTAATAACTATTTGCTCCTTCTCAGACTTATCAATGTCCCGAATAAAGCTCAAAACCCAATATATGATCTTGGGCACTTACCCCTACAATAGCCCCTCAAAATTCCGGTTTTTCCCTTTTATCCAAGGAGGAAAAGTAGGGTTTTGATTTTTAGGGGATAAAACCCACTAACTCTTTGATTCACATGTGTGGGAATGCGGTTTTACGTGCCTCATACTTGTCACTGACGCTTCGTAGCCCACGAGGCGTTATTAATTACTCCAAGCGGCTTCATGTCCCCCGCATCCAACGGTGAGGCGCTAATCCAACGGTTGACATTTCTCCTAGAATTTTGAGCTGGATTATTCCCACTTACTCTCTCCCTCTATATAAAGCCTTGAGGGAAACCATTTTCCTCTTTTCTTCAAAAACCTTCAAGTGCTCCAGAGAATTCCAGCGCCTCGTCTCAAAAAACACTCTAAGTTCCTGAGTCTCCATAGCTATTTCTTGTGAGAAGCCTTCGCGAATTTTTCTAAAAGTTTTAGAGATTTAGCATACGTATTCCTGTAAGTCTTTCATTTCATTATATTCTTCTTTTTTCCTCTCGACCTTCTTCCTCGGCCTTTTTTCTTTTTAGAAACCTTTCTCTGCGTCATTTCTGGCCACTTAGATGGGTAGGTTCAAGCACCTAGTAGATTCGCCGGCCGGTATGGAGGGTTTTAGAGCTAGATACCATATCCCACAAGGAATGGGTTTAGAATATTGTTCTCCGGACCGAATAGTCACTAATAGAGAGACTGATCAAGTCATCATTCCCATGATTGCTTTCATAGAGGGAGGAATGACGCTTCCCATGGGTAGGATAATCAGGGATTATTTGCTTAACCATAGATTGACCCCCCACTAGTGCGCCGCCAATATGTTCTGAGTTTTAGGGTGCATAGATGCTTTAAATGACCAAATGAACCTTGGCCTCACATGGCACGACGTTGTTCATTTATACGAGTGTCATTCCCTTTCCGGGGGATATTACCTCAAATCTCGATCCGACGAGGTGCGATTGATATCCTGCCTTCTGAAGTCCAACAAAGGCTTGAAGGACGATTATCTGGTCATTTCCGGAGAATGGCACAATAGTCTTCACTGCCTAGTTAGGGCAGGAACACCAGGTGGGGTACTCTAGGATTGAGTCCCTCGGCGGGGATCTTAGTCTTCTAAGCTTTCGCTTTTACTTGCTTTTGGTTATTTGCTTTCTCGGATTAACCACAATTTCCCTTTCGGACGTTTTGCAGATATCACATCGCCCTGAAGATCAGTTTAGTCAACGTTCAAGCTCTCAATTACCTCCTAAAGTCGGAGATTTTCGTGAGTGAAGGTGGACAGTTGCAGGCCGCTAATCTGATTTTGGACTATGAGCCGCTGTCTCGCATCTTCCAGGACGTAGGCCAGGCTATAAGGGCCGGGAGTCCCAAATTGGCTCGGATTGACGTCTCCAAGCCGGGATTTTTAGCTCGGAGAGACCTTCCACCTATTCAACATGTTCTTCAAGGGGTAGCCGCTCCAAGAGAAGAGATAGATTCTACTCATTCATCCCTTGAAGCTAAGATTGATCAATTTCGCTTTAACGAGGAAGGTGAAGTGCCGACAAGGCCAATAGAGCTCTCGGACTCTGACGCTGATCTTGACCGATTCTTCGTGGCACATTCTCCGAGGTTGATAGTTGCCCGGATCGATTCCAACCAAGAAGTCGAAGAAGAAGGCATGGATCTGAAGCAAAGGTTCGGCTTAAAGGGCTTGATGCCCAATAGAAACAAGGGACCAACCTCCAGAGATGTCCCCAAGGTACAAGTTCCTGCCAGCCTCCCTCCTCTTCCCTTGCCTCCCACTAACCTCGGGTTGTAGGCTAATCCAAATCTGAGGAGGAAAAAGACAGTTGATGATTTGGAGAAGGACGAAGTCGGTCCTCAAAAGGGGGTCAAACAGCAGAAGAAGGCCAAAGAGCTTAAAAATAAGAGGGCCAAGTCCGTGGACAGCCAAGATGAGGCTGAAGTGCGACAGGGGCAGCGTACTTGATCCCCTCGGCTCGAGATAGATGGTGCTCCCATTTCTTGGGATGCCACAATTTGGGAGTCCCAAAGGGGACAGGCTACATACCTCGTCGAGGCCTTATAGCAGCCCCTTCTTCTCCCCCGAGATATGGATGGGCTCAGGAATACTAGGTAGCCGAACCTCTTTATGTCGTTGAAGAGGGACCTTGCGATGGTAAACCAAACATCCTTCATCGTATAAATTTTAGACTTTATGTTCACTTACATGTTGCATACGTTTTAATAACCCTTCCACTATCTTTATGCAAGTTACCTAGCAAATCTATGTGGCCGAGGAGTGGGTTAGGAACGCCCGAGTGGAGGTGAACGCTGAGGTCCAATCCCGCCTTGAGTCTGAGAAAGTTGTTGGAATCTTTAGGCAGGAAAATGAGAGCTTGTTCAAGAAGGTTAAAGAGGCTATCCAAACTCGTGATAATGCCGAGGCGGCCCTGAAGACCACAGAAAGGCAGGTTGAGGATATACACCAGAAGCTGCATTTAACAGAGATAAATCTGGCCACCGAAAAGCAATCAGTCCTAGATCTCAAGGCGCAGCTGCAGAAAGCCAAGGAAGCAGCTCGGGTGGCTAGGGAAGCAGTTGAGGCCGCGGTGAAGGCATCCTATGAGCGTGGGGTGTTGGACACGGAGAACAGACTGACGGAGGAGGTGGCTATAGTTTGTAGGTATTACTGCACCGAGTCCTAGGGAGTGGTGATAAGAATGGCAACGGGCCGAGTTCGGGCCGGGTTTTTGCATACCCGGACCCAACCTGCTGGCCAAGACCCGTGACCCGGACTCGGCCAGATTATTAATCAGGTTTTTTTTTTCCGGGGCCTAGACCCGCCCCGTCGGGCCCCATGGGCCCCATTTAGCTGCTTGGGTCCAAATCTGGCCCAACCATTTTTTTTAAGCCCATTAAGATTTTTTGCCAGATTCAAACCCATTCAAGCCATATATAGCAGCCAATTCAAGCCATTCAAGCCTATTAAGATTTTTTTGTATTAAGATTTTTGGCATTTGGGCCACGTTATATGGCAGCCAAATCAATACAAATCATAGGTTAATCATAAATCAATAAATCATCTGTTAATTATACATCTATAAATCAATAAATCATAACTAAATCACCAGCTAAACATAAAAATAAAATAAATCCAACAAGTCCAAAAACTAAGTATCACAAGCCCAACAAGTTCAAGAAATTAAAAAGTTACAAAACAAATCCCACAAGTCTAAGAAATTAAAAAGGCTAAGAAATTACAAAATGTCTTATCCTCCACAAACCAACAAATTAAAAAAGTTAAGAAATTACAAAAGGCTAAAAAGGCTTAGAATAATTACAAATCAACAAATTAATCCAATAAGTCTAAGAAATTAAAAAGGCTACTAAATTAATACAAAATGTCTAATCATCCACAATTGCGACATAACTCCTATCCTCTTCATTAGGCTCCCCATCATCAAGAATTGATTGAAGTGTACAATCTCCAGACATAGTTGAAGAACCTACAACAACAATGAATTAAAAAATGGAATAAACTTCATCAAATTGTAACTAGCAAATATAAAAATACAATTCTGATTTTATAAATAGAAATTAGACAATTGCTAACCGTTGATTTCACTCCATAACCAAATCTGAGCACACATCATTGCCTCTATAGTTTTGGGATGTAGCCTACTACGATGTGGACTTAAAAATCTCTCACTAGTGCTAAAGGCAGATTCTGAAACAACAGTTGTGATAGGAATGGCTAAAATATCTTTTGCAATCATTTGTAAAGTAGGATACTTGAGGCCATTACTTTTCCACCATCCTAAAATATCAAAATCTTCACGCCTCTTCAACACTCCCTCATCAATGAAATGATCAAATTTCATTCTAGCACTCCCATATTTCTTTGAACTATTGTTCACAAACAAATCAAAAGATGACATTACCCCACTCAACCTAAACTTCATTTGTGCCACACGGCTTGAAGTACTTGCAGGAATATGAGAATTTCCTTCATTATCTACAGGGGACTCATCTATATCTCCATACTCATCAAGCAAATCATAACAAAGATTCTTAATTTTTTCAATCTCCAAATCAGAATTATCACCATAAATGTTAGGATAATAAAACTCTAATAACTTCATCTTATATCTTGGATCTAAGATAGTAGCAACAGCTATAACAACACTAACATTAGCCCAATAAGAATTAAATTTAGCGAGCATGCTTTCTGCCATCGTACTTATCATCTCATTTGAAGACAAATTATATTTATTCAATGCAATTTTCAACTCACACACCAAAGTAAAAACTCAGTCATACTATGAAACAACTCCAACCTCCCACAAATATTTTTGGCTAACTCCCAATCATAATCATATGACAAACAAGTATAAGATGTTTCACGTTTAGTCAAACGTGGGAAAACATTTTTATAAATCAATGTAGTAAAAAGTATTAAGTAAGTTGAATTCCAACGAGTTTTACAATCTAAGACTAACTCTTTGGTGTATTGAACACGCAATTGACATGCATTTTCTTCAAATTTCTGTCTCCTTTTTGGTGATCCAATCCAATAAATCACACTATCATGAATCATTTCAATACCATCACCAATAAGAGACAACCCATTTTGAACAATCAAATTCAAAATATGTGCAGCACACCTCATATGCAACATAGACCCACCCAACATAAGAGAACTAGTATCAAGCTTATTCAAGAGAAGTCTTATCATGGCATCATTAGTACTACAATTATCAACAGTTATTGTGGACAACTTCCTATCAATGTTCCACTCTAAAAAACAATCAACAAGGATTTCAGCAAGGACATCTTTTGTGTGTGGAGAAGGAACATAAACAAACCTAGAAAAATAATATGAATAATTATAATATAACTCAATAAATATTCTAAATGTAAAGTTTTTAACATTCAATTTATAGATAAAAAAATTACCTTAAAACTCGGCTTTGCAACATCCAAGTATGATCAATAAAATGAGCGGTAATGACCATAAACCCTCTCTTTTTGTTACTTGAAGTCCACATATCAGTTGTGATTGTCATCCTACTTCCATTCTTGTCCGTCATTTTCAAAACTTTCTCCCTCTCATTATCATAGATTTTAAGAATGTCACTTTTCAAAGTATTTCTTGTGACAAGTTTAAACATAGGTTGAAGATCAGCCACAAATTCTTTAAACCCAATGTGGTCAACTATTGAAATGGGATATTCATGTAGGATGACCATACAAGCAAGCTTATTCCTCACTCTAACTTGATCAAATTGGTAAGTATTTAAACTTATAGTTCCATCCACCTTATTTTGTTGTTTAATTAAGACTTGTTGTCGCATATCCCTTATATCTTTAAACTTCATCCGTGGACATCTTGCTAAATGATTACGCAAATGAGTTGTACCTTGGCTAGACTCACGCAAGTAAAGTTTGTTATAATGATGGCATTAGGATTTAACTTTTCCATCAACTTTCTTCCTTGTAAAATGAGACCAAACATCTGAGGTAGTCTTTTTTTTTTTTTTTTTTTTTTTTTTTTTTTTTTTTTTAACTTGTATCCAAGTCCTCATTTGTAAGCTCTTGCTCTCCCTCTGTCCCTTCTTGTTCCTCTACCTCTAAGTCTTCTCCCACTAAGTCCACCGTCGGGGATTTCAGATTCCTAATTGGTTCAGAAGTTTGAGAGTTAGAATCAAAACAAATTATCACAAATTTATTATTACACATACTCATTGATTAATAGGAACAAATTCATAATTACACAGATTCACAAATTCTATCAACGCAATCATAATTAAACATGATTAACTACAAATTCAACACTTACTCGTTGTTTAATGGCGATTCTGAGGGTGAGCTGCCAGACGACAATGGCGAGGGTGATTGTGAAAATGGCGAAGAAGACCGCATAGTTGGCAAGGGACAATGTCCGGTTCTCAAGGGAGAGCCACTTGGCGAGGAAGAACCAGATTTGTTTGTGTCTGTGTTTGTGTCTTCCATCTCCGTTTTAGGATCTGCATTCCCAACAAACACAAAAACAAACAATTTCTTCCATTAAACAAACTATGCAGAAATGAGGGAAAAAACAGGGGAACAGAATGTTTTGAGGCTTGAATCAGGTGAAAGATATGTGTACAAAAATTCACTCTCATATTATATAGGTCTTTTTGGATCATCTTGATCCTACACTTGTTGATCATCTGAATCCCTACTTAAGTGCCCGTCCCATCAAACACCCCTTTCAGCCTTCTGTGAGTCGTGGTAGCCAAGACAACACTGTTCAGAGGTCTTTTCCACATAAATGCGGCTAGAAAAGTAGTTGCAATGCATTTAATGCGGTGGTTGCAGCTTTTCCTTTAGATATTTTGAGTTTCTTTCTTTTTTGTATGTTCATGGGGCACATTTTTATCGTTAGAGCCTTTTGGAGGGTCACTTTAATTGCTATACTACATACTTGGGCTACATTCGTCGTATCCGAGGAGGGATTCCTCCTCGGATCACCTTCCATTCATCTCCCGCTTATGAGTCTTTAACTGGGAATCCCTTAATAACTACTTGCTCCTCCTCGGACTTGTCAATGTCCCGGATAAAGTCCAAAACCCAATATATGATCTTGGGCCCTTACCCTTACTGCATAATATTAATGATAATTTAGTTATCATTATTAGCATAGATTTATAAACAGGTAGGATATTTTTAGTGCTAGTTTTTACTTATATATGGGAAAAAAACTTTTTATTATTATTAAATTATTATAATAATTTTTTTTTTAATTATAAGCATATATATGAAAAGAAAAAACCCATCAAGTAAACTTGTGACCCATCATGAAAAGAAAAAACCCATTAAGTAAACTTGTGAAAAGAAAAAACCCATCAAGTTAACTTGTGAACAAGTTGCTTGTTCAACAAGAAAAATAAACTATACTTGAATATGTAATTTGATTTGGTAATAAATTTGAACTCAATTTGTATTTCAAATAATTTTAAATGAATAATCTGAAAATTTTCATTTATTAAAAATTAGAATAATCCAGAAGTCTTAATACTGTTTTTTTTTTTTTTTTGGTTGAGAAGATTCTTAATCTTGTTCGATTATTAAAAAAGACTTGACATATGTAGCTAAAATAATAAATTGTATGACCTTGATAAATAAAGAAAAGAAAAAGAAGAAAAAGGATGTTGGAAGGAGCAGGGAAAAGTGTAGGCCTAGTGGTGGGCAGTTGTACTTGATAGGAAATAAACCGTCAAACTCAAAAAGCGTAGTATATATGCCCTTCTTCTTCTCTAGGAATTATACTGTGCTGTGCTTCGAGATCACCTCACTTATTTATTATTCTATTAAAAACTCCCACTAAAATGATTGAGTCAATAATCTTTTAATAAAATGGTAGATTATATCACTTGATTATGGAAAATTATTAGATACTCTAGAATACTATAAATACGTACACTTCTTTTTTATATATAAATAATGAGCCCATCATAAATTTAATAATTAAGACTTACCATTCTTGTGATACATATTTTTAGGGTGTGTTTGGATAGAATTTATTTTGCTGAAACTGAAAACACTGTAACAAAATAATTTTTAAATATGTGAATAGTGCTGTGGGACATATTTTTAATGAAAAAATTGATAAAAAATAAAATTTGTGGGTCCATGAACAGTAACCGCAATACTCAAAACGCGTGAAAAAAAAAAAAAAAAAAGAAAAAAGAAAGAGGAAAACGCAGCAAGACAGACGCAAACGCAGGTTCAGTTGGATCCAAACATACACTTAGTGCTAGTTTGGATAGCACTTTTATTTGCTGCGTCTGCGTTTCCTCCTTCCTTTCCTTTTTTTTTTTTTTTTTTTTGCCTTTTCAGCCGCAATGGTTGACCCATTCTCCGGTGAACAGTGTATTTATGCACTGTTCACGGTCCCACAAACTTCACTTTTTATCAACTTTTTCACTAAAAATGGGTCCCACAATACTATTTACATATTTAAAAATTATTTTGCTACAGTGTTTTCAGTTTTCAGTTTTCAGTTTCAGCAAAATAAGTTCTATCCAAACACCCCCTTATATTCGGGAGTGATAATAATTTCCCCAAGCAAACGCCAAAAGTAGAAGACCCGTTATTCATTCGTCAAATGCTATTTTGCCTGTATTGTACCTAACCTCTCTCTCTCTCCTCTTTCTTTCTTTTCGAGTCTTTGAGGGCAGAGCGAAGTTGCGACTTGTGAGTTTTGAGTCGACTCTGATCGTCAAAGATGGCGGTTGGGAAGGAAGAAGCGGAGATAGTGAAGGCTCGAACGGACACCAGGGAGTATAGGAGGATCGTCCTTCCCAACTCCCTCCAGGTCCTTCTCATCGCCGATCCCGATACCGATAAGGCAACCCCCCTTTATTCCTCTCTTTCAAATTCACAATTCACAATTTTCTTTATCTTAATCTTAGGGTTTTTCTTTCTTTGTTTCTTGTTTCAGTGCGCTGCTTCCATGAGTGTCAGTGTTGGCTCCTTCAGCGACCCCCAAGGCCTCGAAGGACTCGCCCATTTTCTTGGTTTTTCTTTTCACTCTTTATTTATATTATATTATATTATATTATATAGCTCTTATCATTCATTTATATACATGTCTATATATTATTATTATTTACAATACAACATCAAAGATTTCAGTCTGTTTGCTGGGTTTCATTTTTGAATTTCTTAGAGATATTTATTATTGTTTGTATGCAGAGCATATGCTGTTTTTTGCTAGTGAGAAATATCCTTTGGAAGATAGTTACTCCAAGTACATTACTGAGGTACTTTTTTATTTATTTATTTATTTATTTTTTTTTATGTGTCATCATTTAATTTATTAAAAGCAATAGAATTAACAAGATAAAAACAGTGTAAAGTCATGCCTACACCCTCATACCCTTCCTAACATAATTAACACCCAAATTTCTATGCATCTTTTTTAATCTTCTTGATGCGTAGCATGGAGGCTGCACAAATGCTTTTACATCTTCAGAGAACACAAACTATTTTTTTGATGTTAATACTGATGGTTTTGAAGAGGCTTTGGACAGGTACATTCTGTTCTTCCTTTTTGTACTGTACCTGTGTGCTGTCTGCTCCCACAAAATGTAACCCTACAATGTCGTTTTGGTTGTTGTTCAGATTTGCTCAGTTCTTCATTAAACCTTTGATGTCAGCTGATGCTACCACCAGGGAAATCAAAGCTGTTGATTCTGGTTTGTTCTTCTTTTCTGGCTTTAACACCGTTAGTTGCCTCTTTTTGATTTATTGTTGATCATCTCTCTCTCTCTCTCTCTCTCATTCTCATGCAGAGAATCAGAAAAACTTGTTGTCTGATGCTTGGAGAATGAACCAGGTACTGGTTATTGCCTTTGCTAAGCATATTTATAACTGCAAGATGCTGGATATATCAATCTTGAATGCTATATGAGTGAAATTCAAGGCTGTAGATAGTTTTTTAGGAAAAGTAGATCTTTGAAATGAATGTAGAAACTACTCTCATATCTATGGTGCTACCATTGTTAATATAATTCATTGGTCCTGTATGGTCAGATTATTTTCAGATATTTAGAAGCCACTTTTGGAATTTGGCCTTGTAGTGTTTTCCAATTTCATCATGAGGTTTTTTTCCCCCTTTTGGGTCAGCCCCCTATACAGCTCCCAACTTGAATTTCTTAACCCAGTGGGCCACACTTTGTTAGTTGGATCAACCCAACTCACTAGTCATTCCCTGTTTCATCAATGGTGATAGGAAGCCTTTTATAAGGGTGTCTCTATTAAACTTTGAATAGCTAAGTTGCCCATCATCAATACCTTCAGTCTAGGCAGACGTTGTTATTTGAAACTCTCCGTAGATAATTCTTGATTTTCAAACACCCTCCTATTCCTCTCCCTATACGCATGCCACATCAAACGATAAGGGGTGACATTCATGACTCAACGCTCCAGTACTAAAAAACTTTGAACTTCGCCTCCAGCATTGGGATAAACCTGTGATCGTCTTAGGCATCACTACTTCACTCATCACTCCAAAAACTTCAAAATCTAAAATTCCATTAATCCAAAGCTATTGGGCAATACAATAACAAATGATCCAGATTTTCTTCATTACTTCTACACATCACACTGATCACACACCAATTTGCCAGCACAATACCCCTCTTAATATGATTCTCCATAGCAAGAATTTGGAATTGGTCTTCAATATTTTAGGGATGAAAACTGAAATCCATGCAAACTTTATAGACGAAAACAATATTTTAGCTATTAGTATTTGAGTCTCAAAGGGTGTCGTCTTAGAGTGTTTGACGTTCTTAAAGAGCTTGCTATCCAGTCTACCTACTTATCTCTCGTTGTTTACTATCCTGACATTTGTGACTAAAGATTGGAGATTGCAAAAAAAAAATTGTGGGTGTGGTGCGAGTGACGAGTTCAAATTTTTTCTTGTGGATCGGAATATAGTTTGTGCTCCAATTGAAAATCAGAGTATGGGGCTGTGTGTATTGGATACTTCTAATCAAGCCATGTTGGGTAAATGGCTATGACGACATGGAGTTAAAGGTACTCGTTTCTGGAGGCAAGTTGTTGGCTTGAAAGTATGGGGATGATTGGGATCAATGGTCTACATAGGATGTAAGCTAGGAAGCATGGGTGCAGCTCTAGGTGTGCTGCACCTGCGTCTGACATGCACGGACCGCTGTGTGGCCGTCAACGTGGCTGCACGCACGTCCGAGGTGAATCCTTTGTTTTTTTTTTTAATTTCTGATTAAGGCCGAAACAGCTCCAATTCGGTCCGATTCTGTCCAAATAAGAAGAGGAAGAAGAAAGATCTGCTACCAAAAGATTTGTGAGAAAAAAAAAAAAAGGGAAGGAGAAGAAGAAAGATCTGCTACCAAATGATTTGTGAGGAAAATGGAAAAAAGAAGAGAAAAGAAGAAGACGATGTGGAGATGCGGTGGATGAAGCTCAACTGCTGGCTGCTACCAACGAAACTCTCTCCTTTGGAACTTTCAACAAGGAAAAGTTTGATGACAGATTACTGTTGACTTTCAAATAAAGCCTTGGAATGTGAAATTAATAAAGCAATGCATGTGGGTAGTGGTGGGACTTGGCAATGGAGCTTCTTGGAAGCTTCCTTGTTTATAAATATCCCAACACATTTGTTTATTTATAGTAAAACCCCCAAATTTGAATATCTTTATTATGATTTTTTTAAACACTATATTAAATTCAACCATTTATGTCATTTAGCTTAATAATAGCCAAACCATTTGGTAATTGTATCAATTTAAATAATTACTTATCATTAGAAAATAATATTATTTTGCAAAATTTACCCCCCTAAATATCAGCTATAAATATTAAATTGATCTCAAAAGTTCCTTATCTACTATTGCCCTTAAATTGGTATATGTTTACCATTATATGAGAAAATATGCTTAGCAATATATAGAAAATATATATATATATATATATAATAATTTATTAATAAACGTATCCCGTTGCACTCGCACCCTACTTTTTTAAAAATTGCCGAGTTGCCGCACTGCACCTGAACCCGAACCCGAACCCGCACATGTGCTTCTTAGGATGTAAGGGGCAGCCATGGATGTAGTTTATGGAAGAGTATTAGTGGATTGGGATAAATTTGTGAGTTATGTATAGTATGTTGTAGGGGATGTTTTTTTTTTTTGATAAGTAATAAGGATTCATTGATATCAAAATAAGAGAGACACCCAAGTACACAGGAAGTATACAGGGGTGAACAATTTAAAAACGAAAATTACAAAAGTCAAGTAAATCCAAAATAGTAGAAAAAGGTTGGTTTCTCCACACAGAGAACTAGTCAAGTAAGGATCGGAGAAAAAGAAGCTTGAGATCAGGCATGGAACGCTCAATGTCTTCAAAACACCTACTATTTCTCTCCTTCCAAATACACCACATCAAACAAAGTGGAACGATCTTCCAAATATCTCCATTACAATGGCGACCAAAACGACCTTGCCAACAAGCAAAGAGCCAACAACAGACAATGGCATGACCCAACTAACTCCAAATAGACCAAAAACCATATCCCATAGCTCCGAAGCAACCGGGCAATGGAGGAAAAGATGGTCAACACTTTCACTATTACACTTGCACATAAAACACCAATCCAAAATGCAAACCTTTCTTTTCCTTAAATTGTCAATTGTCAGACATTTCCCCAAGACTGCGGTCCAGACAAAAAAAGCCACTCTAGAGGGGATCTTCTGCTTCCAAATGCTTTTCCAAGGGAAAAACTGCTCACTATGGCCAACAAGAAGATGGTAGTATGCACTAACCGTGAACCCCTTACTCTTACAAGGCAGCCAACATCTCTTATCCTCCTCGATTCCCCTTACAGGAGTGCTATAAATGGAATTGATGAAGCTCTTGAAAGCTTCCAATTCACGATTATGCACCTCCCTACAAAACTGAATCTCCCAATGGAGGGCTCCATTGGAGTACCTCATTAGATCCGCCACACTTGCCTCTTTACTACAACTAATCCTATATAATTCAGGATAGCGGATTGCGAGCGAAGAAGTCCCACACCAACAATCTAGCCAAATCTGCACTTTTGATCCATCTCCAATTTCATACATAATAAACCGAGATAAAGAGTGCCACCCCCTTCTAATATTTTTCCACAAACTGACTCCATAAGGACCAGAGAAAGAGCTAGAACACCAACCACCCCAATCACAACCATACTTCACCTCTATCACTTGACGCCAAAGAGCATCCCTTTCTTGCCCAAATCTCCATAGCCATTTCCCTAAAAGAGCTACATTGAAAGTTCTCAGATTCCTAATCCCTAATCCACCAGAAGAAAGCGGTGTACACACCATAGACCAATCAACCAGATGAAATTTGGGCTCATCTCCTAGGCCACCCCACAGAAAATCCCGCTGAAGTCTAGCAATACGGTTGGCCACAGAAGCAAGAATAGGGAATAGAGAGAGAAAATAAGTAGGAAGATTAGAGAAAGTGCTTTTAATTAATGTGACTCTACCTCCCTTGGATAAATATAATTTTTTCCAACCTGCTAATTTTCTTTCCATCTTCTCAAGAATTGGGTTCCAAATAGCCTTGTCCTTAAATTTTGCCCCCAAGGGAAGACCCAAATATTTCATTGGGAGGGACCCTTGCTTGCAGCCTAAGACAGCCACCAAAAGATCCATGTTATGAACAGCCCCCACAACCACCAGCTCAGACTTACCCCAATTAACTTTCAGACCAGACACAGCCTTAAACCAAATGAGCACCATTCGGAGAATTAGCATTTGATCAATATTAGCATCACAAAAAATTAGAGTATCATCAGCGAAAAGGAGATGAGAAACCATCAAAGATCTACCAGCAGAAGCACCTACATTAAAACCTGACAAACAACCTTCATGGACAGCCTTATCCAACATTCTACCGACGGCTTCCATAACCAATACAAATAACAAGGGAGACAAAGGATCACCTTGCCGCAACCCCCTTGAACTTCCAAAGAACCCATGAGGAGTACCATTAATAAGGATAGAAAAACGAACCGTGGATACACAAAAAGAGATCCATTGCCTCCACTTATCAGAAAAACCACAACGCTCAAGCAAGAGAGTAAGAAATCCCCAGTTCACATGATCAAAGGCTTTCTCAATGTCCAATTTGCATAACAACCCTGGCTGACCAGATTTCAATCTACTATCAAGACATTCATTAGCAATGAGAACATAATCAAGAATCTGCCAATTAAGAACAAAGGCATTCTGAGGAGCAGAGATGATCTCTCCTAAAACCATGCGAAGATGAGAAGCCAAAACTTTAGCAAGAATTTTATAAACCCCCCAACAAGGCTAATAGGCCGAAAGTAGGGGATGTTAATTGCATCAGGTTATGGCACGGTCTATGGTGTGAGACCCAACCACTAAGAGACATGAATCTTGAGTTGTATGCCATTGTAGTTGGGAAATATTCCTCATTTAGCTCCTACTTGGGGACTCAGAATAAGGGGAGGACGTGCTCATTGAGTATCATGTTCATTTGTGATGTTTTTAATTGGGAGTTGGAGTTGGTAGACTCTATGTTAGATTTGTATATTCTAATATTCCAAGTAATGAGGCTTCTAATTCCATGAGGTGGAGGTTGAATAGCAATGGTATATGTAATGTTTATTTTTTATAATGAGGCTTTTAAGGCTCAACAGTGTTGCATCTGGAAAATTAGGTTATCTCTAACAGTGTTTTAGAGCTACTTTTGGTTGGAGAAACTGTTTTGGTAAACAATACTCCCTTGTTTGGAATCTAGCCCATTGTGCCTATTTTGGAGAGGGGCAGCAGAATCCACCTACATTTGATGGTGTGGAAACATCAAGTACTCAGTTTAAATTATCTTTATTTTTTATTTTGATAGGTTAGAAAACTTGTATTAAGAGAAGAATACCTCATTAGAAAAATGAAATAGCCAGAAAAAAATATGTACAAACAACAGAAAAAAAAAAAGAAAAAAAAATTATGTACAGGAAGATAGGGAATCTAAAAACAATGGAATGGATTCCTTAGAAGTAAAACTCCATGCACAAGACCAATCAAACAAGGTCCCTGCAAATAAAGCTAGGAGCTGATCCCTGGTAAGCTCCATATCAGCCACAGATGCCTCCCTATAAGTACCAATCTCAAATAAAAATGGGAAGGTTATTATAAGATCAGTGTTTGAATGGTTTTCATGTTTTGGGCTCTAGTGAGATCTCACAATAAGCATGCTTTCATGGTTGTTAGTATCGAGCAATAGTGGGATCTCACAATTAGCATTTCTGATCAATTTTGTTTCATCAAGTACCCTTATGTGGAAAGAGTCATGAAGGGTTGAGGGATCTGGTGTTTCGTATAATTTTCTGATGTCTTTGCTAAGGTGTGTAGTCTCCTATGGATATGATTTCCCCTTTTATGGCACTAGGCTGCACTTTGAGTCTCCCTTGTTACGGAAGTTTCTTATTCCTTGACTTGATTAACATCTTAACTTAATCAAATAAAGATGAATTGCCTACTTCTTTTGGTAATAGATAATCATTCCTCTAGTGTCTCTTGGGTTGTGTTTAGTTGGCAAGAATTTAAGTTGAGAATTTAAAATTCTTGGGAGTTACCAAAATTATGGGTGCTCAGTTGGGAGGATAGATTTTGGTGGGCCTAGATGGAAAACTCCTCCCACTCCATTTTCCATCCTCTCTCATTTCCACCAAACCAAACATTAGAAAACTCCCATTTTCCTTCATCCATTTTCCTTCCTCCCTTGTTTCCACCCAACCAATTGGACCATTAAAGACTTGGTGTTCCTATGCTAGTTAGAATGACTAAGGAAATGGCAGTAACTTCTTGCTAGAGTTGTCTTTTATTTCAGCTTTTGAGCAAGATAAACTAGTGCTTAAGTTGCACAGAGGAAAATTTAATGGCCACCATTACAGATTATGTATTTTTGTTCATTTTATTATCGCATTTTCATGTGAATCAAACCATGTTGATTAGTTTCCATAGTGGTACTGGTAGTGTTCATTTGAAAAATATGCTTCTAATTGCATTCTCCATGTGAAATTTGTTGCTTATGTACAGCTTCAGAAACATTTAAGTATGGAGGGCCATCCATATCATAAATTCAGCACAGGTCAGTAGTTTAATTATTATTTTCTTGGAAGATTTGTGTTTTAATTCGAAGTTGTAATTTAATTCCATAGTTTAATTCATATATTGTGTTGGCATATATAATTTTTTCTGATATGTGTAGTCATTTTTCATTTTGGTGAAGTTACAAATTTTTTATTGAAACTGAAGGACCACTGGACCAAATAAGTGTGAAGAAAGAAGCTGTCCATTATTTTCATTTTTACTTCTGGTTCTTGAGCAAAAAATGAAAAGAAATATAAATTATTAATTTAATACTGATTATTCTATAAGAAACACTGATGTTTACCCTTATATTGTAGTTCACCATATTTATCATTTCTTATGGTTGCTAAATATCTTTCATGTACACATCCTGTGTATGTGGTCTATTTTTTTATATCAATAAAAGTTTTACACACACGCACATATATATCTTTTATGTGTGCAGGGAACTGGGATACTTTGGAGGTTAGACCAAAAGCAAAAGGATTGGATACCAGAAATGAGCTTATTAAATTTTATGAAGAAAATTATTCTGCCAACCTCATGCATCTGGTTATATATGCAAAAGGTAACTAACTTTTCCTATAGTACTTCTGTGCTTGAGGATGCTGTAGTTTCTTTAATCATCAACAATTAGAATGCCTATGTCATGGATACAGAAAAGCTTGATAAAATTCAAAACATGGTGGAGGACAAGTTCCAGGACATTCGAAACACTGACCGAAGTTGTTTCCATTGTCCTGGTCAGCCTTGCACATCAGAACATTTACAGGTATGCATACAAGTGATAAATTTTTTACATGCTAAGCTAAAGTTGCATGTGTTGAACTTCTAGAGAAACTTTTTTGAACATATGCAGTAAAGTTTTTATGTTGTGTATGGATTGTTTTAGCTGTGTTTTTGTTTCAGATACTTGTCAGAACTGTCCCAATAAAACAAGGTCACAAATTGAGAATTGTATGGCCAGTAACTCCGGAGATTAGACATTACAAGGAAGGGCCATGCAGATATCTTGGTCATCTTATTGGCCATGAAGGAGAAGGATCTTTGTTTTACATCTTGAAGACATTGGGTGGGTTTTGCATATCCATTTTTCATACTATCAATTTCTAGCAGATTTCATCTGTATATTCTAAAAGGTTGAAATTTTGATGTAGTTAGAACTTTCCCATATAATAATTATTTCTATTGCTACACATTGAGACACTTCTTTTTAGAGTTGAGATGTTGTGTCTATTTTATTTATTAAAAAATGAGGATTAGTAACATGTTTCAGCTTCGTACTTACTGTGACCTTCGGTTATAATTCATTTTAATTACAGAGATAATTAGCCTTTTCTTGTTCTCCCTCTCCCTTATTGACATAAATGGGTTGTTTGTTTGTTTTTTTTTTTTTTTTTTGGTACACAAATTGAAATTTGTCCTTTTTCTAGAGGCAGATTGTTTGTAGATTGTATTTTTTAACTTCCGAATTTAGATCTGAACTTGGATGGACAAGGATTTTTATTTATTTATAATGGGTTGTCCCTTTTTCTTGCATATAAGAGTTACTTACATGAGTATCCAAAAAGTGTTACAAATATTTATTGTGTTTATTGTACATTAAATGCATCTTTATTCATTGAAGTGTATTATACTCACTTTGGGCCAATCCCTTTCCCCTACTTGTGTATTGTACTCTGTCATTCCCTTTTGGGGCAATCCCCTTTCCCTACTCGTGTAGTATACCCACTTTTTACACACAAGACTTTCGTGCAGTAATGTGTATGTGAAGATATCACTATTAAAGCAATTAAGGCTTCTTTATTTATGTATTTGATTAGTTTATAAAATAGTTTTGGTGACATTTGTCAAAATGTTGATATTTCAATAATGCTTTGTGTCTCTCATCTTCATTTGGGCTTGGTGGGTGGAGTGAAATATTTTTGCCAGTTGCTTATTGAATGTTTCTGTGTGCTTTGGGTCATTGTATTCTGTCATTTTTTTTTTTCAAGGAAGTTAATTATTTATCAAAAAATTATTATTATTTTCCCTCTTTGAGCCACATTTATGATTTTTCTTTTATCTCGTCTCTCTGTCATCTTTTTAATTTTTTCCAATTTAAAAAAAAAAATTTAATATGGTAAACAATCTATATTGTCAATACTTAGTATATGTTCATGAAGGACTGATTTTTTTCCCCTGATGAAAAAGCAAATTTATTACCACAAAGAAGGCTCAATACAGATCAAAGAATCAGAAACAACAAAAACTTCAAACTGGCAGAGCCAGTAGCACAAATACCAACATCAGTAAATAACCAGCACAATAACAAGTTAAACTAACAGCACCTATAACCGAAAAAGACAAAAGCTATTGCCCCATAAGCAGCAAACAGTCCTATTTAGGATAGAATTGCAGAAATGACCACCTGACTCAATCCTACATTTAACTTCCCATCTAATTATCTTCAGTATGCCTTCCTCAGAATTGATAAGTCCCTGGTGTAGCACTGCATTCCTTTGCCACCAGATGCGATAAACAGCAGCCCACCAAGCTAATTTACATACTGTGGCTCTGAGACCATTCCCCTTCCAGTAAGAGACACCCCATTCTAAATATCATTCCATTGTAACCGTGGATTTACAACAGGAGACCATTTCATGATGCACAACCAGATTCTTCTAGCAAAAGAGCATTCAAAGAAAGGATGCTCCCTATTTTCAAGCTGTCTCCTACATAAAACGCAAAGAAAATCCCTTCTAAACCCTCACTGAAGCATTATATTCTTAGTTGGCAGCCTGTTCAAAATAGCTAACTAACCTATAAAGCCATGCTTACAAATGGTTTCTGGGAACCACAACAATTTTCACCAACCTCTAGTCTACTCTTCTAATGTAATTCCAGGTTTATGAGGTTGTGAACTGACCAGACTTCTATGGAATCCAAAGTGGTCTGTCCTCAACCATTCCTACGAAGCAGAGTTTACTCTGAATTGCCACCAGATCATCAGAATGAGCAGGGCTCCAAACCTAATTGCCATCTCTCAGCTTTCTATAAAGCTTTGCATCCGGTCTACTTGCAGCATCATAAACAACCCTATGACCATATTTAATATACAGCACACGATCAGGGTGTCAACAATGAAGGACTGATTCTCCTCTGGAATTGGTTAAGGCACATCTTATGATGCCAGGGACTTACCTGCTTATAGTCACATCTGGATCTGGAGCATATCGAGATCCACCACCATTAGATCGGTCATTTCATGACTTGACTGGTGAAGACAAGTTTTCTTGTAAAGCCTAATGGCATCATACCAGAGACCTTTGAGTAAATCACACTTTTTTAAAGATGGACCTCTAGTGATGGGAGGGGACTTATCATTCTGTAGACCATTGGCCTACTGACCTCCAATGAACTAAAAATGCTGAGCTAAGTGATGGGCAACTAAGAACAGATTCTCCGCAGAAATATATAGCTTAATTTTTATTTTCTTTTTAATTTTATAAAGTAGTAAACTAGGAAAAGTAAATTATAGTTTGATCATTTGAAGCAAAACCTAAGAGTAGTCCCTGTTTGCTGAATATGTCACTCAAGATGCTGCAAACATGTTCAAAGTGGACAAGGGACAAGATTGTTTTAGAAGAGGGTTGTTTATGGAATTTTAAGGCACAATTTTTTCTGGGATGTGTCAGTCTTGAAGGAAATGAAATGAAGTTAGGAACTACAAATTCAGATTCTAAGATTCAAAGCATAGTGCCTAAAGAAGGAATATATTTATGCATGGGATTGATGAATGTTAATATGTCCTGCTTACCTTATGGGAGTGATGAGGTGCATTTAACATAATTGCCCTGGATGATCTTGCTTGAGTTAACTGTGTACAAATTATAGTTTCTAGGTTATGTTTATGCTTGTTTATCAGTTTATGGTCCTCGTTAATCTCATAATCTTTGAAGGCCATCTAATACAGTTCCTCCATTCCCCCCACCCCTTCCCAAAAAAAAAAAAAAAAATTCCAGGATGGGCAACGGGTTTGTCTGCAGGTGAAGCAGAATGGACTTTGGAGTTTTCATTCTTCAAAGTAGTAATTGATCTTACTGATGCTGGTCATGGTTAGTTGTTCTGCTCCCCCCCACCCCTTTCTCTCTTCTTTTCCCCTATAGCTTTAATTGGATTTTTCAATAAGCATAGACTTATTTTATTATGACACAGGTTACATAACTTTTCGTACATACTACATTTTATACTGTGGTGAGCTGCTAATAATCTGGATCATATAATCATATATTTGATCGATTACTATTAAACTGCAGAGCACATGCAAGATATTATTGGATTGCTATTCAAATATATTGACCTCTTAAAGCAGTCTGGAATTCACAAATGGATATTTGATGAGGTATTATGTGCATATAGTTAGTATGTTTTTATGTATGCATGTGTATATGACATATTGTGTTTATCTTTATGGTTTTTCATAGAACTAAGTCAACTTAATATGTTAATGAAGCTCTCAGCTGTTTGCGAGACAAAATTCCATTATCAGGACAAGATTCCTCCTATCGATTATGCGGTCAATGTTGCATCAAATATGCAGGTAATGTAGGCAATTTTTGTTATTTGTATACTTCTTTTGCTTTGCTTTATATATGTTATCATCTTTTAATGGTCTTTATCATTTGTTTGTTAAAGTTCATCTATAAACATTGTGCTAATATTTGGGAGGATTGTCCTATTTGCCGTATCATGTTATAATTTTTTTAAAATTGCTTATGTTGTTGTATTGTACCCGTACCCGTGTCCGTGCATCCTAGGCCTATTATCAAAAACTGTACCTAGGTCATGTTGTGTCAACTAAGCTTCGGCTGGTTGAAGGGTCCAGCAAAAACAGAACATTGTATTTCTTCTTGGGTAAATAAAGTGGAATGATCCTTGTTTAACTCACATACCTGAAGCTTGGAAGAGTGCATTCACAGTTCTTATAACGGGTTCATATGAATTGATCTAGAACTAGGGAATTTAAAAAATTAATTAATTATATTCTATTCCTGATTGACATTTATAAACTTGTTTGCTCCTTTTTCTGTCTATTTGTTGGGCAGGGAGAGTATTGTAGGTTGTAATAAGGAAGTTGGAGCTTATAATTGTTATTTCTGTTACAATAATCTTGATTGCATGGGAATGGCACATTAATAATTTTTCACTTCTTTAATTGGTTATTTGAAATTGTTTTACAGATATATCCCCCAAAAGATTGGCTGGTGGGCTCATCCTTGCCTTCTATGTTTAGTCAAGACAGTATCCAAATGGTACTAAAGGAGCTATCTATTGACAACATCCGGTGAGTTGTTTATTACTGCTCAGAGAAGCTGCATAGATTATAGTGGTATATTCGTGATGCAGGACAAACCAAAATTGATACATCATATATATATTTTAATTTTTTTATGACATGGAGCCTCACCAAGCAGGACCCTTTGGACCCACCCTTGGGGAGATACACAACCCCCACCCACCAAAACCGTGTATTAGGTAATACAAGGGAACTCCTAGTGGGGATCGAACCTAGGATGTCTAGGTCTACAACTAATCCCAAGCCTCCAACCGCTAGGATGAACCCTAACAAGTTGATGCAACATGAAAAAGAACCAAAAAAAAAAAAACTAGCGTACGAATCAATACAAAATGGGTAGAAAACCTAAGAGTCAGCACCTAGGGTGGAGTCGATACTAGATCATTAGAAAATTTTCTAATTGAAATTTTATCTATCATAAACTTGTCTCCATAGGTGTACCAAAGCACCCTTATATGGACTACTAAACTAAACCTAAATCTAATTGACTTAGGAAAGCCAACTTATTGAATTACAAAAATACCCTTGACTCTAGGATATAAAATAAAATATTAATTGATTTAATTAACTAATAAAACCTTGCCTCACTGGTATCTTATCTATTTTTTTGATAGGTAATGAATTTTTTATTGAACGAAGTACATCATGTTCACCATGGTGAACAAATTCATGTGGTTTAACTAATCAAAAAACTGATAACACCTATAATAAAATTCCATTGACCCATTAAAAATACAAGTTGACTTGCAACATTGAAAAAGACTAAATTATTTGCTTTTCTCGCATCAATCTGAACTATGGGACATTTGTACGTTCCACTATAGTATTTCCTTCCTTTGCACTTATATATATATATATATATAAAAAAATAAAAAAATAAAAAAAAACTATAGTATTTCCTTCCTTTGTAGACTCCTTTGTTTTTGGTTCTTTTAACACTAATTTTTTGAAAATAACATTATTAGTGGTAGTTAAAAAGAACATGTCAATTAAGGAAGTGATAGAGACTATGGCCTTGCACAGAATAGAATGGAGTAGAAGAATACATGTGACTGACCCTGATCCGGGGTCCTCTCTTTTATTGATTTCATTGGAGAGTTTACGCTATCTGTCTTCTAATATGCATTATTTATTTATTTTTGATAAAGTAAGAAAGCCTTTATTTATTAAAAAGATACTCAAAACTACTGGGAATATGTGTAAAACAAGAATACATTCAAACCAATAGTTGGATTCCTTATTATAATTAGGAAATACTGTACAAATCTGTATCGTTAGTAGGCCATTTGTAATAGACAGCCTTACCCTTTTATTTGGCGCCCTGACCATGCTATGAGTGGCTGCCACATAATTTTATATAGGAATTACACATCACTTCTTTGCCAGTATGGCACTAGTAATTGTGCCCTCATGCTCATATTAAGAAGCAGATTCAATTCAATGGAAATGATGTGTACCCTTCAGCAGTTTTGCCAAAATTCTAAATTTAAAATTTGATGGTTGCATTTGGAAATGGGGATGAAAGGTGTAGCCATCTTTTTGTGATCTTCTTAAGTATGCTTCATCTTCAGCTAAAATGGAATGGATGCAGCCATAAGAATTTTGCATATAGTTCAAACTTTATCAATGTTAATTACAATTTCTCATATGATTATAGGATTCAGTCCTTCCTATACTGGATATTAATACTTGGGGATTTGGTTGTTTCTCATTATACGATATAGTCCTTTCCATTTGCATGTTCCATTATGGTTGAGTCATAGTAGTTCTCCTAATGAGCTGTTTCTACAGAATCTTTTGGGAATCAAAGAAATTTGAAGGTCATACCGACAAGGTTGAGCCATGGTATGGAACTGCATATTCCATTGAGAAAATTACCAGCTCCATGATTCAGGTTTGTAGACGAGTTGGACTTAAATGAGTTTTCTTGCTTGTTCAATTGATTTTGTCATGTCCTTTAGAAACTTAAATTGTGATGAAAGTAAATATTGACTGCTCTTTTAAATTATATATATTTAATTACAGGAATGGATGCTTTGCGCTCCTAATGAAAATTTGCATCTACCAGCTCCCAATGTGTTCATTCCCACTGACTTGTCACTTAAGAGCGCTCAAGAGAACGTATGATGAATATTATAATTTAATTTCATGTGACCTCGTCTCTTCTCTTTTATTTTTCCTGTTAATTTTTTTATTGACATTGAAACAGGTCAAATTTCCAGTTCTCTTAAGAAAGTCATCATATTCCAGATTATGGTTCAAGCCTGACACAATGTTTTCTACGCCTAAGGCATATGTTAAGATAGATTTTAATTGTCCCCATGCTGGCAACTCTCCTGAAGCAGAAGTTCTAACTGATATTTTCACACGGTTGTTAATGGATTGCTTGAATGAATATGGTAAGAAGCTGAAGCTCATAAGATTTACTTAAATCAAGCGGGGATTCTTATTTTTGTTTATTTTTTAAAATTTTTTTCTGAGTAGTTTTTATCAGAAAGAGGGCAAGAGGGCAGTACAACTTTATTTCAATAGTATATCCTGTAAATAGAAGATTCAATGCTATATTTTGAGGGTTTTTTTTTTGGGGAGAAGAGCTTATTTTTAGTTGTTTATTCCAGCATACTATGCTCAGGTTGCTGGTCTATATTATGGCATAGGCCACACAGATTGTGGTTTCCAGGTATCTTCACAAAACTCTGTCAATTTCCAATAGGTTAATTTTCTATTTATGTGTTGGATTTTCATACACAAGTACTTTATGTTCTCCCAGATTCTCCGTGCATTGACCTTACCTCAGGGTGTATATTCCAACAATTGTAAAATCAAAATTTCTAATTTTTTTAGGTTTTAGATTCTTATACTCCAAATTGATACTCAACTTTAAATATTTTGTAATGCGCTTATCTCATAGGGATCTAAGGAAGCTTGAAAAGCGTTGTCTATATGACGATTGCATATCTAGAAAAATATTAGATTGTTGATTTGATTAATACATATATGTTTAAGTTTGATAATATGATTGAAGTACGTGGCAGATCATCAAATGAAAGTTCAGAATTTAGCAAGGGGACTTACTTATCAAAAAAAAAATTTAGCAAGGGGACTTTCACAGAAGTTTCTGAGTGCTATTTCAGAAAAAATTTAGTTTTAATACAGTAAAAGAACTGGAATCATTATGTTCGTGGACTAACTAGAGTGACTCATAATCTGGAAAGAGGGTCTAAAATGGGTTGATATAAGGTGGTATCAACTGGTTTAGGTCATAGAGCTTCTAAAATGTGCTCTTCTAGGCCTTTAAAGAGAATATCTAATATCTATTAACTCTTCCCACAGTCCAAAACTATTAAGCTTTTTGAGTTGCTTCGATAATCTGATTCTGTAAATGCCTTTCATGGATAAAGCACTTCAATGCTAATGAACCATAGCTCAATTGACACTCTCTCCTATAATAATTGGTTGTTGGGTGAGGTCGTGGGTTTGACCCACTTGGTGTGCATTCATTAATAATATAAGTGATTTGGGATGGACCGGTTGGTGAATAGAAGTGTTTTGATTGAGAAAATTCAAAGTAATTGGATTCATAAGACTTAAAAGTAGTTTCCACATTTTGTATTATTTCAATTTTAACATTTTTGCATTATGTTCATGATTGGAATAAAATTTTTCAAACTGAAAATTATTATGAAATCCATCATTCAGTTGTAATTACTCTTCTTTATCTTTCCTTTCCACTTCTCTCTCTCTAAAAAAATCTGTGGAAGCATGATGCTATTTGTTTTAACCGTATGGTTTACTTTTTTAGGTGACTCTGGTTGGTTACAATCACAAACTGAGGATTTTACTGGAAAGTGTAGTGGAAAAAATTGCAACATTCAAAGTAAAACCTGATAGGTTTTCTGTGATAAAGGTAATTCCCATTCTTCCTAAAAGATCTCAACTGTTTGCCGCCTGCAAATTTTGCTGATTTTGCTTCCGCAAGTGCTCTGAGCATACAAGTAAATCACCTGCCAGATGTGTGGCACAATTATTGAATACGGTATTCTAGCCTTTGACGTGATTTATCTTGTTCTGTTTTCCCATAGGATGTGGCTTAGTTATGTTACACTCTTAATTGGTCACATGGATTTACAGTGACAAAGAAGCTTGGTCCATGGATTCCTTTTCTTTCCTTACATTCCTCAATAATTCCATGCACATAGTCACATACTCACATATGCATAGAGAGCCCTTTGCCCTTCCAGTCGAAACATAGAAGTAATTTTTCCAGTGGATCAGCTTAAGAATCAATCGTTTGGATTTGTTTCTGGAGATTGATGCTTGTCTATTGAACTAGTTTTAGTCTCTATTTCTTTATCTTTGTTTTTCCTGCTTTAGATTTTGACAATACTGTACAGCTGATCATTTGAATTCCTTTAAATTTTTTTCTTTGAACACAAGTAGGACACTTCAAAAACCCTGGTGTGTCCATGTCCAATGACAGGGTCACTTCTGCATGCGTGTGTCCTTATGAGTTCGGAGAAAAACATTTTGTTATTTAAAAAAACAATATTCCTTTGATTTTAGATATGTTTAAATATATATATTAATTAATTTTGATAATCCCCAGTGTTTTGTCCTAAAATTAATATATATTTAATTTTGGTATCCCCACAATGTCATGTCCTAATTTTTCAATAATTTTTGTGTAGCCATGTCTTGTGTTGTATCATGTCCATGTCCATACTTTGTGGGTTATCTCAAAGTTCTGATGGCAGACTTTTGAAAATAGAACTATATCAATGCTTTTAATTACATCCTTACGATTTGTCTTTATCGCAAAAACACTTAGCAACAAACTCAGCCTTGTTTTCCTCTTTTATTTTTGTTTGATCATTGTATTTTGACTTGATTGTACTTCTCTCTTGGTACACCACCACTGTGCTAGGGTTTTTCTCTTTCTAATACAATTTTTGGTTACTTACCAAAAAAAAAAAAAAAAAAGAAAGTTCTCCAAAATCGATCCCCTGCTCATCCAGAGTAGATTCTTCCATGATCTTGGGTTGGGTATCCAATATGCATAAGAGAGAAACTTGTTGCTTCTTTTTGTTTAATGTGAATTTTTAGTTCTATTATATAAAAGCACTAACTTGAGTTGTTCATTGCCCAAGTTCAAAGATATTAGGATTCCTTTTAATTAGAGAGACCAATGTCTTGTGAATATTATTGTTCATGGTTCCTTCTTTAGGGTATGTTTGTTTGGAGGGATTTTAGGGAGGATGGAAAATTGAGGAGAGAAAAGTGGAGAGATAGCATTTTAGTGGTTGTTTGATTGGGAGGGGGGAGGGAAGAAAGTGGTGGGGTGTTTTCTCCCTAAAATGGGGAGAAAAGCTCAATCTTTGAGCTGACCAAAATGCCCATGTGCACTTGCACATGGGCATTCTTCTTGCCAGGGTTTTTTTTTTTTTTTCTGAGCGTCATTCTTGCCAGATTTTTTTTTGGTTCCTTTATTCTTTTTTTATACTTCTTTGTTTGTTTGTTTTTTTGTGTGCTTATCTTCCTTTGGCTTGTGCTATTTATTTATTTTTAATTTTTTAATTTTTAATTTTGAAGTGTCCTTACACAATTTTTTTAATAAAAAAATGTGTTGCTTTTTTTTTTTTTTTTTTTTAAATTTAATGGGGGACATAGTTGTAAATTTATACCAACTTCATCTTTCATCCTCTCATTTTTTTTCTCAATTGAACAAATAAGTTTTCCATCTCTCCACTTTTCCATCCTCTCAACCAAATACTAATGGGAGAAAACTAAATCTCTTCTATCCTCTCCCCATTTTTTATCCTTCCACTTTTCCACTCCTTCAATTGAACGGACTTGGAAAGAGGCCTTAAACTAACCAAGCTTGATATGAGCGAAGATTAATGATTAGTTTCTTTTGTCAAGAGCTTAATTTCAAATCTTATGATAAAAAGACCAAATATCGAACTTCCCACTTCTATTAAGATCCCAACAAAGCTTGTCACACCCTCCACCCCTCGGGATATGGGTTTGGATGAAATGAAGAAGGGAGTAGGAAGCCGCCAACTCTCAATCATTGAATTCCCTATAAAATTTTAAACTCCACAGTTTGTCATTATCACCCACTGGAAGGCTTAAAACTTCAGAAATACAAGCCTCCTTATTGGTTGAGCTCAAAAATAACTGAGGATAAAAAATTTTAAGAGGAACATCCCTAGTCCACTTATCATGCCAAAAAAGAATACGAGAACCATCCCCCACCACAAAAGAGAAATGCATAGCGAAAGTATCCCACCCTTCACTAATACTCCGCCATAACCCACAACCATGAGCCCTTCTACTAGCTTTAGTGCACCAACCCCCTTTTCCCTCCCCATATTTCATGACTATGACCCTTCGCCATAGATAAGTGGTTTCATGGCCAAACCTCCATAGCCATCTGCCAAGTAGGGCCTGATTAAAGGATGCCAAATTTTGAATTCCCAACCCACCCAACTTGTGCGGTAGGCAAACCTTTTCCCAAGCCACCAAAGGATATTTGAAACACTCAACTGACGAACCCCACAAGAAGTTTCTTTGAATGCATTCCAATCTATTAGCCACAACTTTAGGGATAGTAAAAAGGGAAAGGTAATACATCGGAAGGCTTGAAAGGGTACTTTTCAGCAAAGTGAGTCTACTACCCTTAGACAAATAAAGCCGCTTCCAGCCAGAAAGCTTCTTTTCCATCCTCTCAAGGATCGGATTCCAAATAGAGGCTGTTTTATACAAGGTTCCCAATGGCATACCCAAATAAAGCATAGACAAACTGCCCACCCTGCATTGAAGAATATTTGCCAAAGTCTGAATGTTACTCACCTCCCCAATAGAGATAATTTCACTTTTCCCCACATTCACCTTCAAACCAGTAAAAGCTTGAAAACAAGTCAAAACCAGCCTAATAGAAAGAATCTGCTCTCTAGAGGCATCAAAGAAAAGAATGGTATCATCAGCAAATAATAGGTGAGAAATACAGATACCATTAGAAAAAGTAGGACCCGCATGAAAACCCTGAATGAAACCTCCTTCCTCAGTTTTCTTCAGGATACAACTTAACGCCTCCACGATCAAAAGAAAGAGAAGGGGAGATAAAGGATCACCTTGTCTAAGACCTCTAGAGCTACCAAAGAAACCAACAGGAGATCCATTAACTAAAACTGAGAAACGAACGGTAGTATCACAGCCCTTATGATGTAAATTGTCTAATCAAATACTTTGTCAACTTCTTAAACTGGAAGTTAGTCATACAAGATGCACATGACTGCGTATACTCACTTGCCCACATCTCTCTCTAATCACACACCTTTTGGTGTCCAATTATTCTCATTTAACTAATTTGCACTAATGATGTTAGCCTGAAGTGGAAGTATTTGGGAGCCCAAGATAAAGTTATGAACATAATCATACACAACATGGTGGTCAAACTTTATTTACATTTTTTTGGCAGGCTTTTGGGGGAGAGGGGGGGGGGGGGGTTTGCACTAATGATGTTAGCCTGAAGTGGAAGGTGGAAGTATTTGGGAGCCCATGATAAAGTTATGAACATAATCATACACAACAAAGTGGTCAAACTTTATTTACATTTTTTTGGCAGGCTTTTGGGGGGAGAGGGAGGGGGGAAAAGGGGGGGGGGGGGGGTGTTTGTTACTTATGCCTACATGTATTTTATGGGCTCATTGATGTTTCCATGATGCCATGTTCCTTGGGAGGCCTTTTTCTCCACTTGATGGCCCTTTTTTCCGTTTAAATTTAAATTTCTTGATTGTTTTTTCTCTTTTTATTCTTTATCGTGTAATTGCTATATTCTTTAAGGTATGGTCTTTTGTAGACATCATGTGCATTTGGGCTTAAACCTTTCCCTTTTAGTTTATCTTATTAAAAAGAGAAGGGTTCATCCATAGAGCCTATAACTTATGGGTTCCATAAAAAATCTCAAGCTGTGTATTTGACAAAAGCATATTACATAATATCCACATGTTCTTTATCAGGAAACGGTAACAAAGGAGTATCAAAATTACAAGTTCCAACAACCCTATCAGCAGGCTATGTACTATTGCTCTTTAATACTACAAGACCACACGTGGCCTTGGATGGAAGAACTTTGCATTCTTCCTCATCTTGAAGCTGAAGATCTTGCAAAATTCGTTCCAGTGATGCTCTCAAGAGCCTTCCTTGAGTGTTATATAGCAGGTTCTTATAAGTCTCTTAATTTTTTATGCAAATTTTATTTAATAACAGCCATTCTTTATTATTGTCACATTATGATCCCAAATGTATGAGTTAGGCATGTGACAGCAGCCACGCGCATGAAAGAACTTCACCTTTCGGTGTGCAAGGCCCTATATTGGCGTGCCTGTAAACGAGGTGCTCTTTCAACTGAGCTAGAGCCCTTGATCAAATGCTATAATTTTATTCCAAAACATGATTCTAGAAATTATTCAAATCCAATAAAATTACAATAACTGTTTCATCTCAAATAATCTTATTAGCTAAGGAAATAAATAGAAGCTCTTTCGAAGACTCCTTACAACCAGTAGAAGTTCCACAAATACAAATTTTAAAAGTTATTTAAATGTCAACACATAACACTTACTGATACTAGCCTAAGCTCCTATCACACACCACCCACAACACTAGTCCAATATGATTGCTTTTCTTCAAGATCTATAAAAGAGAAAGAAAAGGGTGAGTTCAACAAATCATTAATTAACCACTAGCCTTAACTATCTGACCTAAACATTTTGAGAGTACCTATATAAAACAGCCTTTTAAACTTCATAATAATTTAGAAATCACATGTTTTAGGATGAATTTTGGCCCAATCTGGGGTCCACTACTCTCTCTCTCTCTCTCTATTTATTTATTATTTATAATTCAATAATTGGGAGAGGGGGGATTTAAATTCTAGACGTCTTCATTGGAAACACCAAGAAGTACCAATTGAGTTATAAGGCTCTAGGCAAGTACACTAGACTATTCTAGGCAAGTGGGCCATAATGGGCTTTTTTCAGGCCTAATTGGGCGAAGGAGTGAGCCTCACTCTACCGCAACCACGTGGCCAGCAAGGAACCCTTAGTTTCCATATCTTTATCCAATTTCCCAGATTTTTTTCTTTCCATAATTTTATTTATTTTTCTTTAATTCCTTCTTAAGAACCAAATCAAGTTCCCACTCAAATTTTTCTAGTAGAATTCAATATGCAGTATATATATATATAATTTTTTTTTTGTTGAAAATTCAATGTTAAGATCATGTTTAGGGTTAATTTGTTTACAAATTCCCTTAAAAAATTAAGTTGTGAACATCCTAAAGTCAATGATCTAAACCTAAAACCCAAAATCGATGTATGAGGTTTTACATAATCAATTTGCTTAAATCCTCAAAATCTTGAAAAATCAATTTCCAAAACCCTAGATTATGGAAATGTGAAGAGATTAGAGTCCTTAACTCCTTATTAGAATTTCTTACCTTAGGGTTCTTGGATGCTTTGATATATCTTGGCTCTAAAGTTCCACCACAATCTCCTCTCGTTTGTGAATTTTGAGACTCCTTTATAGAACTCTCTATAGCATACGTTAACTTTGATGAGTTTGGTAACTAACAAGGGATTATTATCTTAGTTTTTCTAGAAACCCCTAAAGAAACAACAACAACAATAATAATAATAATAATATAATCTTTTATTAACCCCAAAGTGAATTTATTTAAGTACCTAAATTTTTTCTTTTCTTTTCTGGGTATTACAATTATGAACAAACATCCTTGTCTTGATTTTAATTCATTTCGTTACTATTCTTACCAACCACCCCCCCCCCCCCCCCCCCCCCAACAAAAAAAAAAAAAAAAATCTACTCTTCACAGGAAATATTGAAACCAGTGAAGCAGAGTCAATGATTCAGCGTATTGAAGATGTTTTCTTTAGTGGTCCAAACCCTATATGCCAAGCTTTATTCCCGTCCCAACATGTGACAAATAGAATTGTTAAACTTGAAAGGGGCATGAGTTACTTCTACCCTGCGGAAGGCCTTAATCCAAATGATGAGAATTCTGCCCTTGTTCACTATATTCAGGTACGTGCTTATAAAAGATGGTGTGGTCCAGTTTAATGCTGGAGTGATTTATTCTTTTAATTTTTACTCTCTTGAGTTTGTCACAAACTTAATGGTTCCTAGGGGAAGTTAGCAATTAACTTTTCTGTATTGTTTTATTCTCTCCTGCTTTACCGCAGCATGGTAAAATATCCTCAAGAAGGTTCTGTCTGAAATTGGCAAAATATTTTAAGCTGCCATTTTCTCTGCGAAAATTTTAAGGTTTTTTTATATTTTGACTTAATGACTCCTATGGAAAACTTCAATGGAAGTATCCACTTAGCAGTTACTAATCCATTCAGTCCTTTAAGCTAACCACATTTAAGAGAAAGTGAAAGACAAACTGATTTATAGTATAGAAAGGTGGGATGGGAAGCATGTGTGTAGCATCAACACCTCTGGTATGTTATTGTTTTAAGAATAGAACATGTAATGCAAACTTCTATTTAGTGCATCATTATAGAAATTTATATCCTTGCGACCTGGATGTAATATCACAGTGGTGGCTCTGACTGTTCTTTTATGCAATCCTGTTGAAACAATGTCTAGGTTCATCGTGATGATTTTGTGCTGAATGTGAAGCTTCAGCTTTTTGCACTTATTGCAAAGCAACCAGCATTCCACCAGCTTAGATCAGTTGAGCAACTTGGGTACATAACTGTGCTCATGCAGAGGTTTGTAAAATATGTTCCCCCTCATTATCACAGCTGCATGGATATCTGCCCTTCTCTTTAATTTCTAATTTTTACTCAATGTAGGAATGATTCTGGTATTCGTGGAGTACAGTTTATCATCCAATCCACGGTGAAGGTATATAGTGTGGCCCTTTCTTTCTACAATGTTGACCCTTTGCTTAATCCTCATATACTCTCTCTTAACATTAACAGGGTCCTGGAAATATTGATTTGAGAGTTGAGGCATTTCTCAAGATGTTTGAGAGTAAACTTTATGAGATGACCAATGAAGAATTCAAGGTGAGAACTAGTATTTAACACGTCTAATTTTTTGTCTGTATGTGGGCTTTATCATGACCTGTGCACCATGTTAAGGTGATGTTTCTTTACTCGAGATATAGGTGGTAGGTATGTAACAGCATTTCTGTGGATGACAACCTTTAATCTCCTCAAAATGGAAATGATTCATGCATCATCTTTAGGATTACAATTTGTGCGCACATAATTTGGAATCAGAGTTGAGTAATTAGAAAAGTACAATTTACATTCTCATAGGCAAAGAGTTCAAGAGTTTCTTTTCATGTTTGTCAAGGCATATCAATTATTTTTAACATGAAAATGGAGGGTTTCTAAACACGAGAATGGACTTTTGACTTAAGTGGATTTTAAAATATATTTTGAGTAACTATTTATAATAGCCACTTATTGGCCAGTCAAGCCAATAATGTAACATTTGAGAACATTTTTTTACTAAAAGGTTGTCAAATGAATTGTTTGTGTCCATTTGGTAGATCACAATATCTTATACCCCAAGTAAAAAGACAGCCAGAACTTCCTCAGTGCTAGGTGGTTTGGCAATTTTATATGATCTGTGTTCCAAATAATCATCAGATTAGGATGCTGGACAGATGAGCATTATGGCTGTTGCAAATCCATAATTGAACCCAAAATTTTGGGGATAAGGCTTAGTTGTTGTTATTGCTTTTTTTTTTTGGGTCCTTTTTTGGGTGTAAATTAGATAAATTATTGTTTAATTATTGTAATTTTTTTTGGGTGGAACATCATAGATGGAATTGGGTTCAAATCTTGATGTTTTTATGTGTACCAAAAGGAAAGAATTTTTACAGGCTTGATGATTGGGATGGCCTTAACATCATTCTTGTTTTTATCTTAGCAAAAAAGAAATTAAATAATAATAATTGTTATTATTTATATATATATATATATATATATTTATATTCTGGTTTGATTTGGTTTCACGGTGAATTGACTGCTGAATTGCTTGTCATGCAGAGCAATGTGAATGCCTTAATTGATATGAAGCTTGAGAAGCACAAGAATTTAAGAGAAGAATGTAGATTTTACTGGGGAGAAATTTCTGATGGGACCCTCAAGTTTGATAGGAGAGAATCTGAGGTATGAACATCTTCTATCTGATCCTTTTTTGTCGAGGCTCCAAGCAGTCCTACCCTAGTATCATGGTAATAGTAATAATAATAATAATAATAATAATAACAGTGTAAAGAATCTCTTGGAAAATTTTGAATTTGGAGGCAAAACGTCATACATGAGTTGACAATTTATTCTTCATATAAGATTGACAGAGTCAAGTAGTTGATCTTTGTGGATGATGTTGAAACAGGTTGCAGCCTTAAGGCAGCTAACACAACAAGAATTGATAGATTTTTTCAATGAATGTATAAAAGTTGGTGCGCCTCAGAGGAAGACATTAAGTATAGGAGTGTATGGAAACCTACATAGTTCAGAGTACACTGCAGAGAAAAGTGAACCAGTACAACCCTACTCTGTGAAAATTGATGATATATTCTCTTTCAGAAGATCACAGTCTCTTTATGGTTCATTCAGAGGAGTTTCCGATCATTCCAAGTTGTAGATAGTGAAGCTCCAACAAAGTTGGCAAAGAATCTGGGAATTGCAAATAGAACTTCCTATCATCTCAATTCACCAAAGTGATGAAACAACGCCTAATTCCGCAAAACAACACAAAATTGGTCCAGGAAGTCCATTGATGGAGCACGGTGCAGGTCTCAGTTGTTCTCAACAATGAAAACTTGTATCCTGCATTGCACCAAAATCATGAATTTCATATATGGTTTTTCTTTTGAAGAAATGGCACAGATTATATTTTTAACTTTAGAAACAGTAGAAACATTTAAAAATGAATAAATTTAGGCCACAAATAAATTAACTGCAGTATGGTAATTGGCCGGATATGAATTATGGTTTAAAAGCTTGATTTCTGGACTTATAATAATAGCAAATAAATGACAGATGACGTTCGAAAGTTTTTGTTTATTTGACGTGGGTCAAAGTGGTTCATGTGGCTAGTTGTTACAAAAATTTGCCATTCAAGATTATATAAATTTCTCACTCTTGCTGCCATATTTTTACATTGACTTCTACTCTATTTATTTTTTTCCAACAAGTTGATAACATGTGACGCAGAGTTAGTAGACCACATAGAATAGCTTTTGAACAGATAGTCGAACGCTTAAAAACACAAGTCTGAAATCGGAAAATATTAGCTACTTTGAGAGTTGTTCAGCCAGAGTCATTTTGCCAAGTGAGGTTACATCTCTACACGTTCAAATTATGAATATTTTCTAGTAAATAATAATTTAGCATTAGTCAAGTATTTAATCATTTTCTTAGAGCATGAATGTTATAACACCTTAGTAAGCCTCAATGAAAGGGTGTCACAAATTTATGCGTGTGGCACAAATATAGATCAGATCATTCCAATGACAAATCCTGTCGAATTTAGGAGCGACTAGACTAATGTGTAAAGTGTGGATATATGAAAAGGTTTATGAAAAATTATTGTAGCAAGTTATAAATATGAGTGGAGTGTAAGATGTGATACATCTAACCACGATCTTGATCATAAAAAACCATGGGCGTGTGGTGCTCATGGAGAAATTTCAATACCATAGAGCCTTTTGTATCACACCTTAGACTGTGATTGCCTCCAGCTACATTTGTTTGGTTGCAGAGTCTCACACGAACGAACGTTACACACCGCTCAGACGTGGTGCACCATAAGCAAAATAGTGTTAGTGCATGTTGTATGCGTAGACACAAAAATTTGTTGAAATTCCATTGTGAAAATGAAGCAGAATTCTGCTGGATAATGGACTGCATCATCCTTGTAGGGTTTCCCACTCTCAAGAATAATGAGATTATGGCCTAGTTTAATCATTTTTATGAATTCTTTAAGTAGTTATGGAATTTTTAGTGTATTCATTTCCTGTCACTCCCATAACAAAATATGTAGCTTGTTGGCAAGTGTATTTGAAAACAGTTTTCTATTTTTATATATAAAAAAAATGTTTTACTTCACCAGTATTGATTTGTTTGGCACTTGTTTTATTGTTCTCAAATTTTACTTTGCAAAACAGTTTTTTGAGAACACCTTGGAGTTGTTTTCCCTTTACGTAACTTATTTTTTTTGTTTTGGGTGGCAAATAAGTTGATGGAATTTTAGTAATATTTGTTATCACTATTAATTTATTCTCTCTCTCTCTCTCTCTTTAGCAATGATGGCGGGTTGTTGGGAATGGATGTCCAAAGACATGCTAAACCCAACCCACTTGACTCGATTTTTGATTGATTGACGATTCTAGTGGGTGTCCACCTTCAAAACTTGGTAATAATAAGTCCCTTCCAAAATCCAACTCAATTTTATTTGACTGCACGAAAACCCACAAATCTAATGAGATCTACTGAATTCGACAACGAACCCAATTATTCACTAAATTGGGTGAGATCTCACCGAATTTAATGAGATATTTGTCGATGAACCCAATTATCCACTAGATTTGGTGAGATCTCATTGAATCTAGTGAGATCTATGTCGAATCTAATGAGATCTCACTAGATCTTTACCATTTTAAATAGTTCTTTACCTCTCTTCACGGTTAGCCAATGTCAACCAAACCACCACCGGCTAATCGTGAAGAGCCCGATCCACCACTCCTCTCCAATTGAAGTCAAGACAAGTTTTCCTTCACCTAATTAGATCGAGTAGGGTGTAGGTTAAGCACTAACCCATCTCGACTCGACCTGACCTATAGACATCCCTACTATTTTGGGTTTGTGTTTAGTTTGGGTTTTGTTCAATGAGTTCATCATGGTGGTGGACTGGGGTTGGTGTTGGACTGTTGTGGGTGGTGGTCATTTTTTATTGGAAGAGAAATGAAAATTGATGGAAAAAAACAGAGGTGAAATGCCAATCAGAAGGATTTCTGATTTGGGACGAGAAAACAACTTTAATACATAGTATTACAAAACACCAAAAAAAGCAAAAGGATACAGAAAATTGATTTCCCCTTTTGTATTTAGTAATTCCAATATAAATTAATATTATTTATTTTTTGAGCTAATATTATCTATTTTAAAGCGCATTAATTTTATTGTCATCTAAAAACATCATTTTTCCCTATAAAAAAAAAAGTCTAAAAACATCAATCTTATGAAATTTAACAAAGTCACAACCATTAACGAAAATAAAATCTGACGAAAAAAAAAAAAAACAATGGAGACAAAAAAGAAAAAAGTAAAAAACATTAAAATTGAGGAGCATAAACTAAACTAAAAAAGAATAAGAATGAGATTATATTAAAGAATTCCGTACATCCAAAATTTTGTTGTTTGGTATTTTCTTTTTCTTTTTAGACAACAGTAAGAAAAATAAAGTCGGTGGAATCAAATCTAGAGCCAACAGCTGGGTTGCCTTTGGCACTACAACTCGTCATCCAAGCAGTAGTGTCCTCCTTGCTGTGAAAATCATGGTGTTGGTTTTGATCTTCATGGCCGGCGGGAGGGTGGTAGTACATGCGCGCCGTATGGGGACAGTGGGAATGAAATCTTGCGGCTATTCTGACCCCCATGTCCAAAAGCTCCACAAACTTTGACATACTTCTCTTCTCTTCTCTTTCGATCCCTTCTGCTATATCTAATACTGTAGTATATTGGGGGGTTACCGAGAGAAAGAGAGATTGAGATGACTTTCAGATCATATGGGTTTGTGTGTGTAGCTGTAGAAAGCCAGAAAAATTGAAAGAGATCTGAATGCGTTTTGAGGAGAAAGGAATAAAACATATTTATATCATTTGCCTCTCTCACCTTCCTCCCTATTTCCTTCCTCTCTCTACGAAGGTCTTTTTGCACATGCCTCCTTCTTGTTTCTACTTAATTGCACTTTACCCCTGTCCGCTTTTTAATTCTTCTTATTTGCTTTTATGAAAAATTCTTTATTAATTTATACCCACTTATTTATTTTTCTTTTAAATATGAAAATAGTGTCTGAGCCTTTATTAAGATTATTCCAATTCATATTTATGAAATATTTTAAAAATTCTATGGACTGATAGTGCGGTAGATTAAATATGAAACTTTTAGATTTATGTTATACCTCAAACCAATGACTGCACTGCTCATTTATCTACATTGTGGCTTTTAATTAGCTAAATGGTAAAATTTATACCAAGTTAATTTATATTTATGTGGTCCAAAATAACATAAGTAACCTTATAATCATTTTTTAATTATTTTTTATCAATAATAATCACATTTGTTACATGTATATTTAAATTTTCAATCCAAAAATATAGTGTAGTTGAAAAAAAAATGTCACATCATTAAGGTTATTTTGATTTGTTTTTGTTTAAGTTTTGTCAAAGAAAAATTATTTTTTTATAGTAGGTTAGATGAATTATAGACCGGTGCAATGGACATGAAAATTTAATAAAATACAATTTTATCTCAAAATATAATTTTTAATCTCTTATTTTGTTTTATAAAATATAATTTGATACTTAGTATAGTTATTAATAAGTATTTATTATGATTGTGTTTGTATATAAAATATTAAAATATGAAATTTGATAATTATGGTAGCTGTTAATAGGTATTTAATATAATTTTGTTTGTATATGAAACTATCAAACATATAATTATGGTAATTATTAACAAATATATTTTATAGTTGTGCTAGTATATGAAAATATTTATTCTATTATATGATGTGTCAATATTTTAATTGAGAATTTAAAAAATCCTATTCTATATAATATATAAATTGTAGATTATACTCGTAGATTATAGATTATATCCTCGTTATTACATAAAATTTTTAGACACTCTCAAAGTCTTAGAATATAGTGAAATTGTACTCATTACGCTCACATTTATGGTAGACAATTTCATAAATTTAATGAGTGGAATCCATCTTGAATGTAAGAGAATGAAACACAATTCACTATATCCGATAGTACCTAAAAATTATTCCATTGCTAGGATGACATTAGTTATTGTTTTTGTCACGCTAACAAGTGTTAAGTCCCTTTCAAAAAAAAGAAAAAAAAAGTGTTAAGTTGTACTCACATTTAGCTTTTTTTTTTTTTTTTTCTTCTTCTTCTTTTTTAGTCCACTCACCGTGGTTAAGTTGTACTCACATTTAGCTTCTTTTTTTCTTCTTCTTCTTTTTGAGTCCACT
Organism: Quercus robur; assembly: GCF_932294415.1. Taxonomy (NCBI): domain Eukaryota; kingdom Viridiplantae; phylum Streptophyta; class Magnoliopsida; order Fagales; family Fagaceae; genus Quercus; species Quercus robur. The sequence goes on along the minus strand of NC_065540.1, from coordinate 50,373,036 downwards.
CACCGTGGTTAAGTTGTACTCACATTTAAGTATTTAAGCTATTCCATGTCTAACCATTTTATCAACATCTTTTTTTGGAGAAAAACTTTATCAACATTGAGACAGTAAAATTTAGTAGTGTTTTGACTATCAAACTCTCAAAGTCAATGGGTTGGATGACCGATGATTTTGGGATTGAAATTGGATTGGAAATTATATCTCATTCTCGTAGCTAGACCTTAAAAAAAAAAATTGATATGAATTGTTTTGAAATTGTAAAGAGAAAAAGAATGAAAGTAAGAAGTTGTATAAGTATAGAATATTTTTGGGATAGAATGGAATTAAAAAAAACTTGAGGACCGCCTTAAAAAATAAGGCAAAAGGCGGGGGCATTGTGTAATCTATGATTAATAGTTTTACTAATTCCCAGCAGGCGTTTTAAGACGAGAAAGTCCAACCAAAGACCAACTCAACTTTCGGTGCTACGCGTACTTCTCATCTTGACGGCGCTGTCTAGTCTAGGCCCTAGGGTTTTACTATTTTAAAAGAATGGGGACTTGTCATATTCCCAAACCGCACTCTGCCTACCACACGAACCAACTCAGAGGTTATGACTTATGACCCCATTATTAATTAATAAATAATAAATAACACTCTACCTATCACACCAACCAATGCACACACCATCCAACGCACAGTCTTTAAGCCATTCCAAATCTGTTGCTATCGAACGAGAGCATCCACATGAGAATGGTATGTGTTAGTTCAATTTAACATAAAAGTCCAAAACATCCTCTGCATCTACACTTGTAAAAAATTACTATTGTACAATTATGTTACAATGCGATTCTAATAACAAGAGAAATGTACTTGTAATTAAGTTTAGGTTATCTAATACTTTTAGAGCATTAGCATTCGAGAATGAAAAAAAAAAAATTTATTTTACATTTTTAAATACTACTTTATTAATTTATCATCTCATTTTACAATTCACACAACATCTCAACTTTTATTTTTATGTACAATTTATTAAAATAATATAAACCATCCCATTAAATAATAATATAAATATAAAATGAGTGAGACAAAGTGAGAGAGAAAAAAATTAAATAAAATATATTATTTTAGTTTACAAACTCATGAATAGTAAGTTCTTATATTTAAGAACTTACTATTTCCCGGTTGTAAAAAAAGTTAAGCAAACATCATTAGATGGAGCTCTTTTTTTAGATGGTTAGTGACTATTTTAGCAACTTGGGGGGTTTTACACCCCCAATGCTAATGTTCTTAGAGTAATAGTTAATAAACTATAGGGTAATCGTTAATAAACTATAAGAGCAACTACATCAGTTCGTGTATTTTACACATCCATTTTTACACTAAAAACCTACTTTTTCTATTTTACACATCTATTTTTTACAAAATACTCACATAAGTTCTTCTATTCTACAACCTCTTTTATTTAAATAATCAATTTTCTCAATTTTTTTATTATTTCCCTCAACTAACCCCCATACATACACACACTCTCTCTCTCTCTCTCTCTCACTTCTGAATCAACTCTCCCTCTCGGTTTAAATCCACACCATTTTGGTCACAAGCTCCGATCCACACCATCTCGGTCATAAGCATCTCGGTCACAAGCACAAGCACCGATCTCCCTAACTCTGATCCACTAGTACCAATCCACAGCTCCGATCAGGCAAGTACTGATCTCCCTAGCTTCAATCAGGCTCCGATCAGGCAAGATCCATACCCACGAGCTTTGATCAAGCGAGACCTACGAGTTTCGATCAGGTAAGACCCACAAGTTCCGATCGTTCTAGTCAAGCACCGATCTGTCTCTTTGTTGTTTGTCTGTTTGGGTTTGTTTGTGTACCCACGAGCTTCAATCAAGCGAGACCCACGAGCTCCAATCAGGCGAGACCCACGAGCTCCGATCAAGCAAGACTCACGAGCTTCGATCGTTCCAGTCAAGCATCGATCGTTCCGATAAGCACTGATCTGTCTCTTTGTTGTTTGTTCGTTTGGGTTTGTTTGTGTGTTTGTGTATCTCTGTGTTTTTTTTTTTTTTTTTTTTTTTTTTTTTTTTAGCAAGTGTATCTCTGTGTTGATTTTTTTGTGTGGATGTGTTTGTGTGCATTTGAGGAAAAAGAAGAAGATGAGAAGTTATTGAGTTTGTTGAGCCCGGAGAAGAGAGAGAAAAAAAGGAGCGAACGGGAAATTAGTAAAATAATAAATGGACGAACTATAGTAACCGTGTATATTTACACGGTTACTGTAGCTAGTGTAGAGATATACACATTTTTACACGATTTTAGAAGGACTGAGGTAGAGCATTTTTGAGGCAAAATGTGTAAAAATTGTGTTTTACATGATTTTAGAAGGACTGATGTGGATGCTAATAGGAAAGTTTTAACACTATTTTTATGGGAAATATAAAATGTTGTCAATAACATTTATTGTTTTATCATTCTCCCAATCAAATGTTTTTAAAAATAATTTCTAAATAGGTTAACATTTTCCAAAAATTAATTAATTTTTTTTGTTATACAATAAATTTTTTAATTAAATTTAAATAATATATGTTTTTATATAATTCAGTAATTAAGATAAAAATTTGAACTATAGATATTGATAAGGATAAAAGAGATTGATCAAGTAAGATAAGCTGACGGTTTATTGGTGATGGTATCTACTAGGCTGTCAGCCTCTGTTTAATGACTGACGGCGGGCGAAAGTTGTAAGAAGAGGCACCCATAGACTGATGGGATAATAAAGCTGAAAGGTGATCCTGAAGCTGACGGGATGAAGACTGAAGGCATAATGTAAGTTGACAGCACTAGTCAAAGAATGCTTGCTAACCACGTTTGCCTGTAGAAGTAAATAACTTGCCCTCCACATTTTGTGAAACCTAAGAGGGATTCTTATATGGAAAGGATCCAGCAAAATACGCCCAAGGAGACTCCTATAAGGAAAAGACTTCTACTCCAAGGAAAATGGGTCAACCCCTACTATTATAAAAACTCAAGCACCCTCACGAACCAAGGTACGCATAATTTACCCTCTCTAGCACTCTAGAGCAGTGAGAATAGTTCTGACTTGACATTCGGAGGGTATTTGGCCGGTACCACACTGGTGCTCTCTGCTAGGTCCTTTCTTTTTGCTGTGCAGGTGCTATTTGGAGCGCGCGAGGACCGTGTGGCTTACTGGTGATATTTTCGGCATCATCAGATATTATTATTTGAAAATATCATATCAAGATATTGATTGAGTTACAAAAATCTTGACAAAAAAAAAATGATAAAAAAAATTACATAAGACTTGTATCTAAATCATATTACTTAATTTTTTTACCATGTAAATCAATGTTCAAATTTCACCTCTCCACTTATTTCAATTAAAATTATATATTTAAAAATAAAAAGGAGAAGGATAAAGAGGAGCAAAGTGGAGTATAAGCTTTACACTATGTTTGGATGGGTAGATTTTAGGGAGGATGAAAAAAAAAGTGAAAAATAGGAGAGAAAATGGGTGGGAAGAGTGTTTAGATGAGAGGGGAAGGGAGAGAGAAAAGTGGTGGGGCCAGCTATTTTCTTTTTGGGCCCACCACAATTCAATCTCTCCAAAATGGAGAGAAAATGGGGAAAAAAAAGGAGAAAGAGTGTGTTGGACAAAATTGCTTTCTCCATCCAATGGCCAACTTTTTGTCTTTTTCTACTTGTCCTTCCGATGTTTTTTATTTTGCCTGGATAAAATTTCTTCAGGTTTGCGTTCACTTTGGTTTTGGTTTTTTTTTTTTTTGGATAAAATTTTGCACAGTAGACATTGGTTCTTTTTGTTTGTTTTTATTTGTTTTTTTTTTTAAAAAAATATCCTTTTAGCATTTGCTTATTTTATAAATAAATAAAAAAAATTAAAGTGTCCATACAAATTTTTTTTAATAATAAATGTGTTACTTTTTGTTTATATATTTAGTAAGGACATAATGATAAATTTATATCAACTTTATTTTTCATCCTCTCATTTTTATCTCAACCAAATAAAAAAGTTTTTCATCCCTCCACTTTTTCACCTTTTCAACTAAACACAAATGAGAGAAAACTAAACCTCTTCTACTCTCCCAACCAAACGGACCCTTAGAGTTTAGACCAATGCATTTGCCTCATATATAATCTTAAGCAATGCTGATTGCTGATACAACCAATTAAACTTAAAAAGAATAAGAAAAGAAATGATATTTGCCCCATCCTGACATGCAAGGAGTAAGCAATTGTTCTATCTGGCTCTTCCCCCAAACACCCATCAAGTGGGTGAAGTTACTTCCTCAAAAATTTAATTAGAAAATAAATGGCTAAAATACAAGGATGATAATCTAAGTTTCATATTTTGTCATTTCAATTTTGTCATTTTAATTATTTAAGTTTTAGATTTTGTCAATTCATTCTTCTATTAGCCTTCTATTAAGTGTTGTCGTTTACTAACCAAAACGACACCATTTTGAATGATTCTTTTAAAATTTATTTCTTAATTTAAAAAAACTGAAAAATGTTAATTACAAAAAAAAAAAAAATAAAAAAAAAAAAAATAATAATGAAGAAGAAGCAAAACAAAGCAAAAGACAACTAAGGGCTATGCCGCTCTGGGAACTACGCCGTTGGAGGCACTGAACAAGATGTTGATAATGGTAGAGCAACCATTAATCCAAAACCGAAGGAAATGCGAGACCAAAAGGCCTTCAAAGCACGCCTGAGTCCCGCATTTATGCCTATCAGCTCCCAAAGATGACACCAGTTCGGAGCCATATTGGCAGCTTAGTTAAGAATTTGTCTACATACTTGAGGTTCTTTTACTTTCTCGGAAAAGTTGGATTTTGGTGTTTGTTTGGATACAGAAGCAAAGGCAAACTGAGAAAAAATATGGCAGAAAGTTACAGGAATTGGAAGCAGAGTTGGCTTCCTCCAATGAACTGCGGCTAAAACTGGAATGAAAGGTTTGCGCTCAACCTACTCGACGAAATGCCCGTGATAAAAAAATCTAAAGTTATTGTTAGTAATAGGATTTTTCTTTAATGGTATTTGTTATTGATTTAATTATTCAAGTATTTTACTCTACACCTTTTGAGAAGCAGTTGCAAGAAAATGAATTCAAGCAATATCCTCTTTACTTCAACAAAACAGGTGTAAGAAAGTTCCTCTTTCCATTGTTGAAGAAGGAACTAGGGGCTAGGGTTATGACGTCGTTCCCTGAGCCCTTAGTTTTGTTTTTTTGTTTTTGGGTTGTAATTAAGGTTTTTCAGTTTAAAAAAAAAAAGAATTTAAAAAAAAGATCATCCAAAACAACGTCATTTTGATTAGTAAATAGCAAGTCGGCAACACTTAACCAAAAGCTAACGGAGGATTGAATTGACAAGATTTGAAACTTAAAGGATTGAAATGTCAAAATGTAAAACTTAAAGGGTCAATTTTGCATTTTATCAAAATAAATTAAAGAGTTGGAATCACACCATAATAAGCATGCCAATTATAAATCCTCACTTCAATGATAGTGAATGCTATAAAAAAAGATAATGAACACTTTTCTTTTGTCAAAATAAGAGTTGTGTTGACTAGAAATATTAGAAATATATAAATTAATTGGTATATTGATCTAATAATAAAGAGATTTCATTATGGAGATGATGTCATAAATTTGAAATACTATCGTATCTATATATAATATATATAAAAAATGATAAAGTTTGACTACAAACTTAGTTAAAGTCTAAAGTTACAACAATTTATTAAATACCTTTTTATTAGATGTGAATTTTGACAAATCTTTCATTAGAGGAATACATTTTCATCTTATATCTTTTATACTTGCAAAATTTTTAGAAGTTCAAAGATTAATAGCCACGTTATCAATCAATTTATCTAAATTGAAAATTTTTGTAGTTTAATTAAGACTATCTATAAAAAAAAGTTTATGGATCATATGGTAAACAATATTTGATTGACATAAAATTAATTTGATGTGTATTAAGAGCATAAAAAATACTTTGCATAAAAAATAAATTTATGAATCATATGGTAAATAACATCTGATTGACACAAAATGACATGAGTGTAAAAATATAAGGAATGTACAACCCAACAGTTAACTTTTCAAAAAATATAGTAATGTTAATATTTTTAAAAGGAAGCTGTAATCTTAGGTTACGACCAAATTTGGTCCATAAACAAAATAGAATGAGTACAAAAATTGTCTAAATTATAAAAATACAGTATGAAAATGAAAGTACGTCATAAATTAGTTCCTGGAGGCTTGGTTTCAGCGGGTTTAGTTCTTAGTAAAAATTAGTTTGATTTAAAGTAAACAATTTAATTATAATTTCAAGTATGATTTATATTATTATGACAAGTATTATAAAAAAAAATTATAACCAACGTGAAGTGGGGTAGGATCTCACGGGGGCTTGTGAGATGGGGACAGAGCAAGACAACAACAAGACAACAACCATGCAGGACGGGAGTAAAGCACTTATCCTTCAATCTGCCTTGCCTCATCACCATCCCTAATTGAGAGATAAAAATAAAGGCATTTACAAAAAATTAAAAAGAGTGGAGGAAAATACGAAGTTCGAAGGAAATGCTTCTATCTCAAACAAGCAAAGAGACCCGGATGAAGGCTATTGTTTAAACAATATCAACATATGCCATGAGCTACTTCGTGAAGCTCCCAAACAGACTTTGTATGGGAACTCAATATAGGATAATCAACAATTTTGGTGGGGTTAGAGGCAAGCCGAAAGAAAGATTCATTGGTTAAATTGGAGACAAGTCTGTGATTCGAAGGCACATGAGGGCATGGGCTTTAGGGATCTCCATGCCTTCAAAAAGGCTCTACTGGTAAAGGAAGGTTGACGACTTATGCTTGAGTTTCTTTACATGGGCATAAGCCAGAAGGTGATGAATTGGAGATGGCCAATATGTTTTGATTTAGAATGATAAATGGCTCCCAACTCCACCACGTACAAAGTGATCTCATCAGGATGAATTTTCTAATCAAAGGCAAACATATTTGAGCTAATAAATGAAGAGACCAAAAAGAGTGGAATGGAAGCAATATATCAAGTAGTTATGCCTATGAAGCATAAGTGAATAAAAGGATTCCTTTAAGCCTTAGGCTCAAATTAAATATTTTGTTCCACAAGTACTTCACTTTTTGCTCCACCTCCACTAATCCCAAACTATTAAAAGCAGTCTGTTCTTTCTTTATAAAGTAACCAAAGTTTCAAATGGAGAGAGAGAGAGAGAGAGGGAGAGAAATAAACACATTACAGTATATTATATTACAGTTTTGAAATATAAAGTGTAACACAAATATAGAAAATTTTTATATGTGATTTGGATTAATTGGAAATTCTAAGGAGGATGATATAAAAGTGTCTCTGTGTGTTTGCAGAAGATCAATGAAGCTATTTTCAAGTCAAACTCATCAGTGAAAACGGCACTAGCCATTCCAAAATTTTTTCCAGTCAAACTCAGTGAACACACTGTCACGGCACTAGCCATTTTCCAGTCGCAAGGCGGGTCATGAGTCATGACTTGTGATGGACGAAGACGACGCAAATTAAAGCTGACCTAATTAAGAAACTTATTTAAATGGTGGGAGTTCATTCAAGATTTCAATCACGTTGGAAGAAAGGGTAAATTATGTGGCCCATGCATTGCCAAGACTCACGCCAAATGTAGACGATATAACCGTGTGGGTCAAACATACCTCAGCATGCATTATAAGCCTGGTCCTGGTGCAAACTCACATGGACCAAATCTCTTATCAATACAATTCCACGTTTTTTTTTTTTTTTTTCGATTTAAAAATAAAAATGGATTGAATTCAGAGCACCTTTTTTTTCAATTTTTTTTTTAATGGAAAAATTGAGAACTCTTGGTTCCAAATAAAACCCAGTTTGTATATAACCCGCTCCTTTTTTGGTTTTCATTTACATATATATATATATATATATATATATAGATGACAATCGTTATATTTTTGCATGAATTAGTAGATTCAAATTATTAATATCTTTGGTCATATCAGAACAGTATATAGCGTCGCTAAGTATGGATTGGATAGGGGAAAAAAAAGTATATGCACCTTTTATTTTTTTGGAAGGAAGCAATAATTTTCAATTTTTTTCCCATTGTTATCTCTTATATAAGGTTGTGTTAATCCATTTAATAATAATTTAAATTATTGCAAGAATAAATACTTATTAATTTTGATGAGAGAGAGAGAGAGAGAGAGAGAGAGAGAGAGAGAGAGAGTTCACATCAAAGGTGCTAAAATGCTATTTTAGGACCCCAAAACCCTAAAAAAACCCACCACGTCAATGGTGTCAAAATCAAAACTTTAAACACTTAGCTAGGGGGTGTTTGTTATTGTTGTTTAAACAATAATTTTCAGTGTTTAAACAATATTACATGTATTTCCACACTTTTTCACCTACATGTATTTCTACAAAACAACAACATTACTAGAAATCTCTTACCAAACGGCCTCCTAGCTATTGTAAATTGTCATTTTTGACACTTTACTGTAGCTAGACGGTAAATATAAGAAATATTATTTAAATGAGAGAGAGGGAGACTTGAGTGGTAAAAGAAAGACTTAAAAAAAATATATATATATATATATATTTAAATAAAATGGTAAAAGAAAAAAAATTTTTGATACTGGATATATTGTAAAATAAAGTGTTAAAATAGGTAAAAGGGTTTTTTGAGTTACTAAAAGCTAAAATTTTAGAACTTTCTATGAATACTCTATAGTCTATTCAATTTCTTTTACCATTTCGCCTTTTAATTCTTTTTAACTATTTGCATTTTGCACTGAACTTCATCATTCTTCAATTCCATCTTGCTATCAAGAAAGCTTTCAGCTCAACAGCCGCATCCAAACATTTATCAACTTTTATTTATTTATTTATTTTCTTTTTGGTTTAGTTTTGAAGGGAAGAAATCTCAACATCTAGTAATTAGAATGCCCATTTGACTAGGATGCATAACATTCATGGACTCTCTAACATGCACAAAAGCGGGAAAGTATTCTATGTTTCTCATATAACCCTCTTGAGGAAAATAATAATGATCCCGTAACACAATGTGATATAAGAAATCTTTCATAAAGTTTGAAGAGTATTATATGAAAGTTTGGGATAGAGATGCTTCCATTTACACTTAAGAACATAAATTTGGAAGTAAAATTTAATCAAAGATGCCATAACACTATATTAGGTCTATATATAATATGTATGCTAAACAATATTTGTTGATAACATATTGTTATTAATTCTTACTTTTACCTCTCTGCCAGACCAAAACTTCCCTACAAGAGGGATGGCCCAAACTCTGACCGGGCCTTAATAACTCCCAATTTCCTCATGCTTTCTGCACCCAAATAAAGAAAACAACACAACCAATTAAACTTACATTACATAGACAAAAATGCTAAACAACCATCATTTCTATAAGTACAGTAGGAATTAGAAAGGTATCACCCCCAAATAATTCAATTTGAACACACGCTTTACATTACAACCTTTATATATATATGTTGGCTTTCTCTTTTCAAAAAAACTCTCTCTCTTTCTCTCTCTCTCTCTCTCTATATATATATATATTATGTTGGCTTTCTTTATAGGGGGTGCAAAATTAGACTTAGAAGGCTCCAAAAGTTGTGAGGAGCACAAATACCGTGTAAATATAGGGGTCTTGACGCCCTCCAGTGCCTGATCGTTTCACCTCTTCAAGCATTACCAACCTGCATAGATATTCAATTACCACGAAAATATAAAGATTTTTAGCTCTCATTAGTCTATACTCACATCATCCCTTACAATAAGATTAGGTACACACAATTTTCTTCAATAGTTGTGAAATGTTATGACTAGTGCTAATAATGATAGTGTCAATAGTGGACCAAAGTAAAATAAATGTTAGCCCTATCAAAACTTACCATATCAACATGTTATAAAGAATATTGCAAAAAAGTTTGTGTCCTTATAATATTGGATACAAGAGTGAGTGAGGAGTCGATCAAGCCACTCAAAAAAGAAATGCCGGAGACAAAGCTTTTTTTTTTTTACAATTTTTTTCAAAACTACTGATATTTCATGTTGTGATTAGAGTAAAATTTTTTTCACCTCATTTGGGTTGATTACTAACACCATATTTATTATGCACAAAATCACAATTCATGTCAATTATGAAAAATATTATGTTCTTAGATTGATTAAACTAAGTATGATTCAATGCATTTCAAACGGTTGAGGGTTGAAATGATCCCACTCTATTGTGTTTGTGCACTCACATCACAATTAGCCAAACAAACACGCAGAGAGCTAAACGTGCAAATTAAGAGAGAGAGATAAGAGAGATCACATTCTGAGAGCTTTGCTTGTGTCAGGGCTGTCACCGAGTGCTTGACGGATCTTCAGTTCAGAGAAACAGCCAGCAGAGAGGAACTTCAAAATGGCGTCAGCTCGGCGGCGAATATGATTCGAGCCGACTCGCTTCCTCTTCTTCATCATCTCCTCGGGCCCGGAGCCTTGCCTTTTCGAAGTAGTGGTACCACCGTAGTGGATACTTTTGCTTCGCGCGCTCGAATTGCTTGACAAGCATGATGCCTCTCTGGATACAGATTCAGAGCTCACCGTTGACGATTTGTCGGAGCTGATTTTACGTCCATCGGAGCTATACTGAATCTTCGAGCGGCTCTTCCGTACAACCTGTGACAGTATGAAACGATTAATTTCACGGATGACGAAATAATTCAAATTAAAAAGAAAGAAAAAAGGAGTGCCACTGCCAAACAGTTTTTGTTTAGGTTTAATGGAACTATGTGAATTAAAATTTGATCAATTAAACAAATAAACCATTGCGGTACTTGAACAGAGAGAATTAAAATTGAACGGAGCCAGAGTGAAGTTTGAAAATATTGAGCAATGAATTTGACCAGATTGGATTAGGAAGTGAAGAAGCCAAACAAGGACTAAGGAGATCATTTTTGTTACAATTCGATTGGCAATGGCAACAAATTTCGAAATTCAAATGTGAGCGAAAAACAGAGTAATCGATATACTCCGAGCTTCAAATCCGAAAACAAGCAACAAAATAAACTCAGATATCAAAATTCAAAATGTAAATTATAAATAAAGAAAGAAAAAGAAGCACAAGCAAAAGCAGAAGCAACTTAACACATGAATTCAAATATAAGCTTACAATCAAGAGGCCAAAAGTTCAAAGATAACGTGGAGCACAAGCTGCACAACACAACCAAACAACAACTCTAAACGCCAATAGTTCAGAAAATCTGAATCAACCCGATCGTCATGCATATTAAAATCAAATTCAAAACAAACAAATTACATAGGATGCAAATCGATTAAGCAAAATTGAACTAAAACAAGCACAAAAACAGAAAACCAAAAACAGAGAAACAAGATGACCTTGAGGTTCATTTGATGGTGACGAGCCATAGCAGAAATGAGCCTCATCCTACACGCTCGAATCTCGTCCGATGAAACCTCGCTGGTGAGCGACGAAGAGCAGGACACGGAAACAGAGCGTTCGCGGTACTCATCGTCCTGGAGTTGGAGTGAGAAATCCTTGTTTGAATCCTTGAGCACCAAGCTCTCTCTGCAACTTTTTCTTTTCCTTCCATCCTTAAGCGACACGTCCTCACGATCAAACCTACACAGAGAAAAATTAAAAAAACAGAGAAAGCAGCGGCAACGAAGAGAGATAAAAAAGAAGAGAAAATTACTTGGGAGGAGGGGAGATGAGAGAAGGAGGAGTGGCTCCTGAGACAGAGAGGAGAAGCAGAGCCGAAGCAACTTTGAGTTCGAGAGGACACGGGAACTTTTCCATTCAATTCTCTTTCTTTCTTTCTTTCTGTTTCTCTCTATTCTCTAAACTCTAAATCTGGCGGGGTGGCTAAATTTTCAAATTTTCTTCTCTCTCTCTCTCTCTCTCTCTAAACGGTATATCGTGACTGTCTTAGCATTCTGTTATAAAAGGAGATGGTTTACAGTGACAAGCAGAGTTTAGACTATGTGACAGGTGGCAACTTCCGGATGCTTATTCTTTTTCAGTTTTTGGATCGATGCTTCTCCAATGGAATATGGATATCATATATGGACTACGGTGTAGTGACTAGTGATTGGGCTGTTGTTATATTTTCATCAGGTGTACTTACTTATAAACGCAATCAATCTTGAGATACTTTGGGCCTGTTTGTTGTGTTTTAATAACAGTTTTCAGATTTTTGGAAAATATATGTAAGTGAAAAAATGTGTAAAAATACGTGTAATGTTATTTAAAAATTGAAAACATGTACTTGAACTCGTGTACCAAACAAGTCCTTTGATTTTATGGTTTACTTACTTACACACAACTAACACAAGCTCTTATGAGGTTGAGGAAATTTTTATGCAAATTAATGGTAAAGTTCGAAAATAACAAATGAGTCTATGTATAGTGATTATATTAAAGTTACTATGCCTTTTGAGTAGAGTTGTGGTATAATGTTAGAACCAATTTTTCTCTCCCTTCTATGTGTTTGTTTCTTAAAAAGAAAAAAAAGTAATATATAGTAAAAGTTAGGTCTTCAAGATTTTTTTTATTACATTAAGTGATTATACTTTTTTTAGCCTAAGTCTTAAAGATATTGATCCCCTTTTCACTTTGTGTGTGTTTGTTTTTAAATTGATATATACATAATTTTATTAGAATTTGAAGTGGTTTCAAATTCAACTTATGCCATTAATAAAGTCTCTATTGAATAAAAGTTTATTACAATTCAGATAAGTTGTGACCAAAACTTATCTAAATACAAAATATTATTATATGTGAAACTACAAATCTTCTAGTTTGTTACTATATTAGAAATCTTATATAAGTCACATTATATACCTTAATGCCTTTCACATGTGGTTGGCTTAGGAAGCACTTGTAGCTCATCACCTTGCAAGTCTAAGGTTAGGGGTTCAAGTAGTGACAAACCCAACTATTTGTTATTATTATTATTATTGTTCCAAAAAAAAAAAAAATTTGGATGACCACTTTTGTTATTTTTTTTTTCCTCCTTATGTCATGTTACACACTATAAGTATATTAAGATAATTAAAATAATTACTCTAATTGAAATGTTATTGCCAAAGTTTCAAAATTTATATAAAAAAATTACAATAGTGGGTGAAATTCTACTACCAAGGGTTCTTAGAAATTTAATAACAAAACAACAACCAAACCTAAGGCTTGAAATTTTGGGGTCAACTATAAATTCTCAATAGATTAGTAAGGGCTGACCATATGTACTTTTTCATCATTTTATTTTATTTAAAGTCATATTCTTTGTTATTTCCTGTAATTGACGTTATTTTTTACTAATTCTATTATTTTTTATTTTTATTCCTCCTTTATTTATTTATTTTTTAATTATCTCAACTTAGATTAACTCACTTTTTTCTCATTAGTATTAAGCAAATAAGCTTAACCAAATGCATATAGACTTTGACCATTGCATGAGATTTTTTATTTTTATTTTTTATTTTCCTTTTGTTGTTGAAATCAAATTAGCAAAATAGTAAATACACATTATTGTTGGATGGCATGTGATTATGCTCATACTAAAATCACTCACAACTAGTGGAGTTCATGAGAAGATTAAGAAGGGATGTCCGGTTCTATCCAAAATCATTCACTCACATAATAGTGTGTCACCTTTTCTTATTAATTAATTTAATTTATTATGACTCATGAATGAAATTTCTTATTACCTTTTTACATGGTCAACATTCATTATCATTTTCATTTAAAAAATATTAAAGCTTCTACCAATTTTACTACTACTAAAAAAAAAAAGAAAAAAAAAAGAAAACTAATGTGACAATGAATGTGATAAATATTTTTACTCAAAAAAAGTTTAATTGGTATCAACATACTAAATAATGTAAAAATATCTTCAATAGAAGATTAAATGTAACCACATAGGGTTATCGTAATTAATTAATTATTATATATTCAACATTAATTAATTTAATAATAATAAGAGTGAAAGATATATACTCATCCTATTAAGAAGTCTATTTGTAAAAAGGTGTGTAGCTAAACATTATTTGATGAACAATCACTTAAAAAAATAATGGTCAATGAAGATATTAAATAAAAAGGGTTTATTTAAGATGTAGAGTATAAACTAGAAGAATTTATTCATAAATCACTATTTTGCATTGGGTTTTCTCTACAAATTACTTGAACAACCATGATACCAAATATGTAAATTTCTCCTATTGTTTTAAATTTCTTGAAAATAAAACTCTTAATTTTTTATTATTATTTATTTTAAAAGTTGACAAATTAATTTGTAAGGTTAGTGTACTCAAATTTGTAATCATTGTAGTATCACACTTGTACGGCATTGAGGTGCCCAGACCCAATTGGGCCCTGGATTCAAGCCCAGTAGCACGGCCCCATTTTTCAAATCTTTGCTTTATACTACCTTCATGAACTACAAGTTTAAATCTCGTCCCCTAACCGGTGCTCGGCATAAATTTCCCGAACAACTAAGAAGTCTAAAATCCAGACGTACCATAGGGTGCTCGACAGTTCCTAGGAAACATCACTACCAGGCATATTAGCTTGAGTTGGAACCAAGTTCCAAAGCCATAATCTCAGCATTCCACTCTCACCTAAACACCTACTTACAACATATAATATTGGACCTTTAATTGCACTAATAATGGCTATAAATAGAAGAAGTTGGGGGAGAAAAAGGGGTTTAGAAAAAAAAGGGGGAAAAACAGGTGAGAAGGAAGAGAAAGAGAGAGAGAAAGAGAGGATATTACTTTGAGTCTCTGTGCCGAGAACAACCCAAAGTAGGAAATCCTAAAACCTACTTCATAAATAAGTTGTGAGCCCAAGTGAGGTTAGGCCCAATAATCTCATTTCCGGCGTGCACAATTGGCGTCCACTGTGGGGCTATCCTACGAAGCTGTGGTTCGATTGAGACTTAAACACAGGAAATGTCTGAAGGGCGTTTGGGAGGCCAAGCCGAGAGAGGATCGGTAGGATCCTTTTAGGGCTTCACATGGCGAGAAAGAAGACAGAAAAGGCATGAGGATAGGGAGCATGGGCGAGGAGAAGAAGAATCTGGCCTGGGAGAGGGATCAGACCAAACTCATCGAATGATGTCGAGTGCCTCAGGACGCGGGCAGCGTGATGGTAGAGACCAAGAGTTGGATCTGTTGCGTAGACTAGTGAGGGATCTGGAGTTGGAAGTAAGGGGTCGGCGCTAGAGAAGGAACCGAAACAACCAAGAAAGGAGGGATGATAGCGTGGGAAATCGAGGTGAAGGGGGCTCTAGCCAGTCCGATCCTCGACGATTCCGGGAATGGTCACTTTCCCGAGAATCATGCCAACACAGAAACCACTCGCGTTCCAGAGAGACGTGTCCGCACCGGAACCGTTCACGTTCGCGTGGATATGACAACCAAGGTTCGGATTCCCCGGAGGAACGGCGAACCCACAATGCTGCCATGGACGCCATGAGTCGGGCCTTACGAAGAGCTGCTCGGTCACCATTCTCAAATGAAATTGAATAGGCCCCTATGCCGAGTCAGTTTACACAGCCACCATTTAATTCCTACGATGGGAAAACAAACCCTATGGAGCATGTCAATCATTATATCCACATGATGTCCTTGCATGCATACAATGATGCGCTGATGTGTAAGGTATTCTCCTCTAGTCTTGGCTCCACGGCCTTGAGATGGTTCAATGGATTATGAAAAGGTTCCATTCGTAGCTTCGCCGAGTTGATACAAGAGTTCGGCGCTCGATTTGTGACGTGCAGCCAGGTGCCGCAACTGATGGACGCGCTACTTTCCATAAAAATGAGGGTCGGCGAAACCCTTTGGAGTTATGCCGGTCGATATTGGGAACTGTACAATGAGATCGATGGGGGAAATGAGAAGATTGCGGCAAACACCTTCAGGATGGGGCTTCCCAAAGATTCTGAGCTACAGGAGTCGTTGACGAAAAGACCTCCCGAGGATATGAGGCAATTTATGAGGCGTATTGAGGAGTATAAGCGTCTCGAAGATGATCGGCTGCAGAATAAGGATAAGGCCCCGTTGCTCGGTTGATCTTGGCAGGGCATTTTTCTGACAAGACCAAAAAAGGATTTCAGGATGCAGGAGCCAGAAGCGTAAATTGAAGGAGTGAATATGGCGTTCAAAGAGCCGATTCACAAAATTCTAGATCGGATTAAGAATGAGTCGTTTTTCAGGTGGTCCAACAAGATGGGGGGGGACCCATCTTGGAGGAATCAAAACTTGTACTGCACATACCACAGAGATAAAGGACACACCACCGAGCAGTGCCGAGTATTAAAAGATCATCTGGGGCAACTAGTAAAGGCAAGGTACTTGAAAGAGTTCGTAGTGGATTTTAGTAATCGAGATGTCGACCAGGGTGCTCAGCAGAAAGGGAATCCCCTCCTGCCACCGTTGGGAGTGATCGAGGTCATCCACGCTGCCCCGAGGAGTGCGGTCACAATTAGGAGAGTATTAACAGTGGCCTGCGCGAAAGGAAAATCACCCGAGAAAAGGATGAAAGTTGGTTGGATGGCAATCTCTTTTGACGAGGAAGATCTGGAGGGGACGATCCAACCTCATGATAATGCGTTGGTAGTAACAGCACGGATAAACGGCTTCTTGGTGAAAAGAATGATGATAGACCAAGGAAGCGGAGCTAATGTAATGTACCTAGATTTGTTTGAGGGACTCGGATTAAAAAATCAGGACTTGGTGAAATATGATATGCCGCTGGTCTCGTTTGACGGGAGAGTGGTAATCCCCGAAGGTCAAATTTCTCTCTCGGTGAATATGGAAGGCAAGGAAGTGATGGTGACCTTCATAGTAGTCAAATCGTTCTCACTGTACACAGCAATCCTAGGAAGGTCGTGAATTCACGCAATGAAGGCTGTTTCGTCCACCCTGCACGTGAAAGTTAAATTTCCCACCAAGTATGGAGTTGCCGTGGTACGGAGAAACCAGCGAGTGGCCAGGCAGTGTCTGGTCGCCGTGGTCAGGTGGAAAGGCGAGCAGGTTGGATAAAAGGAAACCACCAAAGGAGCAACTTTATAGCGATTACAGAAGCCCCGAGAAGAAGTAAGGGTAGGTTGTGCCGAGGAGGTTTTGAAGGTTAAAATTTTTCTTGACACTGACAGGTATTTCCAAATAGGCACGAGCATGAATGACCGAGAGAAGGTAGAAATGTTGTTATTCCTTTTGCAAAATGTGGATGTCTTTGCATGGAGTCCGTACGAAGTGCCCGGGGTAGATCCCGAGTTCATTGTCCAAAGCTCAACGTGGACCCATCATTCCCCCCGAAGAAGCAAAGGCCGAGAAGAGCATCGAAGGAGCATGTTGACGTGGTCAACTTGGAAGTCCAAAGGCTGAAGGAAGCAGGAGTGATAAGAGAAGTGTTCTTCCCGGATTGGTTAGCAGATACAGTGGCAGTGAAGAAAAAGAATGACAAATGGAGGGTTTGTGTGGATTTCACGGACTTAAATCGGGCATGTCCTAAAGATCCGTTCCCAATGCCCAAGATTGATTAATTGGTGGATGCTACATATGGGCACCCGAGGATGAGCTTCTTGGACGCCTTTCAAGGGTATCACCAGATTGCCCTGGCACCCGAGGACCGAGAAAAGACAACATTTATCTCCCCCGATGCAAACTATCACTATAAAGTAATGCCATTTGGGTTGAAGAACGCCGGAGCCACGTACCAGCGGATGATGACAAGGATGTTCCGAGAGAAAATTGGGTGTACGGTAGAAGTATACATTGACGATATGGTGGTAAAGAGTAAACAGGAACCACGACATATAAAAGATCTCTGTGGAGTATTTGAGGTACTTCGGCAGCATAAGTTGCGCTTGAATGTTGAGAAGTACACTTTCGGTGTGGGGGCTGGTAAGTTCTTGGGGTATCTGATCTCTACTCAGGGGATAGAGGCCAATCCCAACTAGATAGAAGCCGTGAATCGCCTTAGACCGTCGAGCAATCCCAAGGAAGTACAAATATTAACCGGGATGTTAGCCGCACTAAATCAATTCATCTCAAAATTTGCCGATCGATGCAGACCATTTTATCAACTTTTGAAGAAATTGAAGGGGTTTTAGTGGGATGAGGAGTGTGACAAGGCCTTTCGAGACCTGAAGGAGTATCTGATCCAAGCGCCCATGTTAACGGCCCCGGAGTCCGGAGAAGATTTGTTCATGTACCTCTCAATGTCCGATCATGCTGTGGGCGCTATATTGCTGAAGGACCGAGGAGTGCAGCAGCCGGTGTATTACATAAGCAAAACCTTGGTAGATGCTGAGACGAGATATTTGCCCTTGGAGAAGTTAGTGTTGGCTCTGGTGCACGCAACGAGAAAGCTGCCGCATTACTTTCAGGTTCATACTATGTTCGTTCTCATCGAGTATCCCTTGCAGTCATTGTTAAAAAGATCAGACTTCACGGGCCGAATAGCCAAGTGGGGAACTCGGCTAGGTTCCTTTGACATAAGGTACAGGCCACGAAGCTCGGTGAAGGGGCAGGTTTTTGCTGATTTCATTGCAGAATTCACCCCCAAGAATGATGGGAAGACAATCTGTAATGTAGAGAATCGCCTGTGGAAGGTGTTTGTGGACGGCGCTTCAAATGCTATGGGGGCCGGAGCCGGAATTGTGATAATCACTCTGGAGGGCATACGACTGAAGCATTCCCTCAAATTGGGATTCAAAGCCTTTAATAATGAAGCCGAATATGAGGCCTTTCTTGCCAGATTGAGGGCTGTATTGTGCTTGGGCGCAAGGGATGTGGAGATTTATTCAGATTCTCGGTTGGTTGTTTATCAGATCCTGGGAAGCTTTGAAGCTCGGGACTCTCGGATGAAAGCCTATCTGAACGCAGCTAAGCAAATCATTAGCCAGTTTGGGACAGTGAAGGTAGCCTAGGTAGGTTAGGTACAAAACAGACACGCTGACTCACTGGCCACGTTAGCCTCGTCAATTACCGAGGAGATTCCTTGGCTCATCAAAATAGAACTTATAAGGGAGCCTAGTATCAGTATGAAAGATAACTGTAACTCAGCCGGGGTTGACGTGGCCGTGGTTTCAACAACCAAGCCGTGCTGGATGAACCCAATCATAGACTTCTTAGCTGAGGATAAGGTTCCAGACGATGAAAAAGAGACTAAAAAGATTCGTCGAGTGGCTCCCCGGTATTGGTTATCGACAGATCGCAAATTGTATCGGAGGTCTTTCGGAGGCCTGTACCTTTTATGTTTACATCCCGAGAAAGTACATGAACTTCTAACCGAGTTGCATGACGGAGTGTGTGGTGGTCATGTTGGGGGGCGTTCGTTAGCACACAGGGCGATGACTCAAGGGTTTTGGTGGCCACAGATGTAGAAGGATGCACCGGAATATTTCCGGAAATGTGAACAATGCCAAAAACACACTCCTCTAATCCACCAGCCAGCGAGTTGTTTAAACCCCGTCAACAGTTCGTGGCCGTTTGCACAATGGGGGCTAGACATCCTCGGCCCCTTCCCCCGAGCAACAGGTAACCACCGTTTCGTGTTGGTGACGGTTGATTATTTCTCAAAATGGACAGAAGCCGAGGCCCTGGCCAATATCCGGGACGTGGATGTGAAGAAGTTTGTATGGAAGAACATAGTCACAAGATTTTGGGTATCGGACTCACTGATATCAGACATTGGACTACAGTTTGATAGCAAAGCTTTCCGGACCTTTTGTAGTGATCTCGACATTAAGAACAGATATTCTACTTCGGCATATCCCCAAAGCAATGGCCAAGCTAAGGCAGTGAATAAGACCATTTTGAACGGGTTGAAGAGAAGGTTAGACGGGGCAAAGGGGAGGTGGGCCGAAGAGTTAGCTAACGTTTTGTGGGCTTACCGTACACCTCTCAGAAGGTCCACGGGGGAGACCCCGTTCTCCTTGACATACGGGGCAGAAGCCGTGATACCAACCGAAGTAAACTTGTGCAGTGCACGGGTCGCAGGATTTGACCTCATCCAAAACGATGGTTTAATGATGGAGCACTTGGATTGGTTAGAAGAGTGCCGAGAAGCAGCAACAATACGGCTCGCAGAATATCAACAAAGACTCGCCTAAAGATACAACCGAGATGTAAAAGGTAGGGAATTCAGTGTTGGAGACTTGGTGCTGAGAAAGGTTGTGGGAAACATGCGAGACGTAGGTGCAGGGAAGTTAGCTCAAATGTGGGAGGGACCGTATAAAGTTACCGCCATTGCGGGCGCGGGGGCTTACTACCTAGAAGACCTTGACGAGAGGCCACTCCCCCAGCCATGGAATGTCCATAACCTAAAGAAGTTTTATCAGTGACCATTCATGCACGAAAACGTAAGTCCAAATTTTGTGCTCCGCTCTAATCAATTTAATGATGAAGTTACTTGTCTGAGCTATGTTCGATTTCATTATTGCGCTTTAAGTAATTGCATATTTAGTACGAATGGAAAACTCTAAGGATAGAAGCCCTATTCTCGGTTCGATCAATATCGCCGAGTAGGTGGAAACCTTATCATTCATACGAAAACTCTAAGGACAGAAGCCCCGTTCTCAGTTCGATCAACATCGCCGAGCAGGTGGAAACCTTATCATTCATACGAAAACTCTAAGGATAGAAGCCCTGTTCTCAGTTCGATCAACATCGCCGAGCAGGTGGAAACCTTATCATTCATACGAAAACTCTAAGGACAGAAACCCCGTTGTTGATTCGATCAATATCGCCGAGCAGGTGAAAACTTTATCATTCATACGAAAACTCTAAGGACAGAAGTCCCGTTCTCGGTTCGATCAATATCGTCGAGCAGGGTGGAAACCTTATCATTCATACAAAAAATCTAAGGACAGAAACCCTGTTCTCGGTTCGACCAATATCACCGAGCGGGTGGAAACTTTATCATTCATATGAAAACTCTAAGGACAGAAGCCCCGTTCTCGGTTTGATCAATATCGCCGAGCAGGTGAAAACCTTATCATTCATACAAAAACCTAGCCTTCGAGCTTGGTTTACCATCGGCTCCGCAGAATTCTCGGCATCGGCAAACCCTTCGTTGTACCATTTTTCTTCGCAAGCCTCCAAGGCCGCCCTCAGGTCAGCAAGTTCCTCGGCTTGGGCCGTTTTTAAGCTAATCGCCTCGGTCAACTTGACATCTGTTTCATTTTGCTTAGCTAGGAGTTCCGTGGACTTCTTCTTCGCCAATGCTCTATTCTTCTCCGCAGCAGCAGCCTTCTTCTCTGCATAATCAGCTGCCTTTAGTTTTTCCTTAGTCGTTTTGATAGCTGTCTCCCATGCTTCCCTCTCTCGATCAACCTCCTTGGCAAGATCCTTTGCACGACCACCCAAAATATGGGCCAATTGACCAGCCTAACAAAGACAGAAATTAGTACGGCAACGAAATGAAGAGGATAATAAGTAATTGAGAAGTAGAGAGTTACCGCGATAGTATGCCACTGTAGCCTGTGCCCCACGGACTCCTCCGACCCTTCTTCAAAGGCATGTACATCATCAGGTAGAAGTAGACCTGTGGCCAAGGTCTAAGCAATGCGGCCCCCTTCGCTTTTCTCCCACATCCGCACATAGGCAGTTGAAGGCAGAGGCTTGCCATCCAGCAGAAATTTAGGCTTCCACGGCGGCGTGGCTTGAGAGAAGGACGCAACACCCGGCTCGACCTGGGTTTGCGACTTGTGAATGACAATACCTCCGGTTGGTCGGGGAGGAGTTTGAGTTGCTACATCTCTCGAACCCGTGGGCGGCTGATCGGCAATCCTCTACCTTTTCTGGGCTCGTCCAGCTTGAGGAGGGGGTGGAGGGGAAGGCGCCTGGGTTTGGTTCCGAGAGGGTGGGGGCTGCGTGGCTTGCTGCGCACCGGGTACGAAGCGATCAATGGTCATGGTTTTCTAGGTCACCATGTCTTCGCTGAGAAAGGAATCAGTGGCTGACAAGTTGGTCACTTCAACTGCAAAATGCTTGGCTTCCTCTACAGGGGCCTTGGGTTCAACAGGGTCCTCGGGGTGAGCGGGTCCTTGAACAAGAACTTCTTCTTGGATAGCCTCGTGAGCTAACTCTCGGAGACGCTAAGACATGCGCTCCACAGACTCGTCCCGTAGAGGCGCTAGCTCGTCCGAGCAGGTGTAACGCTTGCCCAATTCCCTCGCCTCGCCAATTGTAAGTTTCGGCAGTAGAAAATTCGTGTGCCGAACGTCTATGTACGACAAAAGCAGATTGTCAACTAACAGCGCTTGTTTGAAGGACTGCCAGGTAGAATAAACTGGTTCGACCCCGAGGATCAGATGTGAGGCTCGGAGTTGTCCATCCCAATGCACAAATATCTCGGACCAAAGGATGAAATTCAAGTCTCTGACGTGAATTGTCCTAATGTCCGGGACGAATAGTTTACCCTCTGCAAAAGAACGAGATACGATATCAACGACTAGTAATAAGAAGCTACTTCAATCAAAAGAAAAAAAAGAAAAAGAAAAGAGAAATGGTTAAGTCAGAGATTGGTATGAACCAACTTCACGCCGTGAGAGGGGGCAGGGGATCTCCCCGGCAAACCAGTTGCCGCGCTCCCGGACAAACTCCCCGGCCGAGTTCCTATTTGAATAAGGTAGGCATGATATCAGCCGTACTCGATTATCCCTAGTTTTTAAGTAATAATTGGAAGTTTTATTCCTACAGAGACTGTACATGTGGTTTATATCATGGTGATCCAATTGTAAATCAAATGTGTGATTCAACGTATTGACGCAGCTAACTACCCGGTAAAAATTGGGAGGGAGCTAGTTGGGGCACAGCCCGTAGTACCTAAGTGTGCTAACCAAAAGAAGGTCCATGGGGAACCTAACCCCACCATCTAGAACTGCCATTAAGGGAAAAAAAAGCTATACCATGCCCTCTGTGGAGAGCGATTTCACTTTCGTGGCAGTAAGCCACTTCCACGTCACCGGGGATATCAAACTTTTGCCTAAAGGTGGCCAAAGCCGCCGGGGCCTCCAGAAGAAAAGAATAACCCATTTTGAAATCTAATATTGAGAGAGGGAACTCGTAGTAAGAAGTTGAAGAAAAAGGAGAGGGAAGAGAACTTACTTTGGGCTCTAAGGAAGGAAGGGTCTCTAGGTTGGTGAGTAAGCGCTCAAAGGAATGATCGGCAGAGAGTATGCTCAGGAAGTAGGAAGTGAAAAAGTGAAAGAATGTTTTGAAGAGAACTATTTATAGGAGCAGAAGAGGACAAGGGAACGTTTAATCAGCAATAAATAGGCACGATTCATAAAAAATCCTACGAATGCCAATGATAACCGACATGCGTGCCGCCTCGGTTCACAAACCGTCAGGCAATAATGACAACTAAACCTGGTGTTCCAGAATAGTGCGTCTTTTGAGAAGAGCATTAATGGGAATCCATAATCGCATGAGTCCCTAGTTGTTGGGCTTTCGAAACAAGAGGGCCTGGTCGGTTCCTTGATTCTTCCAAGCAACCGGGCATGAATCAAGCGGGGGCTAAATGTACGGCACTGAGGTGCCCAGACCCAATTGGGCCCTGGATTCAGGCCTAGTAGCACGACCCCATTTTTCAAATCTTTGCTTTATACTACCTTCATGAACTACAAGTTTAAATCTCGTCCCCTAACCGGTGCTCGGCATAAATTTCCTGAACAACTAAGAAAGTCTAAAATCCAGACATACCATAGGGTGCTCGGCAGTTCCTAGGAAACATCACTACCGGGCATATTAGCTTGAGTTGGAACCAAGTTCCAAAGCCATAATCTCAACATTCCACTCTCACCTAAACACCCACTTACAACAGATAATATTGGACCTTTAATTGCACTAACAATGACAATAATCATGACCCCTCCACTAACTTAGAGCTATAAATAGAAGAAGTTGGGGAAGAAAAAGGAGTTCAGAAAAAAAAGGGGGAAAAACAGGTGGGAAGGAAGAGAAAGAGAGAGAGAAAGAGAGGATATTACTTTGAGTCTTTGTGTTGAGAACGACTCAAAGTAGGAAATCCTAAAACCCACTTCATAAATAAGTTGTGAGCTCAAGTGAGGTTAGGCCCAATAATCTCATTTCCGGTGCGCACAACACTTTTGGCTTTGAACAAAACCGAAAAAAAGAGAGTAAATTATCTCAACTTCAGTTTTGGAAATTATATATTTTTGTTTTATACAATATGTAAATTATATTTTAGTTTAATCTATGAGTATATGAGTAAAAAACTCATTCCTGATGGCTTGAAATCTGATCCTTAACTTGCCATTTTTTTAATTGATGTAATTGGGCTGTGACAATGATGCTGTGGTCATTCCCACGATACCACTTCACTTGTTTCTCCTTCAAGACAGTTGACAATTTGCTTATCCGTTCTGTACTTTGCTAAAAGTAAATTTTTTTTTTAATCCCATAGAAAACCGTCTTGATTTGGATAGAATGCCAAAAATAGGTGAAATTAAAAAAACCGTTGAAGTTGAGAGACTGCCAGTGCCAGTATGCTACCATTAGCAATGCTGAAATTTTTGTGCCTGATGATTGGTCAATCATAGAGTGCCATTTTTGGAGTTTGCTAAACAAAGCAAAGATCAAAACTGAAGTCAAGGTCTGATCAATAAGTGTGGCAAGCTAAACCAAAGTATGAATCACTCTAATTTGACGTCGAACTCAACTGGATTACACTCTTCGTGTGTAATCCAATGTATCTGTAATCCAATGTGTCCAGTGAAAGTTTTCATTGAATACAAACCTTTTCCTTGTGTTAGAACTTAGAATAGAAGTCTTTTCTTTTTCAAGACTCAAAACACATATGATAAAATTGATGATACACGTGAAAAATATTGGCATGGGGAGCTGAACCTTGGCAATCACTCAATCCTGCTCGTTACGTTTGGTGTCTCTATTCTATAGTATCAACATCATTTTTCTCTTTATTTTATGATCCCAAGTGTATGTGAGTTTCACACCTAAAATTTATGTTTATGTGAGAGTGTGGTGAGTCTAGTTTGTTCATTGCCAACCATAGATGATGTGAGACCATTTATAACCGTTAGATGCGGTTGCATCAATGGTCCAGATCCATCAAAAGGGGTGGTCCCCAAAAACAGATCAGTAAACCCAAACCAAATTGCATTGGGATGTAGTGTAGCTTGCAGCACCTCATGTCCAACAAAGACACCCCGCCATTTCCCAAATAATATAATCATCATCACGTTAAGTACACCTTATTAATCAATCTAACCAATTATAAATTGCCTTTAAAAAAAAAAAAAATTCAATCCAACCATAATAAATTGTGCTGTGCCAAAGATATTCCACATCACATGCTGCTGGAAAAAAAAGAAGAAGAAAAGAAAATAAAGAAAGCAAAACGTTAGGAGACAGAGACACCAGACCAAACCCCACAGACAACTATAAGCAGTTATATTGAAGCTTAAGAAACCCACCCCAATCACCCAAATCAACCACACCTGTCGGCAGCAACCACAGGTCTTGAGTCCTGTACACAAAAACAAAATAAAAAAGAAAACAAAGAAGAGAAAGACGGAGTTACCGAAAGAGAAGCAAGAAAGAATTATTAGGAACTAAATGTTGCACAGTGTTTATGTGTTACAGACAGAGAGAGAGAAAGAGAGAGATATCTGATACTCTACTAGTGTTTCAGATTCAGAGCTAAAGTGAGTGACAGTGAGTGAGTAATGTTGGTCCAAGACCGTTCTAGTTCAGCCCCGAAATCACCGAAAGGTCCGAAATCCAAGCTCAGAAATACTTTACAAAACCGCTTCTCTGAGGCCAAAGCTCTCGATTTCTCAACATGGTTTTCCGACAACCTTTACAAGATCATCACCGTCCTCCTCCTCATCGCCACCGTCGCCGCCCTCTTCTTCCTCCGAAATGTCGGCGACACTGCCGCTCTCCTCTGCTTCGAAACCCAGGCCAAAAACCTCGAGAAGATCCAATTCCCCAACGTTAATTGGAATTCAATTTCACCCATTACCGACAAGTCCCCTTACGTTAATTTCCGAACAGAGCGCTGGATCGTCGTTTCGGTCTCCAATTACCCAACCGATTCGCTCCGAAACCTCGTCAAGATCAGAGGCTGGCAAGTCCTCGCCATCGGTAATTCCAAAACGCCATCAGATTGGTCCCTCAAAGGTGCGATTTTTTTGTCTTTGGAACAACAAGCACAGTTAGGTTTTCGTGTTGTGGATTTTCTTCCTTATGATTCTTATGTTAGAAAAACTGTTGGGTATTTGTTTGCGATCCAACACGGCGCGAAGAAGATCTTCGACGCCGATGATCGTGGAGATGTGATTGATGGGGATTTGGGTAAGCACTTTGATGTAGAATTAGTCGGGGAAGATGCTAGGCAAGAGGTTATATTGCAGTATAGTCATGATAATCCCAATCGGAGCGTGATTAACCCGTATATACATTTTGGGCAGCGGTCCGTTTGGCCTAGAGGGTTGCCATTGGAGAATGTGGGTGAAATTGGGCATGAAGAGTTTTACACTGAAGTGTTTGGTGGGAAACAGTTCATTCAGCAGGGGATTTCTAATGGTTTGCCTGATGTTGATTCCGTGTTTTATTTCACGAGGAAATCCAGTTTGGAAGCGTTTGATATTAGGTTCGATGAGCACACCCCGAAGGTGGCGTTGCCACAAGGAATGATGGTGCCGGTCAATTCTTTCAACACGATTTACCATTCTTCGGCGTTTTGGGGTTTGATGCTTCCTGTTTCAGTTAGCACAATGGCTTCTGATGTGTTGAGAGGGTATTGGGGACAGAGGCTTTTGTGGGAAATTGGTGGTTATGTTGTAGTTTATCCCCCAACGGTTCATCGATATGATAGGATTGAGGGATACCCATTTTCAGAGGAGAAGGATCTTCACGTGAATGTTGGCCGTCTGATAAAGTTTTTGGTTTCGTGGAGATCAAATAAGCACAGATTGTTTGAAAAGGTTTTGGAATTAAGTTTTGCAATGGCTGAGGAGGGGTTTTGGTCTGATAAGGACTTGAAGTTTACAGCTGCTTGGCTTCAGGACTTGCTGGCTGTTGGATACCAGCAGCCGAGGCTAATGTCACTGGAATTGGATAGGCCACGGGCAAGTATCGGTCATGGAGATAGGAAAGAATTCGTCCCACAAAAGTTGCCATCCGTTCATCTTGGGGTAGAGGAAACAGGAACAGTGAATTACGAGATTGCAAATTTGATTAGGTGGAGGAAGAATTTTGGGAATGTTGTGCTTATTATGTTTTGCAATGGGCCTGTGGAGCGTACTGCTCTTGAATGGAGATTGCTTTATGGGCGAATATTCAAAACGGTGATTATTTTTTCAGGGGCAAGGAACCCAGATCTTGCTGTTGAACAAGGCCAATGGGAGCAACTATACAAGTAAGTTGTTAACATAATGCATTTTTACTAATTATGTATACAATTTATTATCATTATTGTCTTGTCTTTGCATATCGTTAGACTATTGAATATTATTTTCTATTATGTTCTTTTGGTTGCTGAGGAGGAGAGCTTAAAACATGGAGGATGCTGCAATATAATTTTCCAAATGAGATGTTTTTTTCAAAATTTATGCTTAGTGAGTGAAAACTTTGAGACAGTAGCATTTGTTGGCCATGTACAATCATGTGAAACTGTTGAGGTTGTCATGAAATTATTATTGTTTATTATTCGAACATGTTAATTGACAATGTATGACTTTAAGCAGCAATGAGGAGAGCAATAGTATTCTGTTGTTGTGGCTCTCCTTTTGGTTTTCTGTTTTTCAATTTATCTATATTCAGGGTAATTAACTTTTAAATTCAGGTAAAGTTGGTTCCATAAGAGCTGTAATTTTCTATGAAACTTGAAATGAAAATTTGTGGAAGTTAGGAGAAGAACAAAAACATGCATATCTTGTTGGATTGGATCTCTGGTGGTATATAAGATCTAATGGGTATGAGCTGTGAAGTACTTGAAAATGCTGTTATGAAGTTTCTCCCAATATAAAGTTAACTTGGAAAGGCTACTTTTTATACAAATTGCATCACTAAAAAAAGTTTGCGAATTAATAGTTATTGAACTTGACCTTCATGATGAAAATGGTAGATGGTAGGTACATATCAGTTGTGGACTGAGTAGATCATTAGATTCAATCTAACACTAATCATGTGCTGGAAGGCAACTCTTAGACTGCTACAAAAGAGGTATACCCTACCTTTTCAAAGTTCTGTGTCCATAGATTTGGCCTGTGCTGTACTTATTAGCCTTGAACTGGGGTTGTCCTGATGGACCCAAAAATGAAAAGAGAAGAATTTGGGGCACACTGTTAAGTGGTCGTAAAACACATTGGTTAATCTTGAAATTGAAGAATTTGGTCCAAAATCTGGTTTGGGAATAGTGTTGTTGTAACCTTGAAGTTGAAAGTGCTAACGTTTGCCTATCTAGGCTCCAAATGGTTAAACAAAGAATTCAGATTTAGAAAAGGAGAGTGTTGTTACTGTTACAAATACGAAGTCTGTAAGGCAGTGTGGATTTTTTAGAATCACTCTCCAAGTAGTCTCCCATTTCAACAAACATTGAGAGTTATCATAAAATAGTTGGTCCCCCCCTTCTTTTAGCTTCCTTTCCCCCAACCCAAATTTTATTCCTCTAGTTTGGTTTGGATAAGTGTTAGTTTGAGTTGTTGCTTATTATTAAATCAAAGTTCGCTTAGAAGCAACCTTAGGTTGTTATGTTGTCAATTTGTTTTATTCTTAATCATTCAGTTACTATTGATGATGATGGAAAGGAGTAAGTGTAAAATTGAAGTTCTAACTGTTCTATATGTTGGCTTTTACCATATATAATTATTTTGAAACTCTAGTTAGTTAACATGGTTAAAGTTTCATAATCATGCTGTCTAATTATTGTCTAATTCTCTTTTCAGGCACTTGCCTAAGATTTTTGATAGATATACCAGTGCAGAAGGATTTTTATTCCTTCAGGATGATACGATTCTTAATTACTGGAATTTGCTACAAGCAGACAGGAGTAAATTGTGGATTGCAAATAAGGTAATATACCTTCAATTACTCTAACATCTATTTCCCTAATATGAATATTATGGTCTCACAAAGAAAATCTCGGGCCACATATATTTTATCAATGATAAAAGTGGATTAGTTTTTTCATTGGAAACCATTAGAATTGCTCTCTTTAACAAATTCAATGGGATTCAGGTCTCCAAGTCTTGGACTACTGTGTCAACCAATGGCAACTCAGATTGGTTTTCAAAACAAGCAGACATGGTAAAGAAAGTTGTTAGCATGATGCAAGCTCACTTCCAGGTCAATTATAAGGAAAGCATGACGGATAGCCAGAGCATTGCCATATACAGTTCTGAGGTATTCTACATTCCCCGGCGCTTTGTAGCTGACTTTGTCGAACTTGTTAATTTAGTGGGTGGTCTAGAAATCCATCAAAAGGTTGCAATCCCCATGTTCTTTGTATCAATGGATTCACCACAGAATTTTGACCCAGTGCTTAGTTCAATGATCTACAAGCAAAAACCACCTACAAATAATTCATCAACACTTTATTCTGCTCAAGCAACTGCAGTTCATCCATGGAATGTGTCAAGTGAACAAGATTTCATAAAGCTTATCAGAATAATGGCAGAAGGTGACCCTCTCCTAATGGAGTTAGTATGAAGTTAATGTGATACTAGAAACAACAGCAAGAGAGAGGAAGCAAGAAACATGTTCCACTTTTGTTAACAGTTATACCAAACTGTATCTTCTTTTTTTTTCTTGTATTTTTTATTGAGGGAGGGGAGGGTTTTTCTTTCTTTTCTTTTTCCTTTTCTTCTTTCCATTTTTGTAGATTTACCTTGTATGATTCATTACTGATTGGAGATTCCCTCCACAGAAAAATGTAATCTTTTTTTCTTTTTGCTCATGAATATATGAAAAGAGAATTGTATTTAACATTGACAATTACTGTTTGATTGAATGGTTAAGATTTTTTGTAAATGCTACATTGGATCTTGCTTGAATAATTTTGTGTTTTCAATAAGGAAATATAATGAAAAGTTGAGAGTTGCATGGTAACAATGAATCTTCAATTTACCTACCAAACCTTGTAATTATGACAGGAAGGTCTTGTTGAATTGTTTTCTAAACCTCACTTCCATAGCTGGCCTACTGGCTACTGCCAAAAAAAAAAAAAAAAAAAATAATAATAATAATAATAAAATAAAAAGAATAAAAAGGAGGTTGCATAGACTGTAAAAGGCTGTAACGCAGCGTTTCTTAAAGTTAGTATATCTTATTTTTTTGGAAAACGATTTGCTAAAGAAGAGATTAGAGATACATTATTGATGCAAGGAGAAGCTTTCTTGAAGTAAATATGTCTATGATTGATGAAAATGATTACCAATTTCAGTTAAAATTAAAGAAGTAATGGGAAGAAAAAGCAAAATTGGTCTCATCTGTCATGTATTGATGAAAAGAAGGAAAAAAGCTTGGTCCCTTTGAGATTTTATTGTGAATGGTCCCCTGCATAGACTCTTTCATATTTATTTTTGTCCCCCTAACTCGCTTGTTCTTTTGATATATTTCAAACGTGGGACCTGTATTACATTTAAATTGAAAAGGAATGCTAGACAGCATTATGCGAGAATCATAGATGAAGATGCTGTAATATATAAACTTATTGTCATTGATGTCAGATGCAAGGTCCTTTCACTCAAGCATTGGTAAAGATTCTTTCATTGAATTACAAGATTTGCCGACTCATAACACTCATGTATTAGCATTATTGATATTAGCTTATTACTCTTTTTTTTTTTAAAAAAAAAAAAAAAAAAATTATTTTTTAAATTTTAAATTTTTTAGGTTCTTAAAAGTTTCTGCTGTAATTTTTGAAGTCGTTTGTTGGCTGTTGGCTGTTGCTGTCTGGTTGCTGCTCTTGATGCTTGTAATCTGTACTAAGTTGCTGTTTTGAATAAATTTATTTGTGGGACCTGAAAGAAGTGATTTCTCCTAAATTTCTTCATATATCTTGTTCAAATTATCCTACCAAAACCGCTCTGGTCACTTCTTTAGATGGGAGGAGAAATATGATTAGGTTATAAGACCATTTCTATTTTCTAAAAAAAACACAATCAGTCTGAAGAGACACAGGAAATATTCTATGCTATATTGCTACGTTCCCAACACAATCAAGACGGAAAAAAATGGTAGGTAAAAAATTTACTTTTTGTCTCCATAAATACGGGTTGGTACCGTTGGGTCCTTAAAATTCAACCATATCAACTTAACCCCAAGGTTATATATATATATTGTTTCATTGTTCCCTTGTTGCTATCTCACTCACAGAAAATAATATTTTACCAACATAAAATGACCACCTCAGTAACTTCGGTAGCATCAAATACCCCCATCAACAGCTTAATGGCATTTTTCCATTCTTTTTTCCCTCTTTCCTTCACTACCAAAACCGTAGCATAGTTGAAGAGCCTATGCTTGTGGCTATTGTCTTAATGCTCTCAAATTATCTTCGTGTTGGAGTAGGAGGGGTGAAGACTTGTTAGGAATTCAGATATCCAGTGCTTAGATCATATCAATTATCAACTGCTCTCGTGCAGAAATTACAAGAATTTATATATTTCTGGTATGTGATACTCTAGCCACATTTTTAAAATTCTGATTTAAACACCTTTTTTGTACTAGTCTGATGCTAACACTTAATCTAACTATTCAGGATTGATAGACCGAGGAGAAATGACAATATTATCATGATAGTGGCCAAGTATTTGTTGTTACTAATAATGTAAAGGCAATAGCAACAGCACACAGAAGGCTGTATCCCCGAAAATGAATTAAATTACACTAGGCAATGGATAAAAAAATTCACATTACATACATTGCGCAAAATTACAGCAATGTACCCTACACAGAGAGAAACTCAAGGAAATTATCAGTGTTTTTGGTATTTGCACTTTACAAACTTTCTCACAGTTGATTTGCAGTTCACCTATCAATCCCTTCAATCTTGTCTTCAACTTCTGAGTACAACTGCCTTAATCTCTCAATATTCTGTTCAGAGGTCTCCCAGTACCCACGTCCATTGGCCTCCAAGAAAGTTTGAACCAACTTCCTGAAGGAATTTGGATTTTTGCTCATTAGCCTGTTCAACATATCCTCATCCTGAATGAAAGTTGAGTTGGCCTCTTCATACACCCAATTATCAACTTGGCCAGAAGTTGCACTCCACCCAACTGTATTAGTAAGCCTTTTCTCAATTTCACGAACACCCTCGTATCCACTAGCCATCATTCCTTCATACCACTTGGGGTTCAACAACTTTGTTCGCGCATCAAGACGCACAGTCTCAGAAAGGGTCCGTACCTGCAATTCAAGAAACCAATACGATTAATGGTATCACTTGGTCTAGTTATGCTTTTTAAATCATAAGAAATAAATTAAGATTCTATGACTCACCTGAGCATTAGCTGTGGTGGTGTCTGCAACATATGCACTAGGCTTCTTCCCATCCTTCCTCAGGTTCTGTACTAGATTAGTTGGGTCTGAGTCAAAGTAGTGACTCACATCAGTGAGTGAGATCTCTGAAGAATCAAGGTTTTGGAATGTGGCATCAGCTGTGCTCAGAGCCATCTCAAAAACTTTTCTTTTCTCAGTCATGCCTACACCAGGGGCATCACTATCAAAAGCAAAAGACTTTCGGCTCAAGTACATGTCTTGTAGCTGCTTCTCGTCATTCCACGAAGAATTCTCCACAGCAAGATTTATGTTTGAGGAGTAGGACCCTGAGGCATTGGAGAAAACCCGAGTTGCAGCTTCCCGAACACCAATCCCAAGGGTTTTGGCTTGTTCTAGAGCGTGCTTCCTAACATAGTTTTGGTCTTCTGGTTCATCTAGTTCGGCTACCATCTTTACTGCCCGGTCCAGGAGATTCATCTGTGAAGAAAATAAAAATTTTGATGAAAATTTCATTAGCAGGACTGCCAGGAAACGGTAAAACACAGTTCAAAAAAGGAGGGAGGAGAGAATGAGAAGAACATAATGTCTGGATAGAAAATAGTTGATACCCTTTCATTCAAGGTTTTGATTTCAAGTTAGGACATGAATTACGGTGCTGCAGAATTTAAAATCATACCTAAATGGCACTGTTAGAAAAATATCATCAAAATACTAAGAATTGTAAATTGATATCTCTTATCTTATGTAAGAATTAAGATTCCAAATCCTGATTCACCGTATATTAGTCCACAAAAACTACAATTCTACAATTATTGAGGTATACCTGGTGCTCCATGTGTACCCTTGTTATATTATTTAATGTTAGAATCTACACAAATGGGAATGATGATTAGGATTTATACCTGATTGATAAAGAGATCTCTGAACACTCCAGAGCAATTAACAACGACATCAATCCTAGGCCTTCCAAGCTCTTCAAGGCTTACTGGCTCCACCCGGTTCACTCGACCTAATGAATCAGCAATTGGCATCACACCAACCATCCACAAGACCTGAGCCAAGGACTCACCATAGGTCTTGATATTATCTGTTCCCCACAATACAAGTGCTACTGTCTCAGGATACTTTCCCCCGTTGTCAGCCTTCTGCCTCTCTATCAACCTCTCCACCACAATTTTTGCACTCTGCATTGCTGCTGTTGTGGGAATAGATTGTGGATCAAGTGCATGAATATTCTTTCCTGTTGGCAATACTTTTGGGTTTCTAATTGGGTCACCACCAGGCCCTGGAAGCACATATTTTCCCTCTAATGCTTGTTTCAAACTCCCCAACTCATTATCAGCCACAACCAGCTTCAAACACTCTCCTAAAAACTGAAACAATGTTCTAAGTTTTTCCCTATCGGCCCTGTAAAATTTTGTGTTAGACAAGTACTGAATCCATGGTTCATTTATACCAAACCCAAGGATTGAACTCAGTTTATCAGCTACATCAACAACTTGGCCCTTCTTATTGGTTGTTTTCTCAACAAAGGAAGTAATAGCTCCACGTGATGCTTCAGTTATTTGCCGAAGAAGCTCTACATCCTTCAAAATTCCTTTGTCACTCCCTCTATAGACTTCCTCTATATCTCTTCCTACAGTCTCAGCTAGTATATCTGGGAGTGATGAAATTCCATCTTCAGGACGGTTTAGCGCAGCAATGTTAACCAGAGTTGCAACTGCTTCCATGGCTGATGGAGGCTCACCAATGACATGGAGCCCACAAGGCAAAAGGCGGGATTCAATCTCCATGATCTTGGAATATACCTTTCCAACCACAAGATCTCTTTCATTTGCTGAGATTGCCTCTCCCTCATCAGGGAGTTTCACATCCTTGTCAAGATTACATTGTTTAGCCGTGCTGATGATAGAGTTCACAATTTGTGGCCCACGGCCAGTGTCTTTAAGGGATTGATATGAGGAGATGAGCTCACTTAACTGTTTAAGCCCCTTGTATAGCCCAGCATTTTCTGCTGGGGGAGTCAGATAGCTGATGGTATTGGCATAGCTCCGGCGCTTTGCTATTGTTGCTTCAGATGGGTTATTAGCTGCATAGTAATAGACATTGGGAATATTCCCAATCAGACTGTCAGGGTAGCAGACATCACTCATTCCAACCTGTTTTCCAGGCATGAATTCAAGTGATCCATGAGTGCCAAAGTGAAGAACAGCATCAGCTTTGAAAATTTTCTCAACAAAAGAGTAATATGCTGCAAAGCCATGATGTGGGCTAGCTGATTTGGAGAACAACAGCCGCATCGGGTCACCCTCATAGCCAAATGTAGGCTGAACCCCAATGAATACATTACCATACTGTTTACCATATACCAATAGACTCTCTCCATCAGAGTTTAGATTCCCAGGAGGTTTTCCCCAGTTTTCCTCCAATGCTGTGGCATAGGGAGTTAAGCTTTGGTATTCACGGACACCCATTTTGTAAGCAATGTTCAGATTTGGGCTGCTGAATTGAGCTTCTTTGTCATGAATTACATCTTCAATTAAGGCTTCTGAAGTCTCTGGTAGGCCCTCAACATTGTAACCATCCCTGTGGAGTTCTTTTAGAACTGAGTAGATGGATGAAAAGACATTAAGGTAGGCTGCTGTTCCAACATTTCCTTTGTCAGGAGGGAAACTGAAGACTGTGATTGCTAGCTTCTTCTCTGCCTGCATCAGTGCATGTATTTATCAAAACAAGCTCAGGAAAACAAAAATCTAATTGCCTTTAAGTACATTCTCTACAGAATAGAAAAGACAGAACATCACTTAAGGAATGAAGTTTCAAATTACAAATCAAATACAGATCATGAAGTACAGTTTCTAAGCAAAACATCTAACGGTCAAGGATTTTCTACAATGTGAAACAGATGAGGTAAATGAAAGAGGAATCTTCAGCATGTCCACTGAAACTATTTGGATTCTAGGTAATGATAAAGTTCAGAATAAAAGGTATGTTAATCCTTCTCACTATTGTCAACATCCAAATCATACTCTAAACTACTAAGCATCACGGCCAATTCAAAATTATATATATATATATATATATATATAATATGGATTAGAAAATAAGCTAGTGGGATACAAAGGTCTAGAGCAACATCATTACATCAATAACTCTTAGTATTCTTAATTGGTAAGTCAACATCCTCATAATTATTTTCAACACTTTTCTCCAAAGTCATTTGTAATTTTGATTTCAAAATTTTGAAACCCAAACGATTCTTTGTTAGTCACTACTACACATAGAAGCTTTTCTGGGCTGGAACTCTTTCAAGCTGACTTAGGTTTTCTATTATTTGCAAATCATATTGTAAAAGGGAAAATAATAATAAAGTTACCATAAGCCATCTAGGAAAACACTATTTATTGGGAGAGAGTATTTAGCACAAATGCAAATATACCTTTGATTTCCTCTTCAATTCACCCCATCTGATTGCTCTAGTACAAAGTTGCTCCACCCTCTTGTGCAGACAATGTGATTTTCCTGCAATCACATTACATCGTTAATTAACCCTTAAGAAAGAGGGCATCTGAGATAGAGTGTACTGAATCAAATTGAAACAAGATAAGGCAACAATAAAACTACTTCAGCTCGAGTAATAAAACCATTTAAAATAAAATGTAATTTATGGTTAGAGTGGGTCTGAATCTGTACTTGTTTTCAGAAGTAAATACTGCACTTGATTTAAAAAGCAGAACTTGCTTTTGGTTTTTTCCTGAGAGCATTTCCAAGGTGATGACTTAACTATAATCAGACTATATAAGCAATAACAATAAAATGAAATTCCAACAACAATAGAAATAATTGATAAGGAAGATATACTTGCCTGTTCTAGGATCCCGACCGGCAAAAACAATGGGCTCCATGCCTCCATCTAGCTCTGGCAGAGCAACTTGCAAAGCTACCTGAATTGGGTGAAGCCCCAAGGTACTATTCAACCATTCCTCAGTTGTCTGAAATACCAGAGGCAATGCAACAATATAAGGCACATCAAGCTTCCTCAGTGCCTCAACAGCCCTGGGATGATCCTGCCTGGCTGGCCCCCCGACAAGTGCAAAACCAGTAAGTGATATCACTGAATGCACAAACGGCTTCTTCGTGATTGGATCAATCAAATACCTCTCCACAGGCCCTGAAAAGTCAAGCCCACCGGCGAAAATTGGAATCACTTTAGCCCCTTTTGCCTCCAATTCCATAATCACAGCCACATAGTGACTCTCATCCCCAGTAACAATGTGACTCCTCTGCAAAATCAGACCAACAATTGGTGCATTTGGACCCTTAAGCTTCTCATTAGCATCCTTTCTAGTATCATACCAATTCAAATACTCCTTCACATCCTCATACATACAAGGAGCCAAAGGATGCCAAACCCCACTATCCAAATATAAAACCGGGTCCGAATACTCAATCTTGATCCCCTTCAGGGCAGGCACATAAGACCCAGAAATCATTTTCAAGAAATTTTGCAGGTTATCAGGTGAGCCTCCTAGCCAAAACTGCAAACTAAGTATATAAAGCCTAGCATCCTGAGCCTTATCACTAGGCAAATATTTCAAAACCTTAGGCAAAGTCCTTACAAGCTTTAACATACTCTCTGCAAACCCAGCAGACTGCTTCTTTCTCTTAAAGAGCTGGAAAAAGGGGCTCTTTGACTGTCCCAGCTGTGACATACTGAAAGACCCCAGCTTGTTGAGTCTCATTACCTCAGGCATTGAAGGAAACACCAACACTGCATCAAGTCTTTCCCTTTCTTTCTCCACAGCATCCTTAACCTTCAAAGCAAGCTCCTCTACAAAAATCAAAGACCCAATAAAGATATTGGCATCCTCAAGGTCTTTACAGAAGGCTCTATATGTTGATTCATCACGAAGCTCTTCAACCAAGTAACCAACAACTTGAAAGGAAGCGTTCCTCTGGTTTTGGTTGAGAGCCTGGACTGCGGCTGTGAGTGATGATTGGTATTGTGCTTCTAAGACTACATAGACAATTTTGACTGTAGGGAGGCCCTGTTTGTTGTCTGGGACAATTCTACGAACTTCTGGGCTGGTTTGCGTGAATAGGCCATTGCCAATTGCAGTACATTTTACTTTTAAAATGGAGGACTTTGATGGGTTGGTTTGGTGGGGTTTCTTGGGGAGGAAAGAGTGAAGAAAGTAATGCTTTGTAGAGAGAGAAGAAAGGTGGTCAGTTTTGGAGGTTGGTAACGTAAATGGTGAAGATACTAAAGAAGCCATTTAAGAAAATTGAGTAAAGGGTTGCACTCTCAGTGTCTGTAAATGATAGTGGAGATAAAAGAGAGAGAGAGAGGAAGGGAGTGGCCTGTGTTTTAGTTTCGAATTCAGTGTTTCTTCCTCTTCTCTGTCTTTATTCTTTTCTTAAGAAGGCTAAGGTCCTGGGTTTATATTTTTGTGTGTAAAGGTGTTGAGAAATGAAATAGTTGGTTTTTATGGTTAGTGGTGGAGTGAGGAACACGTGGCACGTGGCAAAATGGGTGGTGTAGGAGTCTATAGAGTGTGTGAGTTAATTTTGAGGTTGAGTTTGCTTTGCAGGATGTGAAGAGAGAGAGAGAGAGAGGCAATGCAATGGTGTGGTCTACTTGCCTATCTATTAGTGTCTTTATGATGGAGTTTCCTGGATTTTGATTGGTTAGAGTGGATTACCCATGAGAAGCAGAGTGGATGATGATGGTACTGATGATAGAAAAAGGATGAATTGGCAAGATTTTTCTTTCACTTCAACGGTGGGCCTTTTCGGCTTTTACTTGTACAAAGATTCTTGTTTTTGAGTTTGTGTTTCTCATCGAAAAGGAGTTGATATTTTCTGTGATACTTATGGGACCAGGTGCCTTGCTTTAAGCCAAGCAATCTACGACCCTATAGATAGAGATATAATGAAGAGCACACTGTTTAATGTTTATGTTTCACTCAGTCTCTCTCTCTCTGGGCCTCATACTCATAGAGATATAAAGAAGTGCATACTGTCATTGGGCTAAACAAAAACATGGTACAGCCATGAGGAAGCCCACTAAAATTCGAGGCTCCTGCTTGGACATTTCTCACGCCGTTAGAACTTGGATCTTACACGGATAGTTTGAATGCATGGCAGTGAAAGAACTTCCACAGACGGACTCATGGACCAACAAATAAAAGTACGGATTTTGTTAGCCAATGCACTTGGAGGAATTTATTGGGTTTCACTGCATTGAAAAGTAAAACAAGCATCCAAAGCAAATAAGCATATACTATGCTACTTTAATTGACTTTTACGCCTTATTCTATGGTTACAAATGTTGCAATGCACTTTGACATAACTTGTACATTTGTCAATGTGTGCTTGGATTATATTTTTTACACATGGACTTGTGAAGATCAATCCAATCACCACTTCACATGTGTATTAGTTATGGTAAAGTGTGAGCACTCTCTAGATTTTTTGGACTTATATTATAGGCTACCCCAAAAAAAAAAAAAGCTAATTGATCACAATAAAAAATTCAACGTTAACTAATTTCTTGAGACACTTGTTAACCAAATCCTTATAATTTCTTTAAATAAATGTTGTGAGACTCCAAAAAGAGCTAATCAATTACAATAAAAAATTCAATTTTAACCAATGCATTAAGACACGCGTTAACCAAAACCCTTGATATATATTACTTGATTATTGAGAAAAAGGGGTGAGAGGAGGCAAGGACTAAAAGTGAAAACACTTATGAAGAGGATATTAGAGCCCAAATTTTCTTCTATAATTCTGGGAAAGTGAAAAGGCTGTAGCATGTACTTTTTGCGGGAACGAACATGCAATTTAACATATTTAAAGACATGTTTTGCCTCATTAGGTTGCATCCATCCCTAGTCCCATTATTAGTCCAGCAAAAGAGGCATTAAACGTATAGTAGGCATTCTTGTTTCAATGAACTACCAATTTAGTAAGTTAAGAACATGATTCTCCACACACACAAAAACAGAGCTAAAAGCATTTTCTAACACATTATTCTATCACTTCTTTCTTCCAAATGCCTGGTAGGATAGCCAATGTCAAGATGTCCAAGCATGCGCTTGCATGTTCACCCAGTGATGTCCAAGATTTTGGTTTTATTTTCTTTCTCAGAATGTTTGCATTATATAAGTGCGTTATGAAAAAAAAAATTTCATTTAGATTCCGTTTGAGAGTTCATAAGGGAATAGAATAGAATGGAATAATTATAAAGGAATGGAATGAAATGTATTTAAATCAGAGAAATGAATGGAATAGAATGAAATTAAGTAACTTTGTTTGGATGTTTAAAAGTAAAGGAATGTAAATGAATAGAAATGAATGTAATGTAAGTAACCTTGTTTGGGAGTAACATATTACTATTACTATTAGACCCTTATTTTAGAATAAAAGGTTGAATATATTGGGGTATTTTGAGAGTTTTAGTAAAAAAATCACTAAATCTAATTCCATTTCTTCCAATTCCTCTTAATTTTGGGGGAATGAAAATTTAAATATGTTTTCAGTTTTTAAACAATATTACACGCATTTCCACACACTTTTTCACCCACACATATTTTCAAAAAATAAAAACAACATTACTAGAACAACGTTACCAAATGGCTCTTTAAGGTTTTAAGAGAATAGAGAGGAATGTGTATTCTTTCCTACCCATTTCATTCTCTCTCACTTAAACTCCCAAACAAGAAAACAAACTTTCCATTCCCCCTATTAAACTACCAAACAAGGGAAGAAAACAATACTCTAAAATTATTATTTTCATTCCAATACTCTAAACAATAATCCCTAATTTCTTATACTCTACATTTTTTAAATCATGTCTTATACATTAACTTATCAATTAGTTCTTATATGCTACCTTATCAATTAGTTCATAATTGCATCGGACATCAAGAAGTTTTAAACCCTGTCTAGACTGCAAACATTTCCATCAAGATCCAACAGTAAGAGATCTTTAACCTTATCGTTTTTTTCCTTTCTATTTTTTTTTTTAATTTAATTTATTTAAGTTTTGACCCCCAAAGTACTTATTATCTTTATTAATATAATAATAAAAGGGAAGGAACACTAAATTTTACAACCAAAAAAAAAAAGGTATCTATGGATTTCCAAGAGCCTTGAAGCCCAATGGCTCTGCTTGTTCTCTTTTATGAGAAGAAAGGTTTAAATCCCTCTTCTCCCACTCGTGAAAATTGAACTATCAAAAAAAAAAAAAAAAAAAAAAAAAAAAAAAACCCTTCAATTATGCAATTATTT
Source organism: Quercus robur (assembly GCF_932294415.1). Taxonomy (NCBI): domain Eukaryota; kingdom Viridiplantae; phylum Streptophyta; class Magnoliopsida; order Fagales; family Fagaceae; genus Quercus; species Quercus robur. The sequence continues at coordinate 50,332,139 of NC_065540.1, read as the reverse complement.
ATCCCACAGAGAGAGAGAGAGGGAGAGAAGAAGCCCTTAATGAAGTCGTAATTCAAACATGGAAGTCAATGGCAATTAACTAAGTAGAATGGAAGAGATATTACAAGTGATAGGTGGACTTCTTTATGAAAGTCACATTTGATTTACCCTTGAGAATAAAATAATGTTACACGATTTCTCTCAAAATGCAAAGAACAAACTCTTCCACTTGTGCAACCAAGATAAAAAAAAATGAAGACACCTTTCAAATTTTTTATTTTTAAATTTTATAAATTTAACAATGTCACTACAAAAAACAAAGAATAAATAAATATAGCTGCGGAAGAGAACAGCCAAACTCATTAACTGCACTAATCAACCTCCATACTAGAATTGGCTTCATCTAAAATCTTTTGTAGTTCCTTCATTCTTTGCCTTGTCAATGCAACACAATCCTGAAACAACAACAACTCTTCATCATCAGCATTCAACTAAGAACTTTCTTTGTATTTGCACAGGTCAATGTTGAAAGGGCATTGGCTAATATCTACTGATATATGCTCCTTGGAACAATTGTGCATAAATTGGATAAACCAGTATAAAAATGGTCTCCACTGAGTCTTTTCTCTTCTTTTTTTGCTAGGGGAATGGGGGGTGATTAGTTCAGAATTTGATAAAGTATAACGCCATCATAACTTTTTTCCCAGCCATTTCAAAATTTTAATTCCTTTTCTACACAAAGGTCTAATAATTCAAAACTTCCAACAGCGTATCGAGTCCTGGGTTCCAATTTGATTTCACAAAAGGATGGAATCAATGTCAACCACTTTTTACAATCTTAGTTTTAGATATATTATGATCATATACCTCACAATCAAAAAGCATTCTGCTATAATTGTTATGGTTTAACTAAGTATATTGCAGGACCAAAGTTTGGAACATACTAAAATTAATCAACACATTGGCATTTTTGATGGATCCTTTAAAGGTGTTTTTAAGGGTGAAATCTAACCTGGATAGCAGATCTATAGGCGAGAATTGGTCCACCTGGCTTGTAAAGAGAAACACGTTGACTTGAAGAATCCAAAACCACAGTAACAACAGTTTCCATGATGGACTCTTCCTCTGCAGTGGGGTCTGCCAATATATAATTCTTGTGAAGTACGCATGTTAGTGAGAATAGGAATGCTTTTTAGCGTCAGTTTCATCCTCTCTTTATTAACAGCATCCTTTTCTAGCTTTCCTCCATTTTCCTCTGACACAACAACTATTTTACCATCATCATTTAGGGAAACTGCAGGTATTTGTATTGCAAGGCATGGACAATTTTATAACAAATAAGGTACTGCAGGTATAGTTAAAGATTTTGAGTTAAATTTGCATTCATATGTATGCAAAAATATGAATTGAAAATTTTTATGTAGTTATAAAAACTTGAAACTGAGAAACACATCTTTAACAAATACTCAATCTATCACTAACTTGGATTACAAAAAAAAATAATAAATAAATCTGATCCCGCCCATAGTAATCGATTTTAGACCATCTAATTCTAGCAAAGCAATTAGACTATGATTTTTTTTTTTTTTTTTGGGGTAAGTTATTCATAAATCTAGTGAGTTTTGAACCCACAACCTCACTATTTTTTTTCCTTTTGATTAGTAAGTTACATGCACACCCAATGGGTTTTGAATTTGAACCCATAACCTTACCCTCCATGTTGTTCTTATTGATAGATTAAGAATGTATTGACCCCTTGTGATGAATTAATTGATTAATTAGCTAAGTTTATTAATTAATCAAATTAACATACAAAATACGTGGAAATACAAACAAATCACCAATTAAACTAAATGCAGCGGAAAATAAATTGACACGGTGATTTGTTTACAAATGGAGAAAACCTACACGGCAAAAACCCCACTAAGTGATTTTAAGGTTATCACTCTCGATAATCCACTATTATCAAAACAAGCGGTTACAAGTAAAAGAATCACAGTACCTTATACCAACCTACAGTTGAACCCTTACCCCAATACCCAATTGGACTTGTTCTATAGTGACAATCTCTCATTTTTAATGCATGACTCCCAGTATGTGACTAACCAATTGCGCGGATCTTAGTTTGCGACTTAATCACCAACTTGAGAAGAATTTTAGTTGTAAAGTTTTTCAGTTTATCACACGATGAAAATCAAGAAGCTCTTTGGTCACAAAACCATACAGTGTACAAACACAATAACTTTTTTAAAAGAAAGATGAACTAAGGCAAATTCTGTCTCCGGTCACAATTTACATGAACAAAACTTTACTTCACACTTGTGCAACTTGTATAACCTTTGATGGCCCTTAAACTAATCTTTATATATGTTTAGGGTTGTGAGAAAAGAAAGCCTAAATACATACTCACGAATTGGATAAAAAGCAGTTTTGAAAAACTGAGTTTCATAAACCTCGATAGATAGCCATCTATCGAGCTAGCTGTCGAGCCATGGGCTTCAGCAGCTTTTAAACCTTGATAGATGTTAGTTGTCGAGCTAGCTATCGAGCTTTAAAATCCAGCACTTCATTACTTGATTCTTGGACAAACTTGCATGATTTTAATACTTGAACTTGAAACCTTATTTCTTGAAGTATTAAACACATATTAGATATACCCAATTACAAGTAAAGTGCGTTTTGTTAAAGGATTAGTCAATTACATAAAATATTGACATATATTCCTAACATCAAATCACATATGTCCTAACACTTATAATGATATATATATATATATATATATATTTTTTTTTTAAATGACGTGGAACCTCACCTCACCAAGGCAGGGCCACCCACCTTGAGTAATTTAGTGGAACTCCTAGTGAGAATCAAGCCCCAGATGTTTGGATTTACAACTCATCCCAAGCTTCCAACCGCTAGGTTTTGACGGGTAAATTTGTTCTTATAATGATAGTAGATACAATTTGAGTTGAAGCTCATTGGCTTGGACAATGAAAATATTTGTGGGAGATCATGTGACAGAAAATTCTCAAATTAAAATTGTCTAAAACTACCCAAAATTTTCAACTACTAAATTGATGGAGGTCCAACACATGGTTGGACTTGCACCGTACAATCAAGAAGCTTTCTACAGTGCTTGTACAATAAGATAAATAAAAAAAATGGTGTGCATTTACCCAGTTTCTCCAAGTAAACCAAAAAGTAAAACACAACCAACAGAAACATTGTAAAACTTGCAACATATATTCGAACAGGGAAAAGAAGGCGTAATTTCATATACATAACCAAGTATAACCAATGCTACATACATTGGGTAAGAACCAGAGTCATGCCTCTCTTCACCATCAATACATCAGGAAAGGTAAGGAAACAGTATAATCGAGATTCAAATTTTAGGGGCGTGTTGAGTTGTGTCCAAGTATGATGAATTTTCTAGGCTTCTGTTAGGCCTGTTGCTAGCATCTAAATAGGTCACAGACAATACCAAATGACAGAAAGAATGTAAATCTTACAATGAGAAAATGCAGCAACAGCTGATAGTAAAGCAGCATCGAAGAGAGCACCATTAGCATCCAAATAGTATATGTCCTGCAAGATATGACTTTGAGTCTTTCTTTATCATCCAATAGAGAAAAGGACCATTATAATTAACAATTTGTCCAAAAGAAATTAACAATCTGTTCAACCAATTGATAATTTGATATATAAGCAATAAAGAAATATGCTCAGAAATAGATATATAATCTATTAGCCCAGAAACGGATTGATATGCCCAAAAATAGATTGATAATATAGTTAGTAGTTACTGGCTCTTGTACTTTGTGTTAACTTGTTCTTTTTATACTTTGGCTAGCACTTAAACCAACCTACCAAACCAATCAAAGAAGTAAAGATATGAAGAGTGAGAGAAATCTTTGTCTCAGTCTCGGTCTCCCCTCCGTAACAATCAAAATACAGAAAAAAAAGTTAGCAGACTTAAAATTATAATTGATTTGATAAACAATTAAAGTGTTAATTGTTAATTATGGGCCATTGGGCTGCTACGTTATGGGCCATTTCTTTGGAAACACCTTTAAAATATCCTATTGCAAACCCAATGTAGTTGTTTTCTTCAATTGCCGAAGCTCTCACCTGTAATGCATTCTCAAGACAGGAATAAGGAACACAGAAGAAATATTCTTCAACTAACTTGAAATTTACATATTGTCACGTATGGGACAACAGAACATGACTTTCTCCAATATGAAGACACACTTTACAAACTTAGAATTGTACAAACATGGCAAGGTATCAGGTTCACCTCATTACTAACTTGGCCAATTTTGAAGGTTCCATAGGTGCGGTAGCTGGCCTGGTCGTGACTCATGAATGGTGAGCCTGTCGAGCTGCAAGAGGCGACTCAGTGACTCACGGTCAGTTGTTGGTCACAGTCCACGGACTCAGGCGAGAGCGAGAGATACTGAGATAAAGCGTCTGAGAGAGTTGAGCGGCCGAGAGTGGAAAAATGCTATTTATACTAGGCAGAAATCAGCAACCCTAACTCAAAACAACGCCGCTTTTGAAATATTTTGTTTTTTAATTACTAAGTGAAATGAATCGTTTTGTCAACAAAACACAAAACACCTATAGAATGAAACAATATTGCCATATCGGTCGGTTCAGTAACCAACTCGGTTTGGAGTTGCAGTTCCGATGGCAGCACTGCACCGGCGTCAGAGCGGGATTCTTCATCTGATCACCGACCTCGGCTCAGTTGGTCGGTGACAGAGGCGGTACGGTTGGATCAGCGCCGGTCAGTTGGGTCGACTCTGGTATCACTTTGCTCACCCCTGATCAACACCGTCAATCTCTGATCTCTCCATGGAGGAAGAAAGGGGAAAAAAAGGAAAAAGAAAAAGAAAAAGAAAGGGAGAAGAGCTAAAGATGAAAAATGAATGTAATGTGTTCGTGCTATAGTGCTACAGGAGGAAGAAGATGAGAGTAAATATTATTTAATTGAATAGATAAATAAAATGTTAATATTTTGGTATAGCTTTGAGCTACAGTGCACAGCCAAAGATGGAGAAATTTTTGGTTCCACCGGGAGGACCACTGATGTGGTCCTCCCTGCTCTTGCCAACCAATTAATAAGTGCCATGTGGCCATTTTTCTGATTCAGGTCCACATCAGCAGCAACCCATGTCCTTTAACTCTGGTTAACAAAACCAAACCATGGTTAAAACAAAACCAAAACTTACCCAGTCGGAAAGCCAAAATCAAACACGCCTCTTTCTTTTTCTCTCCCTCTAGCCCTATTTCCCCAATTCTCTAGAGAAGAAATCCCCATCCCTTTTCGTATGAAATTGAAATTCAAGCCGTGGCTACTACAACAGCAACAGCAACGGCAACAATAATGATAAAGATGAAGATAAAAATAGTGCGATGTCTTTCGCGGAGGCGAGGAGGCTGATGAGATTGGTGAATGTGGAAGCGTGCGAGAGCATGGGCGTCGCTAGATCCGCCGCATTCGTTCAGGTTCTCGACGAAGTCGGCGTCATTCTTCTCTTTCGTGACAAGGTCTACCTTCATCCCGATAAGGTCGAAGTCTCTCTCAACCAGCAGCATCTTTGTCGAGAAGCAAAGATAGGACCTAAAGCCCCCAAGCTCCGATCGGTTTTGGTGGTCATGGGAATTTTGGGTTTTGGTTTTAAGACTCATGCCCCCATTCGATCTTAACAGGGAGGTGGTTTATGAGATGAAGGCATACAGATTTTTTTTTTTTTTTTTTTTTTTTTTTTTTTTTTTTATGGGAATTTGAATGTTGTTGTTGATGCTGCGAAATTGATGTCCCAAAGTTTTGAAGAAAGATTGTATCAGTGGCTTTGAAGGCAATGGTGTGCATTAAGGTGTGTTGGGTGATGCATAGTTGTGTGCGTTGAGGGGTGCACTGGGGTGCACGGGCTGCTGCTGTATTGTGCGTGGGCTGCTGCTGTGAGGTGCGTGGGCTGCTGCTTCAGCATGTACCAAAAAGTTGAGCGCTTGGTTGGGATGGTCAGGGGAAGTTAGTTAGTTAGGCAGTTAGAGCAGGGTTGTTAATCATTGGGTAGTAAATTAGTTAGTTAACATGGATTCTGTTACATAAATAAGTTGGATTGTATTGATGAGGGTCACAAGGAATAACACATTTGATTTCACTTGCTTCCTTTATTGCTCTGTTTTTGGTGTTTGAATCTCTCTGTAAATTTTGTTCATTTTGGCAATAAAATTTCTCAATTCTTGGGCAGCTTGTTGTTGAGTTGGAGCTTGTTCCCAATTAAGGTGCTGATTCATCTTTAAAAAGGGACATGGAAGAAAGAATTCTAAAACATCATTTCCCTCCCAAAACCGGGCCACACACAATATCTAATAACAGGATCATAAGTATATTAAAATAACCACATCTTTGAGCAAAGAAAACAAATTGAACCGTGACTCATCTCTCCCAAGTCCCAACATCTAATAAAAAAAGGCCACATAACAATCTTTTCTTACTCAGCTCCACATCAGTCTTACCCATTAACTTAACTATAATTAAAAAATCAAACCAAGGTTAAATCTCATCTCTACTTATAGACTTACTCACTTACCCGGAGACCCAAAATCAATTAGCCAAAATCAAACCCTGTTAACCCACTGTGTTAGCCACTTCTCACCCAATTTCTGAAACACAAAATTTTATTTTACCCGCTCAATCCTCTTCCCTCTCCCTTCCCGCATCATTGGAGGAGCCTTTCAAACAATCTTATGTTGGGTTTTCTTTCTTCTCCCTTGGATGAATAGTGAGTTGTACTCACTGTAAGCTATGGTTGAAGTAGTTCCTGGAATCCACACACCACCATTGCAACTAACCAATATTGATCAAGGTATGCATGTTACAAAGACTCATTTCACTCTTCAATGTATCATTCTCTTAGCTTTGTTTTGTTTTTATGTAGTTTACACATATAGTATCTTCTACGTGTTTGATAAAAACCCAAGATAAGAAATAATTAAAATAATGAAATTTTTATGTGTTGTTTTCTTTCTATCTAGTTTATAGATATTAAAAATTAAAATTTTATGAGTCTATGGTATGAATCGTTAGAACCCATTCCATACCCCTGCCTACTTTTTGTTTTTGGGTTTATTAGATGCCACTCTGTTTCTTTGTTTTTGAAACAGAGCACAAGTTAAGTTCTAAACGTACCTTAAGTCCAAAATGTAAAAATAGTTAAAAATTAGAATTTGTATAGTTAATAGTTTATACGCACACACCATTCTTTTTTCTTTTTTTATTATCCTTTTGATTTGAGTTTCCTTAGAAATGTGTTTTGTGATGTTTTTAATTATAGATATTAGAGCCGATGAAGAACAACAAGATGTTGAAAATTTGCTTGGAATGGTGGTGCACAGTGAGGAGGAAGCATATAAATTGTATAATGATTATGCTATACGAATTGGGTTTAGTGTTCGAAAAGAAAAACTCAGATATGCAAAAAATGGTGTAAGACAGAGAGAGTATGTGTGTTCGAAAGAAGGATTTCCACGAGATGGTGACCATTTGGATGATAAGAAATTCAAAAGATTACAAACTAGGACTGGTTGTGGAGCTAGTATAAGGTTTACAGTGACAAATGGTGAGTGGAAGGTTACTCATTTCAATTCTAATCATAATCACGAGCTTGCAAAGCCTGAAGAAAGACCGTTTTTAGGGTCGAATCGAAAAATAATTGATGCTCAGTTAGGTGTAATAAGAACTTTTAAAGAAGCAGGCATAAGAACAGTAAGTACATATTCCTATTTAGTTGAGGAAGCTGGGTTTATAAAATGAGATTGCTATAATGCGGTGAACAAGCAGAAGTTAATCAATGTTGAGGCTGGAGATGCTCAAAGTTTAGTAAACCATTTTAAACAAAAGCAAGCAGAAGATCCTATGTTTTTTTATGCAATTCAAGTTGATCAAGAAAATCGAATGACAAATTTTTTTTGGAGAGATGGTAGATCAAGAATTGATTATAACTCTTTTGGAGATGTAATATGCTTTGACATTACATATCGAACTAACAAGTATAATATGATATGTGCCCCATTTGTAGGTGTCAACCATCATTGGAAGAATGTACTTTTTGGTTGTGCATTTCTATTGGATGAAACAACTGCTTCGTTTACTTGGTTGTTTGAAACATTCTTGGAATCAATGGGAAATCAAAAACCAAAAACAATTTTTACTGACCAATGTCAAGCAATGAAGAATGCCATAAGATTTGTGCTTCCTGATACTTGTCATCGCCTATGCTTATGGCATATCTCAAAAAATGCTGTAGAAAATTTACCAAGGCATTATGGGAATCCTGAATTTAAGAGTAAATTTAATAAGATTCTTTATAATTGTGAGACAGAAATAGAGTTTCAGTCTTGTTGGGATGCCTTGCTTAGAGATTACAATTTGGTGGGTAATAAGTGGCTTAACACCTTATATGAAAATCGTGAAAGGTGGTGTTCAGTTTTTAGTCATAACATTTTCTCTTGCCGAATGAAAGCTTCATCCAGGAGCGAGAGTACAAATAATGTTTTTCAACATATGGCATGCAAAACAATGAGACTAACAGAATTTGTACATGAGTATGAGAAAGCTTCAAAAAATATGCGCACAGACGAGTTAGAAGAAGATTTTCGTTGCAAACAAGGTACGTCTTTTCAAATAGTCCAAAATTGTGGACTTTTGCAACATGCATCATCTATTTATACTCGTACAATGTTTAAAAGATTTGAGTTAGAAATTACTTCTACCTTGGGGGTCACACACAAAGATGTTAATTCTGATGGAGAGTCTTTCACCTATGAAATCATTGAAGGAGGTGGTCGAAGGGTTCATGTTGTCTATTTTAACTCCTTAAATAATGAAATCACGTGCAGCTGTAAAATGTTTGAAATATTGGGGTTACTATGTCGACATGCTTTGCGAATACTTATTGTGAAAAATGTAACTGAGCTTCCTGATCAGTATATTTTGAAACGATGGACAAAAAATGCAAAGAAAGATAATGTTGTATGTGATCATACAAAATCAGCGGATGCAAATGATGAGTTGTTAGTGACATCACACCGTAATGAATTAATGCGCTTAGTTTATGAATTTTTCACAAGAAGTGCAGCAACAACTCAGCATATTGAAATGTGCAAAAGAAAAATTAGAGAGATGATAGAATTTGTTGAGAAAGATATGGAGATGTTAAGTGGGGCAAGAGATGATGGTGAAAAAGAAAATATTTTTGTGGATAATAACATCTCTGGTGATGTTGAGAAGACTAATTGCTCACTTAATAATTTGCCTATATTAGATCCCCCATGTGTGCGACCAAAAGGAGTCACAAATGCGAGAATGAAAAGCAACATGGAGAAGCGTAAAAGGAAGGCATTAAAAGATATTACAAGGTCAAGTAACTCTTTTTCTTTTTAAATTTTAAATGTTAGTTCAATGATTTAATTATTTATTTGTTGTGAATAATACCCAATATTTCCTCTCTTTTTTTAGAACAATTGCCCAAGAGAGGACTTCCAGCAAACTCTGCCCAAGAGAGGACTTCCAGCAAACCATGCCAGCCGATGCACCCATCTAATGTACCCATGGATGAGAACTACAATAATCAAGTATGATCTAAGCCCTTTGCATCCTCTTTTTTATTTATTTTTAAATGATCATACATTTTAATCTCTTATAGTAGTTTATAGATATTTCATTCTCTGGGCATGCCAATGACTAGTAGTTCAAACCATTTTCAACTATCAAATCAGGTACAAGTAAAAAATAAAATAAAATGATATATGCACTAGTATTTCATTTTTATAAATATCTACCATTTGATGTTGAGAACATATGAATGTAGATCCCTTTTTCTTATTGGAGTGGTGCTTCTCCAAATGTTAGCTTAACAAGCATGCTTCAAAGTAACAATTGCTTAAATCATTTAAGTCAGGTAAATATACTTGCTATTTTTATTCCTCATTAGTTATGTTTATTTATTTGTATCAATAGTTATCACTTTGTTACTAATAATTGAAAATGTCCATATCTAATTTTGCAGAATTCTTTCTTAAATGGTTTTACGCAACTAAATCCAGGACAAAAGTGATTTGACTTGAAAGATTTTTGATGAGTATTCAATTCAGAAGATTCTTGACAAGTATGCAACTAACAAGTATAGATTGATGATGAGAGGAGTGAAAGCTGTAGGAAATGTTATTTTTGTATATTGAAGGCAATGAAAATAGGTTGATTTTTAGGATATGTTAGAATACATTCATTTTTGTATATTTTCTTTTGTTATGCCTTCTCATCCTCTAGACAAAAATTGTATTATTCAACACTGTTCTTCATCCAATTGAATATAACTAATATAAATGAAAAGTATTTTCATTTCAGCAGTGATCAGCTTCTTCAGCATCATAATCTAAACTTGGCACTGTGTCTAACCTTATTGACCATTCTGCACACATCTGGAAACCTGATTTAATCCGTTCCCTATACCCTCATACTATTAGTGCTAAAATTCTTAAAACCCCCATCTCCAAGGTAGGTGCTAGCCAAGACAAATTGTTGTGGAAACATTCCAAGTTTGGTAAGTACCAAGTGGAAAAAGCCTACACCAGCACTCTTAGTATGGAGGCTAGTCTAACTATTCAATCTTTGATTTGCAGGTATCAGGTGGCTTTCAACAACCAAAATACTTCTTAACACCAGCCTACAAGGCAGAAAAACACCCAACAAGGATTAGGTGATACCTGGCAAATGATCATTAAGATAGCAAGTGCAAGGTTAAAGAGGAGCAAAAGGAAGTGGTCAACTTTGCAGATGATCATTAAGATAGCAGATGATCATTAAGCTTGATGATAGTTAAGCTTGTTGCAGCCATGCCCTTAATGCTGGGAAAGAATCTTATTGCTCTTCAAAGCACCTAGCAGAAGATACAAGTAACAACTTTAAATCCTTTCCCTTAGCTTATTTATATTTTCCTTTCTTCACTATCTCTAAGATAAAATGAATTTCTTTCCTGTAGAGTCCTTGAGGAGTACCATGCTACTTTTGTGGAAACAGTGCCTTTCAAGTCAATTGCAACATTCACTATTTTCCAAACAATTTATTTGCTTACATGCCTTTCAAGTTGAAAGTTCAAATATGTGTATAAACACCCTTGAACGTTTAGACCCCAATTTACAAATTAACCAATTCAAGCTTTATGTCAAACAACTAGTGTGCGGAAGATGAACATAAGCTATAATATAGAATTGGATAAACTATCTAAGCCAAATTAAAATCATAACCCACAGCAGATAATAAAAAGGCAAAGATAAAAAGGAAGAAAGATGCAAACACAAAGACAACAAGCGATGTGTTATCGAAGAGGAAACCGAAGCCCTCGGCGTAAAACCTCTCCACCGCCCTCCAAGCGGTAAACAATCTACTAGAAAATGTAGTTGGGATACAAGGATAGCAATAGACCCTCCAAACCTAATCTACCCAGTGCACCTAAGCCCTCTAAGCTTCTTGCTCCAACGAGGTTGCGTCGAACCTTTTTCTTTTCTAGCTTCATGGATTCCGCTACTAGACCATAGCATCAACCAATGTAGATTGGTTCCTTCCTAACTGCTTCCCAGCAAACCAAACAACCCTCTCACAGTGATGAATATGGTGAGAACAAGGTTTTGGTAAAATGCCTCTTAAGGATTTGACAATGGAGAGGAAGAGAGTTGAGAAATTTGAAGAGACTCTAATGTATAGATTGTTGGTGAATCAATCTTGTTTTTCTTTAGGGTTTCTCTCTCAAAATTATCTCTGGAAACTCTTTTACATTTGTGGGTATAAGGGGTATTTATACTGGAGTGAGAGAGGAATGTGAAACATCAGGTTTTACAAAACAAGAGTGGCTTGTGGCTTGGCCTCGTGACTTGACTGAGTCGCGAGATCCAGTCGTGAGATAACCGTATGCCCAGTTGTCCTATTTTGTCCTGTAGTGCTCCAGCTAGCATGACTGTTCACCTTCTGGCACGCTTGGCACGTGTGCTGCGTTTGGCGGCTTGAAGCCACGAGTCACCCGCGAGAGCAAGCCACGAGTCTCTGTTTTCTTGCACACTCTTGAGCAATCAACACTCTATCTCATTCACTACCCTTACATCAAACCCACCTAAATACAGGGTTACTAAATGCTGAAATACAAGCAAATTTGGCACAGAATAAAACCAATAAAATGGTTGATTAAATTCAACCTTACACAAGTCAATTGCAACCTAGCATTTGTATAACTTTTGTGTATATCTCCCTTTGAATGGTATCAAAAAAGATGGAGTCACTCTTATTTTTTTTGAAGAGTTCATCCATCAAAACAGCCACCCACAAGCTTGAAAACCACCCAAACACAAGTTCCCCCCCTTATTGTCCTGTGTCAAACCAAAATTGAGATTTTGATACCCTAATCTCATCCTTAACAAGTTTCAACCCCTCTTCAAGGAGAATTTATGTTTATTTTTTTTATTTCTCCCTCTTCAAGGAGAATTTATCTTAGTTTGCTAGTTGGTTCCTTCTCAAGGAAAAGAAAAAAAAAAGGTTTGCTAATTTATTCATGGTCAGGAATTTGATGGGAGTGAAATAGTGTTTTAGTAGGTGCCTTATGTGCATGGCGGATGGTATTTGTAAGATGGAGTCACTGCAACATGAAATAAAATTTCTGGAAAGTGATTTTTTGAACAACCGCCATGGAAATTCCTGTCCAGTTATTATGACATTTTTAGTTTCGAAATGTTCCTATTGTGTAGATTTATCCATGTACTCTAAAAATGTGATATTGAGAAATTGGATGATTTCTTATTGGAGTGGACTTTACAAGTCTTTGATGCCTGTAATGAAGCTGGTGTGAAACTGTAATGTACTTATGTTTTTGCTTACATGCTTGTATGAGAGAGACTTTAATTTTAATTTGATATATTTATATCTTCTATATTACTTGTAACTTCTATCTGTTACCCAATGTTTTAATTGCATGCAAGTATCTCTTTCTTCTTTGCCCATTCACTAGGGCGTGTTGGCATGAAACCACTCTAGCTATCCATTCTTCAGATTTCTCTGACCTGTCTGTTCAACATTGGCTGCAACAAATCATTTCTAGACATGAATTGGAAAATTTGGACTCTATGTCTTATTTACAGGATGTTTTCATTACCCTTTGGGCTATTTGGAACCATCGAAACAGAGTAGTGCATCAAGGAATCATCCCTATCCAATGGAAGTTATTCTAATTGCTCAAAACTTTTCTTGCAGGTATAAGGCCTCTCTCTCAAGCTGTCAGACCCCGAGAAGAAGAGATAGCAGCTGTTCCAACGCTTGGCAGCAACCTGCAGCCAGGAACTGGAATCTAATCATCAAAATTGCAGCAGCTAGAAAGAGGAGGCATTGTAGATATGGTATTGTATATGAAGCTCTAACTTTGCAAGGAGATAAGGTGTTTTTTGAAGTTGCAAGTACCTCTGCTACAACTTCCACTGGAGCTCTTTTGGAGGCTGTTATTGAAGCTAGTTTGGTAGCTAAAGCTCAAGGTTTTCCAAATGTTTTGTTCCTCAGTGATAGCAAAAAACTTATGCAGACAGTTAAGAAGAAATGTGCCATAGATTGGATGGACAACACTAGGCTCGCGGACTACTGCTTCCTGAATCAGAATGGCTTGTTTTGTGATCTTTTTTGGGTTCCTCATGTTGTTGTGAAGGATATTTGGTCTGTAGCTAAAGTGGCAACACGTTTGCCAATTCACTATTGCTATCAGTTTCCAGTTGGTTCTTTGTAATGCTACTGTAACTTTTGTTTTCTCCCTTCAGTGGTATGGGAAAAAATTGCATGCAAGTAGCATGTGATCTGTATGCCCTTTTTTTATTTCCAAGTTTATGCAGCTATGCAATTTCTGTGAATGCACTAACTAAAGAAATAGTACATTAATTATATTAGGGACGGCTGGATCTTGCTCACTGCTGGAAGAGATAAGGCACGGTTCAATTTGTTTTCTTTGCTCAAAGATGTGGTTATTTTAATATACTTATGATCCTGTTATTAGATATTGTGTGTGGCCCAGTTTTGGGAGGGAAATGATGTTTTAGAATTCTTTCTTCCATGTCCCTTTTTAAAGATGAATCAGCACCTTAATTGGGAACAAGCTCCAACTCAACAACAAGCTGCCCAAGAATTGAGAAATTTTATTGCCAAAATGAACAAAATTTACAGAGAGATTCAAACACCAAAAACAGAGCAATAAAGGAAGCAAGTGAAATCAATGTGTTATTCCTTGTGGCCCTCATCAATACAATCCAGCTTATTTATGTAACAGAATCCATGTTAACTAACTAATTTACTACCCAATGATTAACAACCCTGCTCTAACTGCCTAACTAACTAACTTCCCCTGACCATCCCAACCAAGTGCTCAACTTTTTGGTACATGCTGAAGTAGCAGCACACGCACCTCACAGCAGCAGCCTACGCACAATACAGCAGCAGCCCGTGCACCCCTCAACGCACACAACTATGCATCACCCAACACACCTTAATGCACACCATTGCCTTCAAAGCCACTGATACAATCTTTCTTCAAAACTTTGGGACATCAATTTCGCAGCATCAACAACAACATTCAAATTCCCATAAAAAAAAAAAAAAAAAATCTGTATGCCTTTATCTCATAAACCACCTCCCTGTTGAGATCGAATGGGGGCATGAGTCTTAAAACCAAAACCCAAAATTCCCATGACCACCAAAACCGATTGGAGCTTGTGGGCTTTGGGTCCTATCTTTGCTTCTCGGCAAAGATGCTGCTGGTTGAGAGAGACTTCGACCTTATCGGGATGAAGGTAGACCTTGTCGCGAAAGAGAAGAATGACGCCAGCTTCGTCGAGAACCTGAACGAACGCGGCGGATCTAGCGACGCCCATGCTTTCGCACGCTTCCACGTTCACCAATCTCATCAGCCTCCTCGCCTCCGCGAAAGACATCGCACTATTTTTATCTTCATCTTTATCATTATTGTTGCCGTTGTTGTCGCTGTTGTAGTAGCCACGGCTTGAATTTCAATTTCATACGAAAAGGGATGGGGATTTCTTCTCTAGAGAATTGGGGAAATAGGGCTAGAGGGAGAGAAAAAGAAAGAGGCGTGTTTGATTTTGACTTTCCGGCTGGGTAAGTTTTGTTTTTGTTTTAACCATGGTTTGGTTTTGTTAACCAGAGTTAAAGGACTTGGGTTGCTGCTGATGTGGACCTGAATCAGAAAAATGGCCACATGGCACTTATTAATTGGTTGGCAGGAGCAGGGAGGACCACTGATGGAACCAAAAATTTCTCATTACTAACTTGGCCAATTTTGAAGGTTCCATAGGTGCGGTAGCTAGCCTGGTCGTGACTCATGAATGGTGAGCCTGTCGAGTTGCAAGAGGCGACTCAGTGACTGATGGTCAGTTGTTGGTCACAGTCCACGGACTCAGGCGAGAGCGAGATATACTGAGATAAAGCGTCTGAGAGAGTTGAGCGGCCGAGAGTGGAAAAATGCTATTTATACTAGGCAGAAATCAGCAACCCTAACTCAAAACAGTGCCGCTTTTGAAATATTTTGTTTTTTAATTACTAAGTGAAATGAATCGTTTTGTCAACAAAACACAAAACACCTACAGAACGAAACAATATTGCCATATCGGTCGGTTCGGTAACCAACTCGGTTTGGAGTTGTAGTTCCGATGGCAGCACTGCATTGACGTCAGAGCGGGATTCTTCATCCGATCACTGGCCTCGGCTCAGTTGGTCGGTGACAGAGGCGGTACGGTTGGATCAGCGTCGGTTAGTTGGGTCGGCTCCGGTATCACTTTGCTCACCCCTGATCAACACTGTTAATCTCTGATCTCTCCATGGAGGAAGAAAGTGGAAAAAAAGGAAAAAGAAAAAGAAAAAGAAAGGGAGAAGAGCTAAAGATGAAAAATGAATGTAATGTGTTCGTGCTATAGTGCTACAGGAGGAAGATGAGAGTAAATATTATTTAATTGAATAGATAAATAAAATGTTAATATTTTGGTATAGCTTTGAGCTACAGTGCATAGCCAAAGATGGCTGTGTACTGTAGCTCAAGAGCTAAAAATTTTAGATATGCCTCCACCAATGTAGCCCCAATTTTTAAGTTTGTGGGGCTAAAAATAACAATTTAGTTTTTTAGCATCACCACTACTAAGAGCATTCACAGCTGGGCTTGCAAATGCCATATGTAAGCATATTTTAGCATTAAGGCATTAAAAGTGAGCAACATCCAGACTTGCAAAATCTTATAGTTGCAAAAAAATTTGCAATTGTGCTACACTGCGCTCCTAAATGTATGATTGCACTCTAGCACAATTGTAAATGAAAATATTATATTTTATTGATTTTACTTTTTTTTTTCCTCTCTCATTTAGTCATTCTGACTTCCTCTCTCTTTCACAGCTCCTCACTCCTCACTCCTCATTGCCTCTCTCACATCTTTTTCTCTTGTTCAAAGCTTGCACCGAAGCTGGGTTTTGGATTCTCTCATTCAAAGCTTGCACTGAAATTGGGTTTTGGATTTTGGATTTGGGATCGGCGTGGATCGACGGAGATTAGAGATCGTGGTGGCATGGGTTTGGATCGGTGGGCTGGGATCGGTTGATGGTGGGTTTGGATCGGTTGACCAATGGGTTTGAATTGGTGGATCTATTGATCAGTGGGTGGATCAGTAAACACAAACACCATTCGGCCATAGCCAACAAAAATCCTTCCTTGAAAACCCAAACCCAAATCTCTAAAGACACTGACAAAAAGGAGAGAGCTTTGAACAAAAAAAATAAAGAAAACAAAGAGATAAAAAGTGAGAGAGAGAGAGAGAAAGAGAGAGAACCCAGAAGAGTTGCTATGATGTGTGCTATATGTGTGGCTTTGTCAGTAGCTCTGATGGTGATTTTTTTTAAATGAGTTTGTTGGGATATGTGGGGTTTTGGCTTGGTTTGAATTGATGCTTTGATGGTTTTTTTATTTTATTATTTTTTTTTTGTTCTAATGTGGTTTTAGTTTTGGTTTGATGGTTCGGTGGGTGGTGCTGGGATATGTGGGGGTGACAATGTGTTGGTGGTGGCATGGTGGTGGCGTGGTGGCTATGTTTTTATTTATTTTTATCTGTTGTGGCCGGTGCTAGAGGTTGAGGGAGAAAGAGAGGAAAAGAAAGAGAAAAAGAGAAATAGTAAAAAAAAGGAATAAAAAAGAATATTTAAATAAAATGGGAAAAAAAAAATAGAGTTTTGGGATGTTGGGTGTATTGTAAAATGGTATGGTATAATTGATAAAGTAGCTTTTTGAGATAGTAAAATAGAATAGGATGACATTTGTTATTGTGAATGCTCTAATGCTCTAATGCTAAAATCAACTTTCAAAAGGCACAAATAAACAATTAATAAATGCCAGTTTTATAGTACTATATACAAACACTAAAACAGTGCAATACATTGCTGCATCCCAAAGTAGAATTTTGCCTTTATTTATTTTTTTCCTAAGGAGATAATGCAATTAAAAAGCAACATTTTGGTGCTAACCAAACAAAGACTAAATCATTTTGATGCAATTAAACAAAGCATGTAAAAACTTGAACATGTTTTTTTTTTGCCTTACACTTAAATTCTAGAGAATTAAAGAAAGTATTGAGATAAGGGTAAGGCTAAAAATTTGAACTTTGTTTCATTTTACTACCCTTTCTAGGCAATCAAACAAAGCATTAAGCATGAAATATACATACCCTTGAATTAATTGAAAAACTTTTTTTAATGAAAACAATGGAAAGAAAGTAGTTGATCAGAATCAGTAGCAGTTACCAAAGCAAAGAAGAGATGAGTTACTGCGGTGGCCGCAAATGCAAACGCAAAGGCAGCGGCCACTAACAGCTGAAATGCATCATATGTATGTATGTATGTATGTCTTTGGATCCACTCTTCTATTGTGCCCTGAAGATTCATGCTTTAGACTTCATAGTATATGAGCTAATGAAACTCACCGTTTAAGCACCATTAGGAGACTGAGAGAGTTAGTGAATGTCCAATTTGGCCCACTACCCATAGGTCGGTTTTGCCAAAATCTCAAATGGTTTTTTTTTTTTGCCAAATCAGTCATATAAACGACGTTGTTTAAAAGAAAGCAAAAGCACTGCTGCCAGCTTCCAAAACGATGTAGTTTTGCCTAAAATCAAAGCACAAAACACAAAACATTCCCAATTCAACTTATTCCCAAAATCCTTAAAAACATTTTCACCAAAAACACACACTCAAAGTTCCTTTGAAACATCTTCATTTTGTAGGGCAATTTCTCAAAACATAAAACAATACGTTAACACACGAACGTATCACCTAACAACCTAAATTAACAAAATGTGTGGTTTTTGT
Organism: Quercus robur; assembly: GCF_932294415.1. Taxonomy (NCBI): domain Eukaryota; kingdom Viridiplantae; phylum Streptophyta; class Magnoliopsida; order Fagales; family Fagaceae; genus Quercus; species Quercus robur. Next base: position 50,313,710 of record NC_065540.1, on the reverse strand, counting down.
AAATTGAACTAGCCCTTGTTTGGGAGGAGGGAATGGAATAAAATGGAAATGAATAAAAAAGAATAATTTTAGAATATTCTTCCCTTTCCTTGTTTGAGATTTTTAATGGAGGGAATGGAAAGTCCATTTCCTTGTTTGGGAGTTTGAGTGGGAGGGAATGGAATAGGTAGAAGGGAATACTCATTCTTCTTTATTTTTTTAAAACCCCAAATTTTCATTCCCCCGAAATTGGAAAGAATGGAAGGGAATGAAATTAGATTTAATAAACTTTTTACTAAAACTTTCAAAATACCCCTATATAGGGATCTAATAAATTTTTTTTTTTTTTTTCATAAAATGAATCCATTCCATTCCCTTTATGTTACTCCCAAACAAGATTGCTTACATTCAATTTATTTTCATTTTTTTTTTCCATTTCTTTATTTTAAAATATTCAATCAAGGTTACTTAATTCTATTTCATTCCATTATTTTCCATTTTGACTCAAAATTTTGATTCTATTCTCTTAAATGATTTGATTGTTGAGAAGGTACTACTGGAATTGAAGGAGCCAACTAATGCAAAACGGGGTCTGGATTTTTTCCATTGGTTAGCACAAAGGAAAAAGTTTGAACATGGGAATTGGTCTTACTATATCACAATTCATATTTTGGTTCAAGCATGACTGCTTATGGATGCTCGAGCATTGCTTGAATCAGTTTTGAAAAAAAATGTAGGGAGCCCTTTGAGATTTTTCAGTTGTGGATTCTCTACTTTGAAGTTACACGATTATTGTTTCAACTCCATTTGTGTTTGATTTGTTAGTACAGGCAAATGCTAAACTCAGGATGTTTGAGATTGCTTTTGAAGTCTGTTGCTCTAGGAAGAACGTGGCTTCTCTTCAAGCCTTATAAGTTTCAATACTTTGATTCATGTTGTTCAAAAATCTGATCAAGTCCCTCTAGTTTGGAAGATTTATGAGCATATGATTCAAATAAAGAAAATATCCAAATGAGGTAACAATCCAAACCATGATAAGTGCATTGTGCAAGGAAGGGCATTTGCAGAAATATGTCAACATATTGGACCGGATCCATGGTAAGAGATGCTCTCCTTCAGTGATTGTTAATACCAGTTTGATCTTAAAGATTTTAGAGAAAAGAAGAATTGAAGAGAATGTTGCAAGAGTATGGTTCTTGATACAACTGCTTATTCACTAATTGTTCATGCTAAAGTAAAGCTTGGGAATTTGGAGTCAGTGTGGAAAGTGAATTCCATTCCATTCCATTATTTTCCATTTTGACTCAAAATTTTGGAACATTTTGACTCAAAATTTTGATTATGTTCTCTTAAATGATTTGATTGTTAAGAAGGTACTGTTGGAATTGAAGGAGCCAACTAATGCAAAACGGGCTTTGACTTTTTTCCATTGGTCAGCACAAAGGAAAAAGTTTGAACATGGGAATTGGTTTTACTATATCACAATTCATATTTTGGTTAAAGCATGATTGCTTATGGATGCTCGAGCATTGCTTGAATCAGTTTTTTAAAAAAATGTAGGGAGCCCTTTGAGATTTTTCAGTTGTGGATTCTCTACTTTGAAGTTACAAGATTATTGTTTCAACTCCATTTGTGTTTGATTTGTTAGTACAGGCTTATGCTAAACTCAGGATGTTTGAGATTGCTTTTTAAGTCTGCTGGTACTAGGAAGAAAGTGGCTTCTCTTTAAGCCTTATAAGTTTCGATACTTTGATTCATGTTGTTCAAAAATCTAATCAAGTCCCTCTAGTTTGGAAGATTTATGAGCATATGATTCAAAAAAGAACATATCCAAATGAGGTAACAATCCAAACCATGATAAGTGCATTGTGCAAGGAAGGGCATTTGCAGAAATATGTCAACATATTGGACCGGATCCATGGTAAGAGATGCTCTCCTTCAGTGATTGTTAATACTAGTTTGATCTTAAAGATTTTAGAGGAGGGAAGAATGAAGATTGTATGGTATTATTAAAGAGAATGTTACAAGAGTATGATTCTTGATACAACTGCTTATTCACTAATTGTTCATGCGAAAGTAAAGCTTGGGAATTTGGAGTCAGCGTGGAAAGCATATAAAGAAATGCTTAATAGAGGTTTACAAGCAAATCCTTATATCTATACTTCGTTTATAGGAGTACATTGTAAAAAGGGAAGAATAGTAGAAGCACATTGCTTAACCCACTTATTCATTTGTGATTATTTTCGTCATTGGGCTTGGTACAGCTCATTTCATGTGTATCGGTTACAGTCTTGTATATATGGGGCAAGGCTTTGTGTAATAACATAGTTTTTCTCCTTTTTTTACACTTAGTAGTCACACAATCTCTTCATGAGAGAGAGAGAGAGAGAGAGAGAGAGAGAGAGAGAGAGAGAGAGAGAGAGAGAGAGAGAGAGAGAGAGAGAGAGCTTAACAAACAAAAAAAAAGAAAAAAGGATAGAAGAGAAGACAAACCCCACACATAAAAGTTGACTGGAATAAGCTTGATTGATTGTTTTCTTCTTCTTCACCATTGTCTTTCCCTTTAAAAAAATTATTTCTCATTTATTTGCTTTTGGTAATATTGTTTTAAATAAGGAAGGATGTAACTTAATTTAATATTCAAGTAAAGTCAATTTAAGATGCAAATCATATTATATATATATATATATATATATTATCTGAAAATATTTCTCAAATTTCTAGACATTCATTTTAAAGAAACAAGTGTTTTTTTTTTTTTTTTTTTTTTTTTCTAGTTAACTTTCAAATTTTAGACGACTTGATTTATTTATATCCTATACCAAATATCCTAATTTAACATAAGAATTTGGAAATGAAAAGTAAAATTATCCAAATCCTTTCTTATTCCTTAAACACATATATAAATCACTATCCAATACAAGCCAAAAAATACAACACCACACCCAAAAAAAAAAAAAAAACCAAAAAAGGATACAACTTTATATGGATACAATAATTCAATTTTCAAATTGAATATGTAATTGTTTATTTTAGTTTATTAAATGATTAAAATTATATGTGAATAACTAAGCAAGTCTTTAAAAAGTAACTCAAGGAGATCGTTCAAACATCATCCATCGACTTAGAAAGAAACTTATGCATGATTGGGCGTGCTTTGCACATGGCCTCCAATGGCATGGATTTAGGCATAGTGATCCCACTGCCTTCATTTATGTCAACTTCTTTTGTAGTAACCCTTTCCCACTCAAAACTTTGAATCAACGAACCCAAAGTTAGGCTCACTGTACGTTGGGCGAGGCCTGCCCCAGGACAAGCCCTCCTCCCAATCCCAAATGGCATTAGCTTATGTCCTTCAACCTCACCATTTTCAAACCTCTCAGGCTTAAAACTAGTTGCATCATCCCATACCTTAGGATCTCTATGTATGGCCCATGCATTGACCAATAACATTGTGCCACTTGGTACATCATATCCTTCAATGGTGCAATCAGCGGAGGACATATGAGGTACTAACAATGGTGTTGCTGGATACAATCGAAGGGTTTCTGAGATAATATTTTGAAGGAAGGGTAATTTGGAAACATCTGATTCCTCAATCAATTTCTCTTCTCCAATTTGACTATCTATCTCATCTCTAGCTTTTTTCAATATATTAGGATGATTTAGTAGATTAGTCATTGCCCACTCTAATGTAACTGCTGATGTATCAGTCCCAGCCAATAACAATACCTGTGCATTATACATGAGGTGTTTAGAATAGAACAATAATATATTAAATAAAAACAATTTGTTTATATGTTATGGGACATTTAACGATGATGATATGTATGTAACTAGTTTTTATTTGATAAACTGTATGTAACTAGTTAGTCTAATGTTATTGTGGATTTTTTTTGGGACTAAGGGTCTGTTTGAGATTCGCTTATTTTTCTAAAACTAATTTTTTTTTTGTTAAAAGTAGTGTAAATAAAGGTAAAAGTTAGCTGAAATAGTATAATGAGAGTAAAAAATAGTGTTAAAAAGTATAATGGGGCCCATAATAATAGAAAAATAAGCTGAATAATAATACAAATTGACTTTTTAATTTGGAGCCAAACTAATCCTAAGAATGTCACTTTTTCGCACTAGATAGCAATTCCGATGAAGCTACTAAAGAAAAATAAAATAGAAAATTGCATGACTGCTTTTTAAGATGCAAGAATCAAACAAAACCTTGATTTCCTAGTTTTCTCAATGAGAGATGAAGCACTATTGAGTGCACTTACCAATATAAGCCCCTTGATGAGTTGGTCTGTGTAGTAGTTTGGCTGCGATTTTTGCAAAGAAAGCAAATGGTCGATCATAGTGTTACCCTCTTCCTCCTTACGCCTTTGCTCATCAACAAGTGCTTGCAAGATCTCATCCGTCCTCTTGGAGAGACTCTTCAACTTCTTCTCCAAACCTCCATAATCCATCCACCGCAAGATGGGTACAAACTCCGCTGGATTTGATGCCCCTCCTAACCTTGTTGACTCTTTTAATATCCGCCTAAACTGTCTCGCTTCTTCCTCGTCCTTCACGTCCTCACCGTACCTGTAGTACCGTTTCCCTGCCACCATTCTCATTATGGTATTAAATGTCATCTCCGAGAGCATTGATTGTAGCTCCACCTTGGCGAAACCGTGGCAAGAATTGCGTGATAGGTTTCGTAGCAAGTGCTTCATCTCGTCCCTTCGGATGCCTAAGAACTTGTTCAGGCGATTGCTTGAGAAGATTTCAAGGGTACTAATGCGGCGGAGGTTGCGCCAGTGATCGCCATATGAGGATTGTGATAAGGTGGTGTTGTTGTAGGCAATGTGCTTGCCTAATAGGAGGGGAGGACGGTCGGCTAATGCTATGTCATTCTTTGTGAAGCATTCTTCAACTGCTGATGGGGATGACACAATGACCACAAGTTGTGAACCAAATTTGAGTGAGAATATTTGACCATATTTTTGTGAGAGGGCATGGAAAGTACGGTGGAGTGGTTTTTTAATGATATGGAGATGGCCTATAATTGGAAGAGAAGGTGGGCTAGGTGGGAGGTGTTTTGGTCGAGTAGTTCTTGTTTTGACGATGAGCTTGATAGCAACATGAAATATGAGAAGAGTGAGAGACAAATAGAGTAAGATGGCTACCATGTCTACTTTTAATGATACTTTGATACAGAAACGATTTCTGATGCTCTGTGATTGAAGATGCATGCACGTACATATTTATAGGGACTAGCTACTAGCTAGTTAGTGTTAGAATATCATCACTGTACACCACATATTGAAGATCACGTTTCACGTTTTGGAGTTTGGACGGTTGTTTCACGTTTCACGTTTCACATATTGAAGTCATGTTTTTTGTAGTGCCAGGGCCTCACTTTACTGACTGCTTACGGTCTCACCCAAGATTTATTTCTTTTCTCTCATTTCATTTGCGTCACTGTGTACGTAATTGCATAGTTCGTAAAAAAAAAGAGTACGTAATTGCATTTGGCTTTGCATGCATGTTTATATATACCTATGGAAAATGCTAGGGACATAAAAAATCTCATAATTATTGTCACAATTAATTTATCAAATAACAAGTTGTGAATGATGGACATCAAATGGTGGGTCTACATCTCCACCACTCATAACTCACCACATGACGAATTGTGGCAAAAGTTATGAAATTTTTTGTATCTCTATAATTGCCCTATATATATATATATATATTTATATAATGTTTGGATAAGGGGCAATAAAGAAATAGGAGATAGAGTTTTAATTAGGAGTGTTCATCAAACCGCATAAACCGCACCAAAATCACCCGTAAAATGACATAATTATACTGCACCGCAAGTAACAGTGTATCGCACCACATGGTGCAGTGCGGTTTGTGGTTTTATAATAAAAAAACCGCACAAACCGCATCGCATCGCACACTCTCTATATATTAATATATTAATTTATTTTTAATATTAAATATATTATTAATAGTTTAATAACCCTAATTTTCCAAAAAAAAAAAAAAAATAGTATGATAACCCTAGCAAGTGTTGACTAGAAAAGCTAACCAAAATAAAGAAAAACTAGCTCAGTTATTTAAAACTTGGCCCAAAAAAAAAGGAAAAATTAGTTTTGGGCTGGGTAGTAAAAACCTAAAATTTGAAAAATATACTGATTTCAAACCGCATCTTATACATAGCACTGTATATGTGACTACAAAAATGAGGTGTGGTGCGGTTATGGTTTTAGTTAAATTGCACCGCAAAGTGCAGTGCTAAAAATGATCCAAAACCACACTGCACCGCATTGCGAACACTCCTAGTTTAAAAGAAATGACACCATTTAAAAGAAAGAAAAAGCACTACTGCTAGCTTCCAAAACGGTGTAGTTTTGCCTAAAATCAAAGCACAAAACACAACATTCCCAATTCAACTCATTCCCAAAATCCTTAAAAAAAAATTTCACCAAAAAGGCACTCTAAGAGTTCCTTTGAAACATCTTCATTTTGTAGGGCAATTTCTCAAAACATAAAAGAATAACTCAACACATGAACGTATCAACTAACAACCTAAATTAGCAAAATGTGTGGTTTTGTAAACTGAACTAGCCCTTGTTTGGGAGGCTAGAATGGAATAAAATGGAAATGAATAAAAAGAATAAGTTTAGAATATTCTCCCCTTTCCTTTTTTTGGGAGTTTTAATGGAGGGAATGGAAAGTCCATTTCTTTGTTTGGGAGTTTAATTGGGAGGGAATGAAATAGGTAGGAAGGAACACTCATTCCTCTCTATTTCCTTAAAATCTCAAATTTTTATTTTCCCAAAATTGGGAGGAATGGGAGGGAATGAAATTAGATTTAATGAATTTTTTTACTAAAACTTCCAAAATACCCCTATATATTCAACCCTTAATTTTAAAATAGGGGTTTAATAAAAATATTGTCATAAAATGATTTCATTTCATTCATTTTATGTTACTCTAAAACAAGATTACTTATATTCCATTCATTTTCATTCATTTCCATTCTTTTATTTTAAAACATCCAATTAAGGTTACTTAGACCTCGTTTGGGAGGAGGGAATGTAATGGAATGGAAAGGAATGAAAAGAATAATTTTAGAATATTTTTCCATTCCCATGTTTGGGAGTTTTAATGGAGGAAATGAATTATTTATTCCCTTGCTTGGGAGTTTAAGTGGGAGGGAATGAAATGGGTAGGAGGGAACACTCATTCCTCTCTATTCCTTTAAAACCTCAAATTTTTATTCACCTCATTATTGAGAGGAATGAGAGGGAATGAAATTAGATTTAATAATTTTTTTACTAAAACTCCCAAAATACCCCTATATATTCAATCATTTATTTTAAAATAGGGGTCTAATAGTAATATTGTCATAAAATGATTCCATTCCATTCCCTCCATGTTACTCCCAAACAAGATTACTTACATTCCATTCATTTTCATTCCTTTATTTTAAAACATTCAATCAAGGTTACTTAATTCCATTCCATTCCATTCTTTTCCATTCGTTTCCCTTACTTAAATACATTCCATTCCCTTATGGTCATTCCATTCCATTCCCTTATGAACTCCCAAATGAAGCCTTAATTCCATTCGATTCCATTATTTTCCATTCTGACTCAAAATTTTGATTCTATTCTCTTAAATGATTTGATTGTTGAGAAGGTACTGCTGGAATAGAAGGAGCCAACTAATGCAAAATAGGCTTTGGCCTTTTCCATTGGTCAGCACAAAGGAAAAATTTTGAACATGGGAATTGGTCCTATTGTATCAAAATTCATATTTTGGTTCAATCATGACTGCTTATGGATGCTCGAGCATTGCTTGAATCAGTTTTGAAAAAAAATGTAGGAAGCCCTTTGAGATTTCAGTTGTGGATTCTCTACTTTGAAGTTACAAGATTATTGTTTCAACTCCATTTGTGTTTGATTTGTTAGTACAGGCTTATGCTAAACTCAGATGTTTGAGATTGCTTTTGAAGTCTGCTGCTACTAGGAAGAACATGCTTCTCTTCAAGCCTTATAAGTTTCAATACTTTGATTCATGTTGTTCAAAAATCTTATCAAGTCCCTCTAGTTTGGAAGATTTATGAGCATATGTTGTCTTTCCCTTAAATTTTTTTTTCTCATTTATTTGCTTTTAATAATATTGTTTTAAATAAGGAAAGATGTAACTGAATTTAATTCAAGTAAAATCAATTTAAGATGCAAATCATATTTATATATATATATATATATTATCTGAAAGTATTTCTCAAATTTCTAGACATTCATCTTAAATAAACAATTAATTTTTTTTTTTTCAATTAACTTTCAAATTTTAGATGACTTGATTTATTTATATCCTATAACAAAATATCCTAATTTAACATAAGAATTTGGAAATGAAAAGTAAAATTATCCAAATCCTTTCTTATTCCTTAAACACATATACAAATCACTATCTAGTACAAGCCAAAAAATACAACACCACACCAAAAAAAAAAAAAAACCCAAAAAAGAATACCACTTTATATAGATACAATAATTCAATTTTCAATTTGAATATGTAATTGTTTATTTTAGTTTGTTAAATGATTAAAATTATCTGTGAATAACTAAGCAAGTCTCTAAAAAGTAACTCAAGGAGATTGTTCAAACATCATCCGTCGACTTAGAAAGAAGCTTATGCATGATTGAGCACGCTTTTCACATGGCCTCCAGTGGCATGGCTTTAGGCATAGTGATCCCACTACCTTCATTTATGTCCACTTCTTTTGTAGTAACCCTTTCCCACTCAAAACTTTGAATCAACGAACCCAAAGTCAAGCTCACTATACGTTGGGCAAGGCTCGCCCCAGGACAAGTCCTCCTCCCAATCCCAAATGGCATTAGTTTATGTCCATTAACCTCACCATTTTCAAACCTCTCAAGCTTAAAACTTGTTGCATCATCCCACACCTTAGGATCTCTATGTATGGCCCATGCATTGACCAATAACATTGTGCCACTCGGTACATCATATCCTTCAATGGTGCAATTAGCAGAGGACATATGGGGTACTAACAGTGGTGTTGCTGGATAAAATCAAAGGGTTTCTGAGATAATACTTTGAAGGTAGTGTAATTTAGAAACATTTGATTCCTCAATTAATTGCTCTTCTCCCAATAACATTTTATTATTATTATTATTATTTTAATAGCCACGTCAGCTTTTAGTATGTTAACAGTGCACTCTGTTTGTCAAGTGTGCATTTTCCGTCTTTGATGTAATGACAGAGACAAAAACAAGACGCGTTTTCTAGGATAGAGACTAAAAGTGGTGAAAAAAAAATTAGGGACCCAAGTGAAATTGAGTGAAATGATTTCGCGATTTTGACACTGAAATGATTTCTGATGCTCTGTGATTGAAGATGCATGCATGTGGTCGCTACGTATTTATAAGGACTAGCTGCTAGCTTGTTAGTGTTAGAATATCATTTGATGAACAAAGATGTGGTGTACACCACATATTGAAGATCACGTTTCACGTTTTGGAGTTTGGACAGATGTGGGCCCTTTTTGGCCCAAAACGTATATAATGATGCCAATCCAGTGCCTCACGTTACTGACTGCTCAGGGACGGACCCAGGATATAGAGTGAAGGGGAGGGGGGATGTATGAAAAAAGAAATCAAGAAAATCAACTTTTTAATTCATTACAATACACTAATCTATTAAAAGTGAACCCAGCGTTCTTTTAATTTTCATAATTCTTACATTCTAAATATTTCAGTGTATAAATTTATAAAATCAAAAAATCCGTCAAGAGATCATCTTCCAGTTTCAGTTTATAAAATTGAAGCAAATTTTATATCACTAGATGTTGATTGGGCTATTTCAAGAGAGGATTAACTCTTTATTTTTTTGTCGAAAAAAGGAAATTTTTTTTATTGCATTGTTAACTATAATGTATTGGTACAAAGTGTAAAAAATGAAGGCTTCTGCAAGTTTGTCCAAGTTCTTATATTATGTAAAACTTTAGGTTGTTAGGTCTCTATATTTAACTAGTTAGAGTAGCCACATCTCTTCTTGTGATTAGTAGTTTCAATAGTTTGCTAGATTGTTAATTTCAGTTTGTGCAAGTTGACTAGTTAGTTTTTCCTTCTCCTTTCTACTCTGTTTTGTATATATTTAAACAGAGTCGTAATGTCTATCAATTCAATGAAAACAATTTCAGTTTTCTCTCATTCCGATCCAAAGTTTAACACAAAGAGAGTGGATTACAATCAATACAAACACAACAACTAAAATTTTAAACATCTTTAAATCACGACAGCAGAGCAAATATTAAATCTTCTTTGAAGCCACGTACACCACTATATCACCCCTCCTCCCCCCCCCCCTGCTTACGGTCTCACACAAGATTTTATGCATGTGGTCAATACATATTTATAGAGGCCTTTTTGTGTACACCACATATATTGAAGATCACGTTTCACGTTTTCGAGTTTGGACAGATGTCCACGTAATTGCATAGTTCGTAAAAAAAAAGAGTACGTAATTGCATTTGGCTTCCCATGCATGTTCATATATACATATCGAAAATGATAGAGACATAAAAAATCGGATTTTTTTAAAAAATAACTATAAATCCGAAACAATATTATTAGTTGGTCAACTTTCCAAACTATTTGCATTTCTAGCAATTCGAGTCTAATAGACTCGATTTTACCATTTAAAAATGTACTTGAAAATTGAGTGTGAGAAACTCGAGTTTGAAAATCGAGAGTCTTACACTTGATTTCCAAGTGTATTTTTAAATGGCAAAATCGAGTCTATTAGACTCAAATTGTTAGAAATGCAAATAGTTTGGAAAGTTGCCTAACTAATAAAATAGTTTGAAGGATTTAGTTATTTTTTAAAAAAATTCTAAAAATTCTCATAATTATTGTCACAATTTATCAAATAACAAGTTGTGAATGGTGGACGTCAAATGGTGAGTCTATATCTCTACTACTCATAACTCGCTACATGACAAGTTATGGCAAAAATTGTGAAATTTTTTGTATCCCTTGAATTGCCCTATATATATATATATATATATATATAAAATATGTGGATAAGGGGCAATAAAGAAATACGAGATAGAGTTTTAATTAGGGGTGTTCATCAAACCGCATAAACCGCGCTAAAATTACCCGCAAAATGGTATAATTGCACTGCACCGCAAGTAACAATGTATCGCACACCGCACTGCATGGTGCAGTGTGGTTTGTGGTTTTATAATAAAAAAACTGCACAAACTGCACCGCGGTTTGTGGTTTTATAATAAAAAAACCGCATAAACTGCACTGCACCGCACCCTTTCTATATATTAATATATTTATTTATTTTTAATATTAAATATATTATTAATAGTTTAATAACCCTAATTTTTTTAAAAAAAAGTTTGATAACCCTAGCAAATGTTGACTAGAAAAGCCAACCAAAAATAAGAAAACACTAGCTCAGTTATTTAAAACTTGGCCCAAAAAAAGGGAAAAACTAGTTTTGGGTTGGGTAGGAAAAGCCCAAAATTTGAAAAATATACCAACTTCAAACTGCATCTTATACATAGCACTGCATATGTGACCATAAAAATGTGATGCGGTACGGTTATGGTTTTAATTAAACTCTAAACCGCACCATACTGCACATGTGACCGTAAAAATAAGGTGTGGTACAATTATGGTTTTAGTTAAACCACACCGCAAAGTGTGGTGCTAAAAATGGCCCAAAACTGCATCGCACTGCACTACGAACACCCCTAGACTTTTAATGATAAAACTTGAGCACCTCTCCTCTGCGTAGGAGTTCTCTCTCTCGTTCAACGAGTATTTTCTCTCCTTTTGGATATCTTAAGGGCTAGCTTTTTCCTTTTTCCTTCCTTACACATACCATCATGGTAGACGATGTGATAAACAGTCTAGAGAACATGAAGTTGACATCAGAAGAAGAAGAAGAAGTGATCATAGTTTCAGATGAAGGTCGAAAGGATGAGATAGAGAGTTGCAGCCTGAGTTTGATAGGGAAATTTCTTACGTGTAAACCTTTCAATAAGAGAGTGGCACATAATACTTTGAGAAAAGCATAAGGCTTAGATGACAGGGTCCTAATTATGAAGGTGGGATCAAGTATGTTCCAATTCAAATTCCAAATTGAATTTGACTTAGAAAGGGTGATGAAGGGGGGGTCCCTGGACCTTTGACAATCAGGCGCTTATGTTGCGGAAGTGGCAGAAAGGAATGTCAGCAAATAATGTAAAGTTTGATTCAATGTCCATATGGGTCTAGATTTGGGGAGTGCCTTTTGATATGTTCTCTCTTAAGGTGGCAATAGAAGTGGGAAGCAAGATGGGAGTAGTGGAAGAAGTTGAAAAAAGGCAAAAACAAGAGGCTCAAAGTCTTTCCATGCGAGTCAAAGTCTCTATTCCAATCTCAAAACCAATTCGGAGAGGGAGTTATATATATTGTAGGATTAGATGGGGGTCGTACTTGGGTTATATCAAGTATGAGAGGCTTCCTATGTTCTGTCACTATTGCGGCTTACTAGGACATGATATTCGACATTGTGCAGGCCATTACGCTACGTCGAAGAATAGGAGGGAGGTGGTTTGTCAATATGGAGATTGGTTGAAAGCTTTAGGCATTCGTAATGGGTCACCATCCAAGAGGAAGCTGAATCAGTCTACCCCAACTGATGAAGCCGTCGGGGAGATGAAGAAGGGTACCGGCAACCCCACTCCTCCGTATAGCCTAACGGCAGTGGTGGTTGCTAACTCTACAAACCCTACTGAAGGTGGAAGCCATGAGAAAGGAAAGTGCGTTAATCAAGGAACCGTTACAAATCTCCAAGCGATTACCAATCCAAGAGAAGGAGAAGATAGGGCAGTTATGGAAAACAAGCTACCTATTAATAAGGAATTTATTTCGAAGGATCCAACTGCACATGAGGAATTGCCAACTAGAAGTGAACCAATTAAAACTAGGCTTATTGAGGGAACTTATATACCCAAGCCGAAGTGGACTAGGATAATTTGGATGGACTGTGGGCCTGGGGCTTCAAAGAAAGGAGAACTAAAGGAAATACTGGGGAAAAGGGCTTCATCGCAAATTAATAAGGAGGAGGCAGTGGATGAAGTGAAGGTGCATGTGGAGAAGAGAGGGTGAATCCAGGATGATCAACTTGTCATTGAAGCGGCGGGGGTGTCTAAACACCCTTGCCGATCATAATGAGGCTATTAAGTTGGAACTACCAAGGGCTTGGGAACCCTTGGATAGTTCGAAACCTTTGCAAACTTTGAAGGATCAAGCTCCCATGGTGTGTTTTTAAATGGAAACGCGGTTGGACAAAAAGGGTTTTGAGAAGCATTGTAGAGAAATACCTTTTCCCAATAAATTCATTGTTAGGAAGCCCGATTCTGGGGTAGGCTTGGCATTGTTATGGAAAGCAGAGGTGAAGGTAGATGTCATTAATATTACAAAGAATCATATACTGGCAAAGGTGGTTGAAGAAGACAGTTTTCAATGGTAGCTAACTTGCTTTTATGGATGGCCAAAACACAATAAAAAATTTAAGTCCTGGGCTCTCTTATCTCATATTTTGACGTTTGTTGACAAGCCGTGGCTATGTATAGGAGATTTTAATGTCATATTACACTCTACAGAGAAACAAAGTCTACGACCTCCCTTATATAATCAAATGGATGATTTTCGGACTGCATTGGAGCGGTGCAACTTGGCTGACCTGGGTTTTTTTGGCTACCCATTCACTTGGAACAATAAGTGACCTGGGCAAGCAAACACGAGGCAGCGAATAGACCTGGCTATGGCTAACGTGGAGTGGAGTTTGAAATTCCCAGCTAGCACAATCACTTGGGATGATTGTGAAGATGTGGTCCATGAAGCGTGGAGTACACATAGAGATGCAACTTCGGCTCTATGTGATGTTAAGGAAAAAATCACACGGTGTGGGGCTGACTTGTATGCATGGGGTGATGCTAAAACGACTCCGGAGACAGAAAGGATCAAAGTACTACAAAAATAGGTGGAACTCTTCACCAAAACTGAACTAACAGAAGCCACAAAAGCTGATTTTGTCTTAGTTAGTAAAGAGTTGGATGACCTCTTGCTCAAATTGGAAATCTATTAGGCACAACGCTTTCACATTTCTTGGCTGAAACATGAGGATAAGAATACCAAGTATTTCCATTCCAATTTCCATTCCAAAGCATCACAATGACGGCGAAGAAATCTTATACAAGGGACTAGAAACCAAGAGAATATTTGGCTAGAGGAGATAGAAGATATTGCAGATGTGGCCATTCATTACTTTGAGAACATATTCAAGTCAGGTGCATGTGACAGGTTGGAAGAATGCCTTGATGCAGTCCCTCACAAGGTGACTAATGATATGCAGGCAATTTTGTTCAGGGAATATAGTGCAGAAGAAATTAAAGAGGCGTTGTTCCAAATGGGACCAACAAAGGCTCCTAGACCCGATGGTATGAATGCTCTCTTTTGCCAAAAATTTTGGCATATTGTTGGTAATAATGTGATTAATGTAGTCCTAGAATTTTTGAATACTGGATATATGGAACCTAACCTCAACTACACTCATATTGTTCTTATCCCTAAAATAAAATCACCAAAGAAAATATCTAATTATAGACCTATAAGCCTTTGTAATGTCATCTACAAAATCATCTTTAAGGTCCTAGCAAATAGGCTAAAACAGATTTTCCCACAATTGATTGTTCCATCCCAAAGTGCTTTTGTTCCAAGTTGCCTTATTACAGATAATGTACTTATTGCCTATGAAACTTTACATGCTATGCACTGCTGGAAAAAAAAATGTAAAAATGGATCTCTTGCTTTGAAATTGGATATTAGTAAAGCCTATGACTGAATTGAGTGGGATTTTCTTAGAGGCATAATGGCCAAGATGGGCTTTCTTGAAATTTGGATTGATCGAGTGATGTGTTGTGTATCTACTCCATCATTCTTGGTCTGTATGGTAATATTAAACTTTCTAAAGGACTCCGACAAGGAGACCCGTTATCACCTTATTTATTTCTTTTATGTGCAGAAGGTTTCACCTCCTTATTAGCAAGAGCGGAAGTAGAGGAGCAGTTAAATGGAGTGTCTATATGCAGGATAGCACCCAACATCTTGCATTTATTATTTGCAGATGATTCCTTGCTATTTTGTCAAGCAAGCAAAGAGGAAGTGCATGTGGTTAAGGAGATTTTGCAGCTATATGCTATGGCATCAGGACAATGTATAAACTTTGAAAAGTCCTCCATTTACTTTAGTAGTATTATGGGGGCTAACCACAAGGAGGGGGCTAACCACAAGGAGTGGATAAAAAGTTGCTTGGGAGTAAGGGAGGTGGACAGATTTGAGACATACATGGGGTTACCTACATTAATTGGTCGCTCAAAATATCAAGCCTTTCCTTTTCTTAAAGATAGGGTTTGGAAAAAGCTGCAAGGATGGAAAGGAACAATGTTGTCAAGAGCAGGAAGGAGGTGCTTATTAAAGTTGTGGCTCAATCAATACCAACCTATACAATGGGAATGTTTCAACTACCGGTGAAACTATGTGATGAACTTAATTCAATTTGTGCAAAATTCTGGTGGGGACATGGGGGCAATGAAAGGAAAATGCATTGGAAGAATTGAAGTTTTTTGTCTAGATCAAAGAAACAAGGGGGGATGGGTTTTCGAGACATCCAGAATTTTAATCTTGCAATGTTAGCAAAGCAAGGTTAACGGTACTGCAAAATGAGGATTTGTTGGTTCACGAATGTTTCAAAGCCAAATACTTTCCTAGGTGTAGCTTTTTGGAAGCAGGACATGTAACAAATAGTTCATATGTGTGGAAAAGCATACTTGCGGCTCAACCCATACTAAAACAAGGTTGCTGTTGGAGGGTGGGTAATGGGTCAGCAATTTCGGTTTTGAAAGACAAATGGATTTCCAATCATCTTACTAATAGGGTGCTTCATCCACCATTGGAGGAGGAGTGAGAATGGAGGTTAGTGAGTTAATAGATTGGAATTACCGCATAGGGGATTGCCAACAAATTGAAAGGAGATTTCACAGAGAAGACCCAGAGGCTATTATTTGCATTCCTTTGAGCCACGACCATGCTGCAAATATCCTCTTTTGGTTATACAATAAAAATGGGGAATATTCAGTCAAGTCCGGTTATCAAACAACTAGACATATTATAAGAGAGGAGAAGGAGTGAGGTGAGAGCTCTATGGCAGTGACTGGAAGTGCGGTGTGGAGGAAACTATGGAAATTACACATTCCAAATAAAATAAAAGTCTTTGCCTGGCAAGCTCTGCATGATATTCTTCCAACCAGTGAGAATCTAGTCCATTGACAAATTGTTGAAGATAGTACTTGTGCACTATGTTAGAGAGAGAATGAATCAGTCCTCCATGTTTTATGGGATTGCAGCGTGGTATAGGATGTGTGGGTTGGGTGCTCAAGGGGGCTACAGAAGCATGTGGGTGGTCAAAAGGATCTTATGCAATTGATTGAAGAACTGTAGAACAAGTTGCCATTGGAAGAATTTGAGCTATTTTTGGTACAAATGTGGCTAATTTGGTCACAACATAATGCAATTACTCATGGAGGTATTATGTAAGACCCATTTTGGCTGGGGTAGCGAACTAGAGATTTCCTGGAGGAATATAGACAGGCGCAAACTTATTTTTCACTTCCAACTAGGCCTGTCCAACCAAACCGTAAACTTGACCCACTCGGCCAAATCGACTGGACTCGAATTGTCCGCCGCCCGATCCGATCACCTGGCAGTTGACAGCAGGTCCCTTCCATCCCAACCCGATTTCGGCGGGTTGAGTGACGGGTCTTCCCTTCCAAAACCTGGTCAACTTGACCCGACCATGATTTTATATCACACAACTTAGTTTACAGTCTCCAGACTCCAGTTCAGATGAATTAGACCCACCCTCAGTTTCTCTTTGTTCCATCGTTCTCTCTCAGTCTCTAGATCTCTGAATCTCTCACACTTCCTCGATCAATCGATCTCTCTACAGCCAACACCTCTACTTCAGAATCTTCCGATTTACGAACCTCCACCATCGCTAATCTGCGAACATCCACCATCGCCGATTTGCGATTCTCCTCCATCGTCAAACTGTAATCATCTCTCTTAGGTTTGATTTTCGGTCATTTTCTCTTTACTTCTTCGTTTTAGTCTCTTGCATGTGGGCTATTGGTATTTGGGTTTCAATCTCTTTAGATTTGTGCTCATCTCTCTCTATATCTATTTGTGTTCTTCAGATTTGTGGGCTACTGGTGTTTGGGTTTGTTTATTTGTTCTTCAGTGTAGATTTGTTCCTTTAGATTTGTGAAATTTGTAACAATTTTGGTCTTTGATCTGTGTCTTTTGGTTGAAGTTGGATCTGACCACCGTCCACCCAAGCCCGATCTAACTCGACCCGTGGTTTTTTGCGGTTGGTGGCGGGCCCGCCATCCTACCTCCCAACAGGATCAGGTCAGTTTCGGGTTGAGTCCAAACCCAACCGATTCGACCTGTGGACACCCCTACTTCCAACGCCAAACACCAGAATCCAACATTCATGGAGTCCACCACCCCGTTGTTACTTCAAACTAAACTTTGATGTTGCGGTCTTTAACGACATCAATGCATCGGGAGTCAGGGCAGTAATTCGAAATGATTTGGGGGAGGTTATGGGGTCACTGTTTGCTAGAGGTCCACAGGTTTTCAACAGTGAGGAGGCAAAGGTACTAGCTTGCCGCAAAGTGTTGGATTTTGTTGTTGACTCGGGGTTCTTAGAGTTGATAATTGAAGGAGAATGAATATATCATGAAGACCATTGCTGGATCGTGACCAAGTTTATCTCATCTGGGACACTTGTATGCAGACATCCATTGCATAGTCTCAGGTCTATATTCTGTGTTTATTACTTGTGTACACCTTGATGCAAATAGTGTTGCACACTCTCTAGCCCGACATGCTAGAAACATAGATGATAAAATTGTTTGGATGGAGGACTCCCCTCCACCTTCACTAGAAGCATTGTACTTGGATTCTTATTAATTCAATCAATATATAAGTGTTTCGGTTTCAAAAAAAGAAAAAAAAAGTGTGGATAAGGAGAAGTTATACATGTACCGAGTATATGTTACCTCTTAGGTAGGTTAGAAATAGAAAAAAAGAGTACTTATTTTCTTGCCCAGTGTCTTAGGTGGCAGTTGGGATGGCAATGTGTCAAACTCTCCAGTCTCTAAACTTTCAATATCACTTCAAGCTAAGTATATCATGCATCTAGTTCATGTATATTTACTAACATGTGTGAGATCTACCTCCATATGAGAGAGAGGAAATATACTTACACTCAATACATGATGTATTTTCTCCACTTTCTATAGGTATAACTCTTTTGGATTGTACATTTACTATGCATAAATTGTTTTACAAAGCCATTACAAGGTTGACATTTTATGTAAGAGTGAAGCTTATGGTTAATATAAATTTTATTATATAAGTTTTATAAATTTATATGTTGAATTTCACATATAAAACTTAAAAAAATACATTAAAAAAATGTATTTATCATGTTATGGATGCATAACATCCATTAAATATATTCATTATCACCGCTATCTCTCTTCATAGCCGCCAATAGTCCATTGTAAATCCTTCACTTCTTCATTGTTAGGTTTGAATTTCACTCTCACTTCTTCAACCCAATCTGTTGCTGCAATTTGGGAGAGTTCAAACTCTGTGCTCTGAAGCAATTTCATCCATTTATGGTTCAAACTTATCCTATTGACTGTATCTTTTCATTTATTTTCTATCACAAACCTATATGTCACACAATTATAGGGAGAGAGAGCCAATATATATAATCATTCCTAGACAACTGAGACATATTTTTACAAATCTACCCAAAGAAATAAAAGAGTCATATTGACGAAGAGAAGTAATGAGGTAGATTCCAAATTCCAGTGGGTCATTGAGAGAGAGAGCTTTAAATTTTATTAATGAAGATGAGTTCAAGAAGTAAAAAGTAGTCGTTCTATGAGAGATGAAAATTTGGAGATTTCCAACGCGTGAAGAAGAGAGAGAAAAACAACTGTGTTTTGTTATATCAACTAACTATGTGTGGGTCTCACGATTTTCACAATATTACAATTGTGCCATTCAGAACTGTTATTTAAATGTTGAATACACTTCTTTAATGGTTCTCTAAATATATGTTTTAAGCCACCTATATTGAGTATTGTTGTCTAAATACCCATGAAATAGTATCCTTACCAAACAACTCACTCCAAAGTGGGACCCATTGTTTTGAGCATTTAAATCACAGAAAACACTCTTCAAAAGCCCTTACCAAATGGGCCCTGAGAATCATTGTTTTCTCCACGGGCTTTTGATTTAAAGTTTTAGCTATATGGGTAAAACTTGATTGACTTTGTTTTGAGTCGAAGGGAGAGTTTTATAGTAGCTTTTAGGGGAGAAAATGGGCAAATGCCCATTTCAAAAAAAAAATCTAGCATTTTGCCCTCTTTCCCAAACTAATTAGGGAAATGCCTCTCTTTTGAAACTCGATTTTTTCAAAATCGAGTTATAGAAAAAAAAAAAAAAAAATTCTGGAGCCCTATAGTAGCGTTTTAAGGAGCCTATAGTGACGTATTAAGAACCTATAGCGGCGTTTTTTAACTCAATCTTCATGAAGTCGAGTTACATGCAATTTTTTTTCTTTTTTTTACCTATAACTCGATTTCATGGAGATCGAGTTACAGAACGCCATTATAGGTCCTTAAAACGTCACTATAGGCTCCTTAAAAACGCCACTATAGGGCTTAACTCGATTTTGAGAAAATCGAGTTTCAAAAGAGAGGTATTTCCCTAATTAGTTTGGGAAAGAGGGTAAAATTTTGGATTGTTTTTTTGAAAGGGGCAAAGGCCAATTTTTTTTTTTCCCACTTTTAGGTGTCCTTAATGACTAGTTTTTAGGCTAAAAGATGAGGCTATGGACATTCAAGGTGCTAAATTGATCTTTAGTTTCTGATTTGCTTTAATTAGGTAAATGAGTTAACTTGCTTTATGCATAATCTGGGAAAGATTTGACTAAGCCCCCATGGGCTCCTCCTTTTCAGTTGTTTTGGACTCTTAATTGGGAGGCTCACCTAAAGTGAGGGTTAGCAGCTGTAGTTGGCCAATGAGAGCTAACTATGTTTTAGAGACAAAAATGGGTTAAGTCTTATAACTTCTAGTTTACTCATACTCCATTTGTTTTTCAATGTAGTCCTTGCATCCACTTCAATTAGAGAGATTTCAGTTGTGTCCCAAAACGACGTAATTTTGGTATTTTTTTATTATAAAAAAATTACAAATCAACATCATTTTTAGGATACCTATCTGCACAATGTGATAGAATTAGACAAATAACTGCATTGAATAAAAGTAAAACTCATAGAACTGAAATGAATAAATCTAAAGTTACAAGACTTTATTGAATTTCAAGTAAAGTTAGAAAATCAATTTATAATTGAGTAAAACTATATTCATAATATTTTCACAATAGTAAAGCTTAGATGACAATTTGTTATTAATTATCATCAGGCTTATCACTAACATTACTTTTTGTAATTTATCATTTAAAATTCATTGTGAAATTATTGTGTCTCTACTTTATTTTTTATTTTTTTGATAAAATGTCTCTACCTTTATTATTTCCTAGCTTTAGCCCCATGCATATGCATGGATATACTTAAAAGATACATATTAAAATGCATAGTATAATTCTTAAATATATAATTTAAATATTATTGATAGTCATTCTTATATATTTTTTTAACTCTTTAAAAGGTCTTATAAGAATGTTATTAGGTAGAAAATGTAAATTGTCCATTTTTAAAATATTTTTATGTTCATTAATTCTAGACTGTTTGGTTTTTGTACAAAATAACTCACTTGACTAGAGATTTATAATATGGTCTCACATTTGATTCAAAAATTGAGAAATAAAACCCTCTCTAAAAATAAATAATTTGGGACACATGACACTAAATTGGACTTTAATTATAGAATCTAATTAGATTTTCTCTAAACTTTACCTATCTATATATATATAATAATAGGTAAAGCAGAGAGAAAATCCAACTAAATTTCAAATTAGAATTCAATTAGAGTTTAATTTTGCTCCATGTGTCTCACCTAATCTAAATTTTAGAATTTTGTGCCATGTGAGTTAATTTAGTGTAAAAATTGAATTTCAATTAGAGTTTAATTTTGCGTCATGTATCCCATCTAATCTAAAATTTTAATTTTTGTGCCAAATTAGTTAATTTAGTGTAAAAAATGATAAGTCCAATATAATAAACCATAAAAAACATAATCACATAACTAAAAAAAAAAAAAAAAAAATTCAAATTTATAAGTCATTTATATATATATATGTGTGTGTGTGTGTGTGTGTGTGTGTATTAATAGGTAAAGCTACCTTTATTATTTCCTAACTTTAGCCCCATGCATATGCATGGATATACTTAAAAGATACATATTAAAATGCATAGTATAATTCTTAAATATATAATTTAAATATTATTAATAGTCATTCTTATATATTTTTTTAACTCTTTAAAAGGTCTTATAAGAATGTTATTAGGTAGAAAGTGTAAATTATCCATTTTTAAAATATTTTTATGTTCATTAATTCTAGACTGTTTGGTTTTTGTACAAAATAACTCACTTGACAGGAGATTTATAATATGGTCTCACATTTGATTCAAAAATTGAGAAATAAAACCCTCTCTAAAAATAAATAATTTGGGACACATGACGCAAAATTGGACTTTAATTATAGAATCTAATTGGATTTTCTCTAAACTTTACCTATCTATATATATAATAATAATAGGTAAAGTAGAGAGAAAATCCAATTAAATTTCAAATTAGAATTCAATTAGAGTCTAATTTTGCGTCATGTGTCTCACCTAATCTAAATTTTAGAATTTTGTGCCAAGCGAGTTAATTTAGTATAAAAATTGAATTTCAATTAGAGTTTAATTTTGCGTCATGTGTCCCATCTAATATAAAATTTTAAATTTTTGTGTCAAATTAGTTAATTTAATATAAAAAATGATGAGTCCAATATAATAAACCACAAAAAATAATCATATAACTAAAAAATTCAAATTTATAAGTCATTTATATATATATATATATATATATATTTATATGTGTGTGTGTGTGTGTGTGTGTGTGTGCGTATTAATAGGTAAAGCTTAGAGAAAATTGAATTAGAATTTGAAATTATAATCCAATCTTATGCCATGTGTCCAAATTTATGTGGGAATTACACCATAATTATCAACTTAAACTTGTGTCATGTGTCTACTTAAGTTTTTTAATCTTTGTGTCAAGTAAGTTAATAAGTGCAAAATACTAAGAATCTAATATTAATAAACTATAAAATAAATAAATAAAACTCATATATACTAAATAAAAATCACCACACATTTCTCAGAAAAATAAATAAAATAAAAATCATCACATAACAAAAATCACCACAGGTTCTATCTTATTCAAAATTAGAAAAAAAAATTATCATAAGTAGTATTAAATTTAGGTAAGAATTTTAATATGTGACTAATTACGTTTATTTTAAAAATATAATTTGACTAATTATCTATATTTTATGATAAAAATTTTGTTTAATTTTAAATATATCTATATGAATGCATGAATGCATGAGTTAAATGCTTTAAATAAAAATTAATTTGACTAATTATTTATATTTTTATAATAAAAATTTTGTTTAATTTTAAATGCATCCATGCGTTTGCATGGAGTTACATGCTAGTTAATATATATATATATATATATATATAGATGACTTATAAGTTTGAATTGTTTTTAGTTATACAAAAAAAATAAAAAAAAGGCTCATAAATATAAAATCATTCAAACTCTCTCTTCCTCTAATTTTATATATAGTGTTAGATATATGATTATATTTTTTATGATTTATTTATATTGGATTTCTCGTTTTCTTTACTAAATTAACTCATTTGGCACAAAAATTAATTTTTTTTGATTAGATGGGACATATATATAGATGACTTATAAACTTGAATTGTTTTTAGTTCTATAAAAAAAAAAGGCTCATAAATATAAATTCATTCAAAAATTATGTTTTTTTATAGTTTACTTATATTTGACTCATCGTTTTTTACACTAAATTAACTCATTTTACACAAAAATTTAAAAACTTAGATTAATAAACACATGTCTCAAAATCAAACTCTAATTGAAATCTAATTTTTACATTGAATTAACTCACTTGGCACAAAAATTTAAAAACTTAGATTAGATGGGACACGTGACGCAAAATTAGACTCTAATTGAATTTCAATTTGAAATCTAATTGGATTTTCTCTCAACTTTACCTATTATTATATACTAGTTTGTAACCCCATGCATATGCATGAATGCATTTAAAGATATATGATAAGATGTATAATATAATTCATATATATATAATTTAAATACTATTGATAGTCATTTTATATTTTATTAACTCTTTAAAAAATTTTGTAAGGATATTATTAGGTATAAAATGTAAATTGTCCATTTTTTTTAATTATTGTAAAGCACTTTTTTATTTATTTATTTATTTATTTTTTTACGATTCGTTTATTCTAGATTCTTTGGTTTTTGTATTTAATAACTTATTTGGATAAATATTTATGATGTGGTCCTACATTTGATTATAAAATTAAAAAATAAAACTCTTTAAGAATAAATAATTTAGGACACATGACGCAAAATTGAAACTTTAATTTGAAATTTT
The DNA here is from genome assembly GCF_932294415.1 of Quercus robur. NCBI lineage: Eukaryota > Viridiplantae > Streptophyta > Magnoliopsida > Fagales > Fagaceae > Quercus > Quercus robur. Next base: position 50,289,851 of record NC_065540.1, on the reverse strand, counting down.
AATTTGAGTTTCTTTCAACTTCACATATTATTATATATATAGATATATAGATATATAGATTAATTTAGCCTAAAAAAATGCTGTTTAGAAAGGAGGGTGTTTTTGTAATTTCGGCCTCCCCTAAAATAAAATGCTCAGATACCTCTTCTCGGAGAAATTATACTATCCTCTGGTGGACCATGTCATTTGTCCACCATTTTACTAATCAGTAATCAGTTTCAATTTAAAAAAAATTTCTAACTCAGCAATTTTAAATAGATGGGTTTTTTAATGGAATTGTGGACTACGCCACTTGTCCACCATGAGAACCTTATAATTTCTCCTCTTCTTGAGCCAATTGCGTTTTGCTTCGATAGTCCAACTTCTCTCTCTCTCCGCCGCTCATCGGTGACACGGGTAAGTCAGTTTCTCTTTCTCTCACTCCTTCAATCATTTCGCTTCATGTTCTGCTTTTCAATTCTTGATAAGTAGGTGGGGCCGGAGTTTCATGTTTTTGCTGTGGATTTCCATTTAATCTTAGTTTGAAATTGTTTCTGTTCGGTTCCCTACGAAAAACTAAAAGTGTGTGTCTTTAACTCTTCCCACTCAAAATACTAATGACCCACTTTGTGTTTTAGAGAAAATCTTACTTATTTCACTTTGTCAAAGCTGAATGTGCGACAAAGTTTCCAAAATTTCATTGCAAACCACTCAATTATCTTGATTGTAAACAATTCTGATTGTGCGTTATGTATCCTGAAAATGCTACTGTTATCGGTAGGATTGAGTTTGGGCTTCAATGGCTCAATTTGATTGTGACTATGCTGTATTATGTTTATGTGGATGCATGCTGAGAGCTTTGATTAATTTGTTTAGAATTGAGATGATGTTAGTCTATCTCTTTATATAATAATGAGTTAGATGAAGTTATTTTCTCTTTTATTCCTTTTATCTAAAGCTGTCAACCCGAAATGATATACCTATATTGACTAGTATTGAAACATTAATATTTAGTTAACCTTACCAAACTAAAACAGCTTCCAGTATGGTATTCACAAAAATGAATTATCGTATCGGCCGCTAAACAGATTGGAGCTTATATTTGTGTACATACACGTGCATGACACCGACATAGACACACATAAGGGTTATTTAAAATAGAAATATGTACTCATTTGGTACCTGCAGGTCCCTTTTTGTGGGAAACTATAATATTGAATAAAATTCAACGTGTTTGATTAAATGAAATTGTACTTGGCAGAATTTAGAATCAACTAATTTGTGATGCTGGTGCAAATTGTGATTGCTGATATTATATACAGGGTTTTTCCGGTGCAAAAATGTGAATTCTAATTAAATTTTTAATAGGCTCTTTGCTGTTTGTGGAGGATCCCTGTATCAGTTTTTGATCCTTGTTATTTGTTGCTAGGTTGTAGCTCTTACTTTGTTGTTTTTGGATGTTTTCAGCTAGTTTCTGCTTCTTGTTACGTTGGCCTTTAATTAAAAGTTTTCTTGTTCATTAAAAAAAAACCAATTCTTCTTTCGTGCTTTTTCATCCCAACAAAAATCAAACTTTGATGGTCTGATTATCTGTCAGTTTTTGCAGGATGCTATGCATCTAAGTGGTGTTTGCCCAAGGTAAGATGACTATCCTGAAATTGACAATGTTAGAATGTACTACCCTATATGCTTTCTTGATTTCATTGGTAATGTACAAACACATGAAAAAATTGCCTCTTAATTGAATCCCTTCAGGAAGGGCTGTAATTGGGACATTCTGACTCAAAATTTTGATTCTGTTCTCTTAAATGATTTGATTGTTTAGAAGGTACTGCTGGAATTGAAGGAGCCAACTAATGCAAAATGGGCTCTAGCTTTTTTCCATTGGTGAGCACAAAGGAAAAAGTTTGAACATGCATGGGAATTGGTCTTACTGTATCACAATTCATATTATGGATGCTCGAGCATTGCTTGAATCAGTTTTGAAAAAAAAATGCAGGGAGCCCTTTGAGATTTTTCAGTTGTGGATTCTCACTTTGAAGTTTCAAGATTACTGTTTCAACTCCATTTGTGTTTGATTTGTTAGTACAGGCTTATGCAAAACTCAGAATGTTTGAGATTGCTTTTGAAGTCTGCTGCTATTTGGAAGAACGTGGCTTCTCTTCAAGCCTTGTAAGTTTCAATACTTTGATTCATGTTGTTCAAAAATTTGATCAAGTCCCTCTAGTTTGGAATATTTATGAACATATGATTCAAAAAAGAACATATCCAAATGAGGTAACAACCCAAACCATGATAATTGCATTGTGCAAGGAAGGGAATTTGCAGAAATATATCGAAATATTGGACCAGATCCATGGTAAGAGATGCTCTCCTTCAGTGATAGTTAATACCAGTTTGATCTTAAAGATTTTAGAGGAGGGAAGAATTGAAGATTGTATGGTATTATTGAAGAGAATGTTGCTAGTGTATGATTCTTGATACAGCTGCTTATTCACTAATTGTTCATGCTAAAGTAAAGCTTGGTAATTTGGAGTCAGCGTGGAAGGTGTATGAAGAAATGCTTGATAGAGATTTACAGGCAAATCCTTATATCTGTACTTTGTTTATAGGAGTACATTGTAAATAGGGAAGAATAGCAGAAGCACATTGCCTAATGAAGGAGATGGAAGATCTGGGTTTGAAGTTTATAGCAAATGTTTTGATCTTATCATTGAGGGGTGTGCTAAAGCAGGAAAATTGGAAGAAAGTTTAATGCGTTGTGAGAAAATGTTGGAGAGGAGACTTGTTCCTAGTTTTTGGGCTTTCAATGAGATGGTAGGAAAGCTCAGTGAAATTGGGAACGTGGAGCAGGCCAATGCAATGTCAACTATTTTGTTAGATAGAGGATTCCTGCCTGATGAGATTACATACTCTCATCTGATTGAGGGTTATGGAAAAAAAGGTGAGTTTCATGAAGTTCTCAAATTCTACTATGAAATTGAGAACAGATCACTGTCTCCTGGATTATTGGTCTATGCGTCATTGATTAGAAGCCTTTCCCTGTGTGGGAAAGCAGAGGAAGCAGAAAAAATATTTGAGGATTATGAAAGAACGTTCACTGGCCCCAACTGCGTGCATTTACGAGACGTTGATTGCAAGCCACTCTAAAAAAAGTGATAGAACAAGGGCTCTTCACCTTCAGGAGGAAAGTGAGGAAATGGTTTCACAAGGACTGAAGTCTAGTTGTTCGTAGCTTTCTGGTTAAAGTGCAGAGAACATTGAAGACTAGCTTCTTTCAGGAAGCATAGTTAGTATCCACTTGGGATAAAGAGTAACTCCTATTAACTTTAAAAAGCTTGCTCTAGCAATTTGCCAAACTATACTGCTGACCTGGACCCGAATTGCACCTACTCAAGTAAGTAGTACAAGTTGAAAGGATCCCATACATACACAAAGAGAAGGCCAATACACACGGGAAGGATGGTTTTGGTAGTTCCTTTCCACTTGTACTATTTTTTTTTTGGGTGTTAATAACTTAGCTGAAAGATGCTACTTTTGTTAACCATTTATTCTCTCTCTCTCTCTCTCTCTCACTTAACAAATGGAATAGGAGAATTCAAACCTAATTTTTCAGCAATCGCATAACTTCACAATACCATTGAACTATAGACTCTTATTAATTTATAATTTTCCTCCTTAAAACTGTGCCAAATTGAGGCTTTGGACTTTCTTTCTTGATTATTACAATATTGTAACGATTTGGTCTACTCAAAGTTCCGAACAAACTCAATTGATGGGATGCAATCATACAATGAGCTTATAAGTATTTATTTATTTATTTTTTTATACAAGATATAATTTCTATTCTAGCATAATTTAAGTGTATATGTGTGTGAAACTCCATCCTGAAGACTTGAACTCCATCTCTTGCCCCCTACACCACACAAGCATTTATACTTGTGGAGTGATAACCACACCAAGGATGCGCAGTGGTGAACTTATAAGTATTTTGGTACAAGACAATTTAGTAGTGTCCAATTATTTATTTATTTTTAATTTACAAGAAAAAACCTTTGATTCCATAAATTCCATGATAAAAGCCAACATTTCCATTTCGAAAGGGAAGAGAAGTACAATTAAGCTATAATAAGTCCATTGATATTATATTCAATCGCATGCATGTCCATAACAAATTCTACTATATTGCATTGGCCAATGGCCATTCATAAGAAATATATGATATTTGCCTCCCTCCCCCTCCCAAAAATAAAGGTTTTTTTTTTTTTTTTTTAATAATCATGCACAAAAACATAAATAAATAATAATAAAAATAAGAGGAATATGCATTTTTTTTTTCCTCTCCTTTTATATTTATTTATTTTCTTTTTTCTGTTAGGGTTTAATCTACCTTAAGTACTTTTTTAACTGGACATGTCATTTTATTTTAAATATATAATGGAAAGAGGTAGTGGGTTTTAATTTCTACATTTGATTTAGATAGTGGATAATGTGATAATTTCTCATTAAAATAAAAAGAGATTCTAGTTAAAAAAGTATTAAAGGTAAGTCAAATTTTGTTGTATGTTTATGTAAATAGGTACATTCATAAACACTTTTTTTTTTTTTTTTTAATGATCAAGTACATTCATAAACACTATTACATTACAAGCTGCCCTTTTTTTTTTCGCTGAAAAACACTAACAAGCTGCCTGAGACGTATGTGAGGTAAGGTTTCCATTTCTTAAAATGCAAATACACAACTTAGAAAACATCTAGATTAAGCCAAAGCAAATCCTTGATGACATGACTTGTACTAAAGCGCTAAGATAAGGGAAATTAAAGCATCCGGCAACCTATAGCTCTAGTGCAATATCAATGCAGAAAATATAAGAACTATTACAAATTTCATTACAAAAAAATTACAAATTGATGTGACAAGTGTTGGAATTATACTTAAAAAGTAATAATTCAAGAGAAACAAATATAATACATTTATCAATTAACAATTATATAATGTGCATATGTAATAAAAATCAACAATAAGATGTGAGAAATTTACATATTAGATTATGTTATTCAAGGACCTCACAAGCAATCAGGATGCTCTCCCCAGCTGGTTAGGATTAACAAGAGCTTTATTTTCTCTTTTACACCCCCTTGCAAGTGTGGTCTTGACAATATTTATAATATTCAGAAAGGACATGACCAGCCATAAAATCCTTCCCATCGTAATAACACTTCATGTAACAGAAATGTTACATTTGTTAATAAACAACTTTATTAATTAGATTCATTAATGAAGAAGTTCATTAATGTGTTATTACTTTTGTAATTCTATGCTAATACATGGATTCATCTATTGTTCATATCCAGAACTACTATAATGACAACCTTTAATAGGAGTTCAAGTTACTGGTATTGACACGATAGATTTATTAAAGCCAACACTCAACGTGCATGAATCTCATTATGAAAGGACTTCTGAGATTATTATGCACTAACCATCGAAAGACTAGCCCTTATTGTCTTCCATAGTTTGAGCAATTTTAGCTTGCATCTCCTTTCCATCATGGTCCAACAATGTACCTATCAGAATAGGCTACATCATGATGGATATGGTCAAGTCAAGGACTACAATAAATGCATTTATAATCTTAGTCTACTTAATCAAGTAGACCTATTTCAATATATCAATATCTTACATCATAAAAACATTGCATAATTTCACAAGAGACTGAATATTTATTTGTTAATAATAGAGGCATCATATATATTATGTTGGGCCACATTATTCTAACAAGAAGAATATGATTGGTGTCACTTAAAAAATATAATAAATAATTGTTTGAATTATAAGTTTCCTATGACTAGTGGCATGTCAATCTGTAAGGTTTATGTTATAAAATTTGTATTATCCCTAACATTATCAATGCTGCATTGCAGTGACATGGAAGAATATTGAGCAGGGATGACCCACCCTCAAGATATTGATTATAGAGAGGGCATCGACACGGACTCAGAGAATACCCATTTGTATGGCATCTTCAGGAGATATTTGCTTTTACAGTCATATGGTGCCATCATCAGATATGGGGCAGCATTAGAAACTGATGCCACACATCTTCGCTACTCCGCCCATTCCAAATAATTAAGGTGCATGATGCCACCACCCAGATCTCCATCTGGAAATTCATTGTGTGATGAAGAAGGTTAATTGAATTGGCATTAAGGGGTATGGAGAAGAGGACTAGAGCGAACTCTCTTGAAAATGGATTTTGATTTTGGTTTTGAAGTTGGTGGGAGAGTTGTGGTGTTTTGCTTTTTATATTGGTCTTCAAAGAGCATCTATTCCAAACCTCTACTTGTACGTAAAGAAAAAATTAAAGCACAAAAGATAGACGCAAAGTAGATTCCAAATGATTTTTGTTGGTAAAAGAAAACGTACGTAGAATAGGCAAAGAAAGAGGATTCCTACAAAAATTATAATAAAAGGAATGGAACCAGTTAAGTTGCTTCATGAAAAAAGCATGGAACCAATACCAATTTGTAATGCCAAATTTAGTATTTTATAGGTTAAAAAAAATTAAACAAATAAGTAAATAATAAACAAAAGGCTAATAATGTACATTCATATCTGTTGAAGCTGGAACTGAATCACATAAAAGGGACAAAGCCAAACATCAAGTGCAAGGCAAAACGACACGCGTGAGGTTAAAAGATCAGAGCAAGCTGAAGAACAAAATGACTGCGTGTTGATTAATAAGATCACGTGCTTAGCATGTGAAGTAATTTAATTCCAGTTAATTGTATTAGTGGTCCACCTGTCGAGCATCTAATGGTTCAGTTGCATTTCCGTTAGATTAGGGAGTTTGTTAATTTTCTGTTTTCAGTCTTAGCTCCTCTGTTGCTGTATATATAGAAACAGGGACTCATCTAATTACTTACTTTGTACATTTTCTGATTTTGATGAATGAGAAATATCTTCTCTCTCAAATATTTTCTCTCTAAACTTCCAGAAACCTCTTTCTCTAATATGGTATCAGAGCAAGATTCTTTTGATTTTCTTTCATCTGTTGCCAAACAGTTTTTAGTCTTCAAAGTTCCTTTCTTTTCTTCGTGATTCGCTTGAAATTCTAGTTGCGAAACAGTTTTGGTTTTCAAAGTTTCTTTCTTTTCTTCTTGATTCGCTTGAAATTCTAGTTTTTTTTTTCATGGCTTCTGATTCAACAGCCAATCAAGCACAATCTTCCACTCAATCCGTGCCTTCTCCGAGCACAACAATGGCAGATGAATTTGCTAACAATCCTTATTTTCTTTCAGCCACTGAGAGTCCAGGAATAGTTCTTACTTCGCAACCTTTAACCGGTCCAGAGAACTATTTGAGTGGGCGAGATCAGTGTTCTTGGCTCTAAGTTCACGAAACAAGTTTGGTTTTGTGAAAGGTTCTATTCCACAACCAGATCTTACCTCAACACTGTACAATTCTTGGAGTAGGTGTAATACCACTGTGCTCTCATGGCTGACCAACTCTCTCAGCATGGATCTCAAGGCAAGTGTGATGTACGTCAACACTGCAAGGGATTTATGGATTGACCTCAGAGACAGACTTTCACAGGGCAATACTCCAAGGAAATTTGAGCTGCAAAAGGAAATTGCTCGTCTTTCTCAAGGTACACTCACAGTAAGTTCATACTTCACTAGGTTTAAGACTCTGTGGGATGAGTTTATCAATTTTCAACCTTTCACTGTATGCAATTGTACTTGCACATGTGGTTCTAAGGCTTCTCAATTGGAAGCACAGCATAAGGAGCATGTTTTCCGTTTCTTGATGGGATTAAATGATAGTTATGGGAACATAATAGTTCAGATCTTATTGCTTGAACCTTTTCCATCTATTAGCAAGGTCTGCTCCTTGATTTTGCAAGAAGAAAAGAGAAGGAGTTTTGGGCATGGAGTCAATATAGTTTATCCTACTGAGGCTACTGCTATGTTTGCTAATCATGCTAAGGGTTTTAATGGCAATCAAGGACAGAATCAAGGCAATCGTGGTAACAAAGGTCATTTCAAGAAGGATAAACCCATTTGTACTTACTGTGGCCTTAGTGGTCATATTGCAGACAAGTGTTATAAGTTACATGGGTATCCTCCAGGCTATAAGCACAAGGGAAGCAATCAAGCTATGGCAAATCAAGTTTCAGCAATTTTGCCTTCTGGACATTTTGGCAATATGGATGGTTTTGCCTCAGCCAATCCAAATTTGATCCAAAATAATGCTAGTTTTCCTAATCACAACTTTCAATCTGAAGCTGGTTTTCTTCCACAGCCTTCCTTTGGTGCTACGGTTGCTTCTCCACAGACTTCTGTCCGAAGTTTTCAGCCTCAATGTCCCATCTCTCAGGTTCAATGTGAGCAACTCCTTAACTATTTGAAAGCAGTCACAGCTTCTGGTTCAGGTATTGGTACTTCTACTGCTCATCAAGTTGCTACTGTCATGGCATCTGCTCCCATTATTCAACCTGCCTTACCACCTAACTCAGCTTCTTCCTTTACTACTGATGCTTCCAACTTTTCAGGTAATCCTTTTTGGATTCCTCCCAATTTTACACATTCTGTTTTCTCTACCCATATTGTTGATAGACCTCATTTTAAGTCTAAAGCTTGGATTTTGGACACTGGTGCTACTGACCATATGGTCCACTCAGTGTCACAACTTACTACCATCACTTCCACTGTCCATTCCTATGTTTTCTTGCCAAATGGGGATCAGGCCTTAGTAACACATATAGGCATTGTGCAGATTTCACCCACTTTGACACTCACAAATGTTTTATGTGTTCCTACTTTCAGTTTCAATCTTATTTCCATTAGCAAACTTACACAACAATCTTCTTGTTGTCTTATTTTTCTTGGACATTGGTGTTTTATCCAGGACCTAGCTCAATGGAGCATGATTGGTCTGGGTAAAGAGTGTCAAGGGCTGTATCTGCTGCAAGCTCCTGCTTCTCAGATTGCTCCTACTGCCTTGGTTACTTTTGCTGGCCATACCTCTTCTACTTTATGGCACAGCAAATTGGGACACCCCTCTTTTTCAAAGCTTTCTTTGTTAAATAAGATTGTAAGTTCTGAAGCTTTCAATAATCTAGATTGTTGTGAAGTTTGTCACCTTTCTAAGCAAAAGAGGTTACCTTTTCCTTCTAGTAGTCATGTATCTGTTCAGCCTTTTGAGCTTGTTCATTGTGACTTGTGGGGTCCCTTTTCCACTTGTACTGTTGAAGGTTTTAGGTATTTCTTAACAATTGTTGATGATTTCTCTCGTTGTACTTGGGTTTGTCTTCTCAAGAATAAATCTGATACTCAGTTTTTCATTCCTAATTTTGTTAACATGGTTCATACTCAGTTTCATGCTTCTGTTAAGACTATTAGGAGTGACAATGGTACAGAATTTTTCTTAAGGGAATTTTTTCATTCCAAAGGCATCTTGCATCAATTGTCATGTGTTGATACTCCACAACAAAATGCAATTGTTGAAAGGAAGCATCAACACATTCCCAATGTTGCAAGAGCACTAAAATTTCAATCCAATGTGCCTTTGTGTTTATGGGGTGATTGCATTCTCACTGCTGTCTATCTTATTAATCGATTGCCTTCCAAACTTCTAAATAACAAAAGTCCATATGAATTGCTTTTTAAGTCTTCTCCATCTTATAAGCATTTAAAGTGTTTTGGTTGTTTGTGTTACATATCCACTTTACCACATAATAGGCACAAATTTGCACCTAGGGCCAAAAAATGTGTCTTCTTAGGCTATCCTCATGGCATTAAAGGATACAAGGTTCTTGACCTTGAATCCAATTCTATTCATTTTTCCAGGGACATCATCTTCTATGAACATATTTTTCCTTTTGTCTCATCTGATCATCCTTCCACTTCTTATCATGATTCTTTTGTGTTTCCCCATTGTGTTTCTAATGCACCTTATGTTTCTGATCTTCTTAACCTTCCTTTGGTTGATTCAATCTTGGCCACTTCCCAACCTGATTCACCCATTGATCCTACTCCTACTTCTAATACTTCCCATTGTGATTACCAACCTGATGTGTCTTTACCTTCTGCTTTGGACCCTGTTGTTCCTCCTTCACCACCTTCCCTTGATCAATCTTTGCTTATTTCCTCATCCTCTTCCTTACCTGCCTTAAGGAGATCAACCAGAACCCATCACCCACCTTCTTACCTTGCTGATTATTCTTGTAAAGCAGTTAGTACCAAGCCTGCTTCTGGTTTGCCTTATGACATTTCAAATGTTCTCAGTTACTCACATCTTGGACCTCAGTTTGCATCCTTTGTCATGGCTGTTAGTTTTGTCCCATCTGAACCTGTTTCATTTTCTCAGGCAGTTCAATTTCCTGAGTGGAAAGCTGCCATGGACAAGGAAATTGCAGCTTTGGAGCTTAATAATACTTGGACACTAACCCCTTTACCTGCAGGTAAGTCTCCCATTGGCTGTAAATGGGTCTATAGGGTTAAGTATCACTCAGATGGTTCTATAGAGAGGTACAAAGCTCGTTTGGTTGCCAAGGGTTTTACCCAAAAGCTTGGTTTGGATTATTCCGAAACTTTTAGTCCTGTTGCTAAGTCCATTTCAGTCAGGATTGTCTTATCTTTGGCTGCTGTGAATGGGTGGTTTCTTCACCAAATGGATGTCAATAATGCTTTTCTCCATGGTGAGTTGGTTGAGGATGTTTACATGTGTTTACCACACGGTTTTCACAGCAAGGGGGAGCATCTGGTATGTAAATTGAATAAGAGCCTTTATGGATTGAAACAAGCCTCTAGAAAATGGTTTGAGAAGTTTTCATCCACCATTTTGCAAATGGGCTTCATTCAATCAAAATCAGATTATTCTTTGTTTACACACACACAAGGAGCTTCATTCACAGTGCTCTTGGTTTATGTAGATGATATTGTTGATTGGTAATAATCCAACTTGTGTTCAACATTTGAAGAAGGTTCTTGATGACAGATTTGGTTTGAAGGATCTGGGGTCCTTAAGGTACTTCTTAGGGCTTGAAGTGGCTAGAACTGATGCAGGTATAAGCTTGAACCAGAGAAAGTATGCCTTGGAAATTTTGGAAGATACAGGTTTTCTAGGTTCCAAACCAGTCAAGTTTCCCATGGAGCAAAACTTAAAGTTGACCAAGTATAAGGGAAAGCCATTGATAGATCCTTCTCAGTTTAGAAGGCTTATTGGGAGACTCTTATACCTTACTTTGACAAGACCAGACATCACATATGCTGTGCATAGGCTAAGTCAGTATGTATCATAGCCAAGAGAGCCCCATTTACTAGCTGCTAATAGAGTACTTCAATATATAAAAGGCTCACCAGGAAAAGACATTTTTTTCCTAAGCCAATCTGATCTGCATATTAAGAGCTTTTGTGATGCGGATTGGGCTGGATGCCCTGACACTAGAAGATCCTTAACGGGTTATGCTGTTTTCTTAGGGGAATCATTAATTTCATGGAGGTCTAAAAAGCAAGGTGTTGTTTCAAGGTCCTCAGCTGAGGCTGAGTACAGAACAATGGCAAGTGTAGCGTGTGAGGTCACTTGGGTGCTGCAAATACTTAAAGATTTAAGGGTGAATCATACAAAACCAGCTATGTTATTCTGTGATAATCAAGCAGCCTTGCATATAGCTGCAAATCCAGTCTTCAATGAAAGGACAAAGCATATTGAGGTGGACTGTCATTTGGTAAGGGATAAGATCATGGAGGATATGATTAAAACATTTCATGTTGCTACTAATTCACAAGTGGCAGATATTTTTACCAAAGCACTTGGTTTCTCAGCTTTTACAAGACTTTCTGGAAAGTTGGGTTTGAAGGACATTTTTGTTCCCAGGATTGTAAAGGCACAAATCACAGATCAAGTTTCAGTTCAAGAAGGTCAAGTCTTAGAACTTGAGGTTCAGGACTTGAGGGAGAGTGTTGAAGCTGGAACTGAATCACATAAAAGGGACAAAGCCAAACATCAAGTGCAAGGCAAAACGACACGCGTGAGGTTAAAAGATCAGAGCAAGCTGAAGAACAAAACGACTGCGTGTTGATTAATAAGATCACGTGCTTAGCATGTGAAGTAATTTAATTCCAGTTAATTGTATTAGTGGTCCACCTGTCGAGCATCTAATGGTTCAGTTGCATTTCCGTTAGATTATGGAGTTTGTTAATTTTCTGTTTTCAGTCTTAGCTCCTCTGTTGCTGTATATATAGAAACAGGGACTCATCTAATTACTTACTTTGTACATTTTCTGATTTTGATGAATGAGAAATATCTTCTCTCTCAAATATTTTCTCTCTAAACTTCCAGAAACCTCTTTCTCTAATAATATCAGATAAAATGTGAGTTTATTCCATCATTTTCACAGCCCATGTGAATGATTACTTGCCATCTTTCTTCATAGAGAAAAAAAAAAAAAATCTCGTCATCTTTAACAACATATATAGAATGATATTATGGATTTAGCCATTTAGGTGAAAGATTTTGATAATCGGGGATACTAATAATTGATTTTATAGCGACTTAGTACTAACTTTACATGGTGTTCCCTCTATTCCCATTTTTATTTTATTTTTCATCTTTGAAAATTCAACTTTTTATGAAATGTGATTGCTTGATGCTCATTTTGGCAGAAAAGCTCAATAGCAGGAAGAAGCTCAATAATATGGGAAGAAAAGAGTTAGTAAATTGGGAGAAAAACCATTAAACCCGAATGACAGGAATAATGGATCGTAAGTCTAGAAAATAATAAATAGGCTTTAGAGGAAGCAACGGGCCTAAAGGAGCCCAGAGAAAGAAGTAGTAAACTCATGGGCATTATATGGGATAGAAAACAAGCAAGAATGGGCCAAATGGCCCAAAGCAATGAATCAAGTGAGTAAGGGGTTGATGGGAAGCCCATCAACCCCAAAAGTAAAGGATGTGGTAATTGGGCCGGGGAAGCCCAATAGACTTAGCAAAAACCCATGGGAATGCATAATTAGAATGGGCTGAGGATGCCCGAGGATGCCCAAGGAGGAAGAAATGGGCCAAGGAAGCTTGTGAGCAATGGAATGGGTCAAGAAGGCCCAAAGTAGCATGAATACAAGCCCAATGATAATACTAGGTCACTGCAATTAAGTAAAAGGGAAAGCATACAGCTGGCCCAAAAAGAGGCCCAGCAAGCACAGACCAAGCAATACCACGGTAGGAATAACAGAATGGTATGGTAGAAATGCTAGCAAGTCTACGGAAGGAGCAAAGAATGCGTTAAAGAGAGAAAAGCCCATCATCAGGCAATGCCTAGCCCATGAAGAAAATGAGTCATAAAGAATGAAGGCTCAAAGACCCGTTCACGCCATAAGAGGTTAAGAATGAGTAGTAGAACGCACAAACGAACTCTAGGCCATGGCAAACGCATGAGTAGCAGACAAGCTTTGGACACACATGGAAGTGGAGCATGCACAAACAAAGATAGTGGGAAGAATATAATTACATAAACAACTTCCTGCTTAGAAATCAAGGCTACGAGATATTTGCAGTTGATTTCAAATTTGTGTTATAAATGTTTTATTTAAACAATTGGGACAGATTTGGTTATTTGATTACAGAATTTCCAATATATATTTTCATCGTCTTTAACAATTAATCTTGTTATTGATGTTATCAACTTTTTAATTAGCATCTATTTCCAACAAAATAAATAAATAAATAAGAAGGAGAAGAAGAAGTAAAGAGAAATGACCTACACATACCTGTATAAGCCCTTTGATAATTTGATCCGTGTAGTATTCGGGCTGTGATTTTTGCAAAGAAAGCAGATGATCAATCATGGTGTTCCCTTTCTCTTCCCTACTCCTCTTCTCATCAATAAGACCTTGTAAGAATGCATCTGCCCTGTCGAACAGTTTCATCAATCTTTTCTCTAAACGCCTACGATCAATCCACCGCAACAAGGGCACAAAATCTTGTGGATTTGAGGGCCCTGCTGACCCTATTATCTCTTTAATTATCCCCATGAATTGCCTTGCTTCTTCCTCGTCTTTCACGTCCTCCCCGTAGTATCTCTTTCCTGCCACCATTCTCATTATGATGTTAAATGTCAGCTCTGAGAACATTGATTTCAATTCTACCTTAGCAAAACCTTGGCACGAGTTTCGTGACAGCTTGCATAGCAAGTGCTTGACTTCATCTCTTCGGATGCCTAGAAACAAGTTGAGACGATTTGTTGAGAAGATTTCTAAGGCACTGATGCGGCGAAGGTTGCGCCAATGGTCTCCATAAGAAGTTGTTGCCACGGTGGTGTGGTTGTAGGTAATGTACTTGGTGGCTGGGAAGCGAGGACGATTGGCTAAAATGATGTCATTCTTGGTAAAGCACTCTTCAACTGCAGATGGGGATGATACAATGACCACGAGTTGAGACCCAAATCGTAGAGAGAAGATGTTACCATATTTTTGTGAAAAGTGGTAGAGAGTACGATGGAGGGGTTTCTTGATGAGATGGAGATGGCCTAGAATTGGTAGAGAAGGTGGGCTTGGTGGGTGGTGTTTGTGTTTTGTTCTTGTTTGGAGTAAGAACTTGAATGCTACTGCAAGGAGGAGGAGAAGAGAGAGGGATGAGTATAGCAACATGTCTTCCATGTTTGATTTGTTGTTTTTGATATGATGCTTAACTACTCCTTACTCCTATGTCCTAACTGGTCCTGAATTTTTAGGTTGTTTCTATTTTTTATTATCCTTTCACTTTCCACTATACACAATGTATTGGGTTTTATTAGTGCACACCTTCTTTTACCACGTTTTTCTTTTGCTTTCTATCCGCTGGTACTCAATGGACTGGGTTTTGTTAGTGCACACCTTCTTTGACCACGTTTTTCTTTTCCTTTCTAGCATAGTAGAAGTTTGAATAATTCTAATACCATATAAATAAAAAAATTTCAATTTTTACTAAAATTATCTTATATTATAGGTTTTAATTGGGTGTTCGTCATTTTTACTGGATTCACCACTGGTATTGAAATTGTGATTATTCTTTTTTATGTGCTTTTAGAATATTCAGTAGTAAGTTCAGTTATATAAAAAATTCCCATAAAAAAAGTAATACAAAAAATAAAAAATAGAATTGATGTATAAATCTATCAAAAAAATAAAATAAAAATTGATGTATAATAAAAATAGTA
Organism: Quercus robur; assembly: GCF_932294415.1. Taxonomy (NCBI): domain Eukaryota; kingdom Viridiplantae; phylum Streptophyta; class Magnoliopsida; order Fagales; family Fagaceae; genus Quercus; species Quercus robur. Next base: position 50,274,675 of record NC_065540.1, on the reverse strand, counting down.
TTTGTGGTATGGCAATGTAAAAGTGATGTTACAATAATTACATATTATTCTAAATATTAATTAATAATTTTAAGTTTCTAGTATAGTTTTTAGTATATAAGAGGAGTAATGCTACTGTCACAAACTATTTTATAACATTTTTACAAACTGTTGATGTGTCCAACCTCTTATTGGTTTTCATCTTGAGCAAGACTTAGGTACAGTACTTAGGTACTATTCCTTAGGTTCTACTTTTAAAATTCTGCCATGTAGATTTTTTCTCATGAGAAGGAATTGTGTTTTTTTAATTAAGTAATCACTTGGCTGAATCTTAAGAGGGGAACCTAAGGAACAACATCTAAGGTACTGTACCTAAGTTTTGTCCTTTCATCTAAGGCCACCATTAAAATTACTTTTTCATTTACCAATAACCACTCACTACATCAGCAGCTTATAAAAAATTTTGTAAAAAAATTTGTATTTCTATCATTACTTGTATAAGAGATAAGCCTTTTCAACATTGATTAGTATAAAGTCAAATGAATTAATTGATATTTAAATATAAAAGATACTACTCAAGACCTCTGATTGGATGCTTTTGTAAATGATGCTACTGTTTTTTTCGTAAGAATCTTTTTTTTTTTTTTCTTTTGTGTTGAAAAAATATATACTTTACTAGAGGTCATGTAGACACATACCTTTGGTGAAACAGATCACCAAATTGCCAGATCTTTCTCTTTACTTGCTTTACGAACTCCTCACGATCTCCTTTGTGGAACACCTCCAAGTTGCAGGAAAGGCTACTAGAGTCTCTCCTAATTTCCACGCTCCAAATTCTAGGAAACAGTAGATGATGTCCCAGAGAGATGGCTTATTTTGAGAGAGCACTCAAAAATATATGTATGTTCACTCACTGTGTCTAACCTCTATCTGGCTGATGTAGGAGTATTTTAAATACTAGTAGAGATTCACTTACTATCAGATATATGTGCTCCCTAAAAGATCTCATCTTTTAAGTTTCAAATTGCTTCACCACTGATATTGATAACCCATATCAATATCTATTAAGTTTAAATTACCCCACTACTGATATTGATAACTCATACCAATATCAGTTAGTTTAAATATAAACTTACTTATCAGATAAGCCATGTGGACGATCCATGGGCCATGGTTTATGGGTTGGATCAAAACCAACCCAATTTCTAACATCTCCCACTTGTCCACACTGGGTATTACAGTCAAAACTGGCTCCTCTCAATCTCTTGTCCAATCCTCTCTTTATACAGAAAAATGGAGTGTGCGACTTGACGAGAAGGTGTAGGGTAAGAATACTATATTAAGTCACCATCTAAACTAACATAGTACATCACTCATAGTATCTCATCTATGCCCCAGATTATTTGATCACACCTGATTGAGTTTATTTAATCCCTCATGAGTTCAAAACTCAAAGCAAAACTTGATCCAATACCATATAATATGCTTATGATTATGTTGAAAAACAAATTCCTCATAATCGCCTGAGCTATGAGCCATAAAATAAATGGTGTGTTCTAAATAATCTTCCCCAGACACTCATGTCAATTCATTTACACTTGACCGCTTTCCTAGACATGCTCCGTGAGATCGTATATATCATGGCCCTGAGATGACATGCTAAAGTAGCGACATCAAACATTCACTTCATGACATAGTTCTAGGTTGAAAAAGGGCATAGAATGGATCACATAATGGTCGACTAGGGCTCACATAGTGACGGAGTAGGGATCTATCCAATCACTCCCTTAATTGGTCGACTATAGCACATACAGTATAATTTGTATGCTACGGTGGAGCTCCCACTCAACTGGGCTTGTCACACTCAAACACAATACAAATCTTAGTCCAATTGCCACAAAAGCAACCAACCTGAGTTTCTTAGCACAATTACACATCAAGTTCCTGTCCAAGATCTCACATTTGGCTTTATTTAGGCTTCATGAAGTTGTGGATACACTTCAAGTGCGACTCCCATAAGTCTCATCTTAGCCTAGGTAAGGCAACATTCATTATATTATCTTGCACGCCTCTCTAAGCGTCAAGATGATCACTTACTTGATTTATAAAAAAAACAAAGTGATCACTATGTCTCATCCTGCTTGCTACTCAAGCATTAGGGTGATCGTCTATGTGAGTAGACCGATCTAAGCCTGGTGACATATTCTTAAATAATGTGTGCTTAGTATGCAATATCAATTACATCACAAGATGAATCAAAATGAATAACATCATTATTGCATAAATTATGAATAAACATAAATGTCCATAAGGTATCCAAAAAACATATCAAATCTTACAAAGTCCCAAACTCCTAACATGAGCCTGAAAGGCATCTCTAGCAATGGCTTTAGTAAGTGGATCAGCCACCATCCTGTTAGTGGAGATATGTTGGAAGATCACCTCTCCTTGTGTAATAGCAAGACAAATGTAGTTATAACGAGTCTGTATGTGTTTGCTTTTGCTATGATACTTAGGATCTTTAGCATGAGATAAGGCTGCCATATTATCACAATACATCTTTATAGCTTCATCTGCAAGAAATGTCACCCTTAGGCTTTGGAAAACTCTCTTTAACCAAACAGCTTCTTATGCTGCTGCTGAACAAGCAACATACTCAAACTCCATTGTGGACAAAGCAATGCAAGACTGTTTCTTACTGCACCAAGAGATAGCTGCACCACTAAGTAGAAATGCATAACCTGTAGTGGACTTGCGCTCATCTCTATCACTGACCCAGTCAGCATCAGAATAACCTCTCAATCTCAAATCTCCACCCTGATAGCAAAGAATGAGATTCGATGTCGCACGAAGGTATCGAAAAATCCTCTTAACTGCTTGCCAATGAACAGGTCCTGGATTACTTTGATAATGACTAACCATACCAACTGCAAAACAGATGTCTAGTCGAGTACACAACATAGCATACATCAGACTTTCAACTACACTTGCATAGGGAACTCTTGCTATTTCTCTCTTTTCCTTTTCTGATTTAGAGCAATCTTCAAGGCTTAATGTATGTCCCTTCTCAATTGGAGTGTCTATGGGTTTGGAATTATGCATACGGAATCGCTCTAAGATCATCTTTATGTAAGTTTCTTGAGACAAACCAAGAAGCTTCTTTGAGCGATCCCTGAAGATCTTAACTCCAAGCATATAATTAGCCTCTCCCATGTCCTTCATTTCAAAAATAGAGGACAACCACCTTTTGGTGGTGACAATCATCTCCATATCATTTCCAGCCAACAAAATGTCGTTCACATACAAAGACAGGATAAGTAAACTCTTTCTTGATCGTTTGACATACACACAATGGTCTTCTTCCATCATTTTGAAACCAATCAAAATAATAGCCTTATGCAATTTGAAATACCATTGTACATTCTAGACACTTGCTTTAGACCATAAATGGAACGCTTAAGGCGGCACACTTTGTGCCCTTGTTCCTTGACCTCAAAGCCAATAGGTTGATCCATATAGATCTTCTCGTCTAGTTCTCCATTGAGAAATGTAGTCTTTACATCCATTTGGAAGAGTTCCAAATCCAAATGTGCAACAATAGCTAGAAAAAGGCGAATAGAGGAAAATCTCACCACTGGGGAGAAAGTCTCATCATAGTCTATCCCTTCTTTTTGGGTATAGCCTTTCGCCACGAGACGAGCCTTATATTTGTCAATTGATCCATCTACCTTGTGCTTTATTTTTAAAACCCACTTGTTTCCAATGGTCTTGCGCCCAGGCAAAAGGTCAACCAACTCCCAAACTTGATTCTTTGCCATAGAATCCATCTCATCCCTCATAGCAATTATCCATTCATGTGAAGCAGGTGAAACTAATGCTTCCTCATAGGAAGCAGGCTCATCAAGGTCCAGTGAATCACGTATAAAAGATTCCCCCTCAATCTCAAAATGACGACGGGGAATAGTTCCACGTTCACTTCTACATACCTTGGATCCTTGTGTGTCACTATCTAGTGGTTTGCTCCCACTAGGAGCAAAATCACTCCCACAATCTTTGGCGATTTCAAGATGAAGTTGTGATTCTCCACCCTCGCCCAAAGATGGTATGACACCTTCAAGTTCTTGCAGCTCATAAAGCTGAAGATCTTGTTTTGCTTCACTGATGCCTGGAAAATCATCTTCAATGAAGTTGACATCACAAGACTCTATCTCTGTCATTCCACCATCAGAATGTTCACCATACATTACATACCCCTTTGAGCTTTCTGAATATCTTATAAAGATTTTCTTACTTGCTCTAGGGCCCAATTTCCCATACTTATGGGAAGTATTGTGAACAAAACCTGCACAATCCCAAGGCTGCAAGTTCTCCAAATTGGGTTTTGCACCAGTCCATAACTCATATGGTGTTGTGGGAATTGACTTAGAAGGCACACGGTTAAGGATGTAAGCAGCAGTCAACAATGCATCCCCCTAAAACAAAATTGGTAAGTTAGCTTGCGCCATCATCGATCTAACCATCTCTAATAGAGTACGATTCCTTCTCTCTGCAACACCATTTTGTTGTGGAGTACCAGGAATCGTCAATTGCCTGCATATCCCTTTTTCATCACACAGTTCCTGAAACTGTTTAGACAAATATTCATGACCCCTATCAGTTCAAAAAATCTTTAGGTTCCTTTCTTTCTGATTCTCAACATCTGCCACAAAGTGCTTAAAGCAATCTAATGCTTCAAAGCGATGGGAATCAGATAGACATAACTGAAATGTGAATAGCCATCTATAAATGTGAGAAAATAAGAGGCGCCATGGTGTGCCTTAACATTCATAGGTCCACATATGTCCGAATGAATTAATTCCAAAGGATGAGTTGCTTGGAGCCTTACCAAAAGGCTTCCTACCGGCCTTTCTAGCTAGACAAGGTTTACACATAGGTAGGCTTACATTAGTGATAGGCCCCAATAGGCCTTCTCTAGCTAGTCTAGCCAATCTATCTTTTCCTATGTGTCCAAGTCTAGCATGCCACATTACAGAATCAGAAATATCATCATTATGAGCAATAAAAGAAAAAGAGGAATGATCTAAATCCAACACAAATAAATTATTAGATAAATAACCATGTCCATACAAGGTTTTATTTAAATAAAAATCCAACTGAGGACCATCAAAACGGAAACTAAATCCAAGTCTAAGCATAGTAAGTACTGAAAATAGATTACATTGGACACCAGGTGCACGAAGCACATCATGAAGAAGTAACGTACGTCCTAGACGCAATTTGAGTTTGTAGGTTCCAACTCCTATGACTTCTTCTTGAGCTCCGTTACCCAAAATAACGTACTGCGTGTCTATTGGTATCTTTTTGTAATTCACACACCCAACTCTATCTCTAGCTATATCTTTGGTTGCTCCTGAATCTACAATCCACCCAAGAATAGTATGAGCAACAAAAACATGTGTACAAACATAAGTAATAGCAGAGTTGTTAAGAATGGATACCTTCTTCGGCTCAGTGTACTCACGAGCGAAGTGACCCTTCTTACCACAGTTGTAGCACTTGATCTTTGCCTTGTCCATCTTAGCACGCTTGCCCTTTTAGCGCTTTGCTATCTTGCCCTCTTTAGGCCCAAGGTTACAAGCTCCTTTGACATTCCTCCCTTGTCCTTTGCGTTTAGGCTTGAATGCCTTCCGTTGCCCAGATTAGGCGACAAGGAGGGTGTTTTGGTGTGCCTCCATGTGCTCTGCCTCAAGCTCGAGATGACGAGAAATATCAGCAAAAGTCTTGATATTCTCACTATATGTCAAAACAAGCTTCATTTGCCCCCAAGTAGGTTCAGGCAATGAACGTATCATCGCTATGACCTGTTATTCATCAGAGAGATTATTGCCAGCAGCCTTTAGGTCACGGATCAATGCAGACATTGTCCTTAGATGTTCAGCTATGCTATGCTTTGAATCCATAACATATTGCTCAAACTTCAAAGTAAGAGCTCGCAACCTAGTTGCTAAAGTCCCTTCGAAGGCAATCTTAAGCTGGTTCCACATCTCTTGGGCATTTGGGTAGTTCTCAAACTCCCCAATAAGATCATTGTGCATGCTACTCAGCATAGTGAAGCGTGCACAACGATCTTTCTTGACCCAAGACTCATAGGCCTCTAAGTCACGACGATGTTGGGCAGTATTCCCATTTTCAGGTTGCATCATCACATTGATTAGGGTTTCAAGGACCTCTTAATTAAGCAGATATTGAATTTTTCTATGCCACATATCATAGTTGGTTCCATCTAGTTTCTCTCCCTTAGTTAGATCAGCAACTACATTCTTAGTGGCCATGTTCACTACATTCATTACACAAATTGACATTATCACATACATTTTTTAATTTTATTTCCAAAAAATCCAACTAGACCATGATATTCCTTTCTACATAGTAAGATCGAAAATTTTGCTAAGCTCATAATCATCTCTCACTATGTAAATTGGAATAGCACATCTAATTGATTTCTTAATAAAATTTTGTGAAGAATAAAACATCACACCATCCACATATTAAATCATAAATATAATATGTGTCCATACATTTTTGTGCACAACACATTGTGCATGGGCTCCACTATAAGCCCTATTAGTAATTTCATATAACATGCTAAGACAAAATTTGAAAATTATAGGTAACCGTGAAACACATCTCCTTACATGGCTTTCAAAATTAAATTACATAGCCTTAAAATTACATTGCCAAAAACAATGGCCCAAATAATTGCCAAAAAAACATTGGCCCAAAAAATTACATATTTAAGTATCCTACTACAAAGATTTTATTTGTAATTAAAAAATTGGGGATGTCACGTTACCAAATAATTTCAAAAATTGTCTTATCCATCCACAATAACAATAAATAAAAATATACATGTTGTATAAATTACCAATATAAACTCTAACTATAAAGATGAGCCAAAGAGTCTCATAAACCCTTTGGACACATATTCATCACATAATGCATTCATATAATATCAATTCAATCATATCACAATATGTTAAAAAGACATCATAAATTAATTCAAAAATTAAAAACATGCATAATTATACAGAAAATTAGAAAACTAATTTCACAATTTTCTCATGTTATCACAATTATATTTTAACATCACAGTTAAAAAAAAAAAAAAAAATTGCCACTACAACTACACATATGTCACATTAGAAAAAATGTGGTCTAAACTAAATTAAGAATATATATAGTTTTACTATAAATTAAAAAAAAAAAAGCCCACTGTACAAGTTATGATTAACTGTGCAAGTAATATATTAAGTTTTCATATAACTCAATTCCTTTGTAACTATGTTACAAACTCACACAGTATTTGTAAACAATATTACAAACCCACATAGCCACTTGCATGTGGCTTATCACTTGCACAGTTTCCTTGTTGAAGGAAACAACAACATTATGTGATACACCAACATGATATGCACATTATCTTTATCAAGGTGTAACTAATACAGTAGCGTGGGGCCCTTATATTTGTGTGTATCTGAAACAAGGATTGTGTTCTAGTGTAACTAATACACTAACATCAACGTGGGGCTCCTTCTTTTTTTTTTTTTTTTTTTGGTGAAAGCAACGTGGGGCTCTATACATTACATAATTATTATATTAGATAACCACTCAAACAATTAGTGGTTAGTGGAGCCTACACGGTACGCTATTACAAAACAATTTTCCCTTTATTGTTCATCATCTTCCACGTTAGACATCAAATTTTCAGATTTTATCAAATACAACCATAATCTTTAAAAGACCATAACTTTCTCATTTAAAGTCTAAATTAAGCATGTAAACTGTCGTTTTAAAGCTTATGGAATGTACTTTCAAACCATTAAAAAAATATTTGACATTAAATAAGATTTAATGGATCAAAATAAGCCTGTAAATTTCGGATTACATGTAAACAATCAAAAAATTACAGCTTTTTATTTCTCTCTCTACATGCCATAACATGCCTAAAAAAAAAATTACAGATCTAAAAAATTAAAAAATTACTTAAACTTTTAACTTTAGCATGCATATGGGATTATATATTTCAGAGATCATGGCATCATTCAAGAGTGAAAACAAGCATAAAACGGCTCTGATACCAATGTTGAAAAAATATATACTTTACTAGAGGTCATGTAGACACATACCTATGGTGAAACAGATCACCCAATTGCCGGATCTTTCTCTTTGCTTGCTTTACGAACTCCTCACGGTCTCCTTTGTGGAACACTTCCAAGTCGTAGGAAAGGCTAATAGAGTCTCTCCTAATTTCCACGCTCCAAATTCTAGGGAACAGTAGATGATGTCCCAAAGAGATGGCTTATTTTGAGAGAGCACTCAAAACTATATGTATGTTCACTCACTATGTCTAACCTCTATCTGACTGATGTAGGAGTATTTTAAATACTAGTAGAGATTCACTTACTATCAGATATATGTGATCCCTAAAAGATCTCATCTTTTAAGTTTCAAATTGCTCCACCACTGATATTGATAACCCATATCAATATCTATTAAGTTTAAATTACCCCACTACTGATATTGATAACTCGTACCAATATCAATTAGTTTAAATATAAACTTACTTATCAGATAAGCCATGTGGACGATCCATGGGCCATGGTTTATGGGTTGGATCAAAACTAGCCCAATTTCTAACATTTTGGTAGAAAGGGAAATTCATTCAAAACTAAGCAATAAACAAAGTATTTTTTCGTAGAATCAGTAGATGATTTTGGTCTGTTTGTCTTTTCCTTTTTTTTTTTTTTTTTTTTAAAATAATGAAATGATGTTTTATAAGAAAAGTAGTTGGTGTGGGGACCATGTACACAGACTATTGTCGAATACATTTTATGTGGCCCAATTAATTGAAAAGCAAAGAATTAACGGAGGAAATTGTGAAAAGTCAAGATCCAAGAAGGACATTTAAACTACTTCTTTGGAAGATAGCGTGGCTGCAGATAATCCCAACTCAGCGCATCATATTATATTATACTAGTTGCTAATTCGTGTGATGCACGGAAAAGTTCTTATAGGGTTAACCTACACGGTGGAGTCGTACCGTGACTGCTAGAGTTTGTTCCTAAGGTTGGACTCAAAATTATCAAAAATGGAATTTTGAACTTTTCGAGTGCCAATATTTTAGAGCATCTTGCTAGCTCTTTCATTGAGGCACTATGTCATTTGAGACAGCAAAGTAACTATTATGAGAATTTGATGAGAAAATTCTATATTGCATTGAAAGAAAATGAATGTACATCAAGTATTTATACAAAGTCTGAGAGTAACTAAATTCTTACTAACTCCACAGTATACGAATCTAGCCTTTACAACCAATCAGATTAATAAACGTGTATATAAACAATAACTATGAATTAAACTAATCCTAAAGTACAGGTAATATAGCTGTTTTAAATATAAACACTGTCGTTTATGTAGTCTTGGCTACAATTCTTCCATTGCTCTGTTCTGATACTCTGCCCGAAGTCAACAGCTACAATCCAAACTTGCTTGACCTTCAACATGAGTCCTTGATCTTGTCCTTCTGATAACTATGAAACATCATTGGTTTCTTTGTCTTAATGGACTTGTCTAGGTTGGTGTAAAGATTGACAAAAACACAAAAGCTTAAAAGAAAATACTAACCTCTTTACATAGATATGGAGAGTGCCACCCAATTGAAATATAAAAAAGTAACGAAACTCGAAAATGAAAATTCCAAATAACAATTTAGGTAGAATTTGATCTTCTAGGTGTATACTTCTTTGACCCACATGAACTGCACTTGCACATAACTCTAAGATGGGGGGAAAAAATAATAAAGAAGCATCTTAATGAATCCCTCAACAAAACAAACAGAAAGTTGTTGTAAGGATTGCATAAGAAGAAAATGAATGTGGTGGTAAGAAAGGAGTGCATAAAGGTCCTACAAGAATATGAAAGAAAAATATGTCAATGTACGTGTAATATTTAGAAATGAGTTTAAGGCTTACATATGAAGGTTTGGAATATATGTTCCTTCCATGCCATTGCACACCACAACTACCTTCTCAGGTAGAACATTTTGTCCACTATTTTCTAAAGACCTACTTAAAAAATTGTCACAAAATTAGGCTGAAAACCTAATGATAAACTCCTTAGTCTATAAAGTCAAATATAAAATTGCCCAAAAATCAACTGGAGGGAAAATAATTGTACACACACACAAAAATAGGACAGACATACTTCACATTTGGTTGGCATGTTTCTGAAGTTGTGACTCATAATTAGACTTTGCTTTACAATCTGCACAATAGTTATCTATGTTCTCTAGATCCTTTAAACCATACACAAGTTAGTGAATAAACACATATATGACAGGAATAGAAATTGAAATCACAATTCATAAATCAAGTGTATTAAGCACCTTTAAAAGCTTGCTGGAAATATTCTCACACTCGGCATGCACCCAAACATTACAACCCCATCACAACACACTTGATCAACATCTCTAAAAGCACAAAACATTGTAGAAGCTTACCCAAATTGTCTTTAACTAACCAAATTCTCCTAGAGTTCTGTGTACTGTCTACATATAGAAAGAAGCCAAATGTTGCACTGTTGAAGATCCAAGCCAACAGATCAATTATGTATGTGCATATATATACACTATGACGGAGAGAGATTCTCTAGTAATCCCAAATGAAAGACTGAATCTTATCCTAGAAAAGTATATATGATTTTGATTTAGAGTCACCATAGTGAAACAAAACAATTCACATTAATGTTCCTATAAAACTGAACATGGGGTTCACTTCATTATGATATCTAGAAACTGAACAGTACATTTATGAAGCCGACATGTAGTAAACATTGCATATATCTCAAACAAAAAAAATTAAGAATCAAACATACCAAAGAAGAATGAGCAACTTTAATTTATTCAAAGAACTATTCTGCTAAGTGCTAACTTGGTTGTGCGCTATTTAAACCTTATCTAGAAGAAATCTTAATGAGATATGGGCCACTTGCCCTATTTAGTCTTCAACAAATTTAGTAAGTAAAAGATCTTCCAAGATTAGATGCCAAGACACACTGTCATAAATTTAGTGAATTGTAAGTAAAAGATCTTCCAAGATTAGATACCAAGGAAATTGCTGTATACAATTGGATGCAAATTTGGCAGTAACTGTAACATTTAAAGGCAATGAACAATAAAACTACAACAAAAAGCAAGCCTTACCCCCAAAAGTTTGAGTTCAGCTATGAATCCTCAACGAACATAAATTTTGAATAAGAATAAGAATACCATAACACTTATACATATCAAAACAGAAAAGTTTGGAAAAACTTGGGTCAATCAGACAGATTATGCATATGTACATACGTATATGTTATAAAGGAACTTGATTTTTTTTTTTCCAACTTGTACAAATTCAGGCACAAAATTAAGCATTTGGACAAGTCCTATTTTGGCCTAAATCAAGCATTTGGAAAAAAATATTCAGAAATAAACACAGAGAGAGTATATCACTATATTCTCAGTCTTCCATTTAAAATTACAAATTTCATAAAGCCTAGTTTGAGTTAAACTCAAGGTCTAAGCTACGGATTCAATCAAAACTGTCATGTTAGAGAAAGGGTACTGAACCTACAGAAATTGAAATTGAAATTTAGCTCCACAAATAGAACCAAATTTGGTTACCAAATAGAGAAGTAGATGTGCAGGACCAAAATAACCAAAAAACAGAAGTAGGTGACCTCCCCATTGATCACAACCCAGTGACTAATTCCAGGTCCACAATCTACACATTTATTTCCAATGATCAAATATAGGCTTTCCCAAAAATGAAAACGCAGATAGTAATTTAAACTTTCTCACACTCATAAATTGATAAAAACCACCCACGTCATCACTTCAAAACATTACCACATTCTATGACACCAAAACCAATTGTCAACAAAGCTCATAATTAGAAACAAAACCTTGCTAGCATAGGATTTAGGCTTTCACAGATTTCCCCATCCGATTATCTTCATTCTATTTTTCCCATTGAAGTACTTTCTGAATCTATTCCTAAACTGAATCAACCCTGTGACTCTTTTTTTCCCCATTCAATACATATGAAGCAATTTTCAATTATTTGACATAAACTTTCTAAAGTCAGGTCCCTTTCTCAGTTTGCCTCAAGAATTTTGTCAAACACTTTAAGGGTGAAGGGTTGGGATTCTGTTCTCTTGAGCCACACCCTTAAGTGGGGTTGTTCTGCCTCGGGGTGTTGGGGCTTCTCTGATTTCAATCAAAATACAGCCATGTATAAATACAAGATGTAGTTTTGATTGAAATCAGAGAATATCTGCTTATACATGGTTTCAGAGGCAGTTTAGCTACACTATCGCCTCCAAACCCATCAATCTATGCTAATCATTCAAAAGAAACAAAAAAAATTAAAAACTTACTAGTAATGTTTTCGGAGAAGTGATGGTGGTTGTGTTAGATTTTGCATCATTCAGTAGGCTGCCTTTCTGTAGTGGCGGCAATCTGTGGCGGCAGCAGTGATGGGGGGAGAATCTGAGTTTTGGGTTTTGATTTTGGAGGAAGGAAAGGGTGAGTTTTAGGTTTAGGGAAGGAGATGTTTTAGTGTGTGAGCGGAGAGATTTTTACGTTTTTTTTTTTGTTTTGTTTTTTTTTTTTTTTTAAGAGTATCGGGTTTTGCAACGTGTATTTGGTGGGGGAAAATTTAGATTTATTTTTAAATTAAATTTAAAAAATAGAAAAAAATTAAATGCTGACGTGGAAAATCGTGGGAGCTTTAGAGGCTTCGGTTATATATATCTATATATATATATATATATATATTATATAAAATAAAAGTTGAGATTAGACGCCGTGGTTGCGCCACGTGACTTCACCAAATTGCAGAAATTTTATTAAAATTTTCTATTTTTAATGAACTAAAAAGAAATAATATACTACCAGGACTCTAATTCATTCTTATCATTAAATAAAATTAGAATAACATTTTTTTTTGTTAGGATATATTTCTTAAATTAAGGGATAATATTTAACATACAAAAATTTAATTTAGATAATATATATCATCTAATTAACTTTTTTTATTTGTTAGGATATATTTCTTAAATTAATGGATAATATTTAACATACAAAAAATTTAATTTAGATAATATTTATCATCTAAATTTTCAAAATTTTAAAAGTCTATTTTTAAAAATTTCTAAATTTAAATCTCATCTCACGTTTTTGTTGTTTCTATTTTCCTCAAGTTGCAACTTAAATTTTATTAATTATTATTATTATTAAATTAATATTATTTTATCAGAATATCAGGAAAAAAAAACTTGATTATTAAGAGATAAGCAAAATTCAAATTCTTCAAGAGGTGATTAATATAAATCTATCCCAAGAAATAGTATATATCTCCATTAATTTGATAATCTTTATCTATGCCAAAAATCAGTATATTTCTCCACTAATTTGATAATTTCTACATTGATGACATTTTAAAAAAGTAAAATAAAATCTATCAGAATAAGAAGTCTGAGAATCAGCCTCCAAAGGAACACAAGAGGTTCAACTTGATGAAGCTTTCATACAAGAAAAGGAAGGCCAAATTGATTGAGAGATTGAATGTTTTAACTCCGTAGCCGATGATGATGAGGATGATGAGTGAAAGTAGTGTTGGATTTAGTGCTTAATATTTGTTGATTATCTATGATACATTTTGTTTTTTTGTCAGCACAACTAAGAACTTGGCTGTGTTTTTCTTTTTGTTAAATTTGTCATTTTTGTAAGTTTCTTTCATCATCTAGATGTTTAACTAGATATGAATTTTTGCATCATTTATATATATAAATAAATATATATCAACCACATTCTCTTTCTTTCTTTCTTTTTTAATTTTTTTTTAATTTTTTATAGCATTACATTGATTCTTCATCTCAAAGATGAGGTTTCCATTGCTACAATGGACAAATACGTATCTCATGCAAGCATATATGAACTTAAATTGCCTTTCAATATTTTGAATGCTTTATTATTTTGCTAGATGTGATTAGGCTCAAAAATATATGCTTCATTATTTTTCTAGATCATTTAAATACATTAAAACTAAGTTAATAGGATTTATTTTATATAATTTATCAAACAAAATGAAATAAATTTTGTCAAGTATGATTTATTCATGTTGTTCCCTTTTTACTTTTTATTTTTATTTTGAATATCAACATTTATTTATGTAAAGTGTGCATAGAATTATGTATCCATTTGCAACATTAATTAATATTTTTTTTTTTGGTAATTATTAGTATAATTTTCTATTCCCAACAAATTCTTCATTAATCGTTTTATATTTTTGGTTTTAAATTGCAAAATTTTGGACCATCATTATAAAATAGTGTACAAATAAGTATTCAAAGATTTTCCAAAGGAAAAAAAATAATTCTAACATTTTTTAATCATCAATATTATTTTTAACAATACTTCAAGTCACTAACAAATTAGTACTTATTTTGTTATAATTATTAAAATATATAATTATTTATACATATATTTTATAAGTTTTTTCATAAAACTGTGCAACGCACGAGCCTATAACTAGTTAGCATGTAAAGTCATGCAAAATAGAAAAAGTTTCTCATTTTACATATTTTGAGCAAAAAAACACCCACATCAATGGGTGTAAAATTGTACATTTATGCACAATTGTTACAGTAACCTTGCATATATATGCATGGTTACTGTAACTCTTCTATCTATTATTTTATATTTTTTCCTCTCTCCTCTCTCTTGCCTTGTCAGACTCTCTCTCTCACCCACTCTTCAATGCCAAGAAGAAGAAGAAAAAGCCGACCATCACAACAACCCATCACCACTAACCACTACCATTGCAACCCAGTATCGCCAACCACCACCACAATAACACGGACACACCACAAAATCATCAAAATCATTCTAAATCTAGATCCAAATTCATCAAACCCATATACAAATTCATATAAATAATCAAACTGAAATTGAAAAAAGATGGAGAAGAAGAAGAAAGAAAGAAGAAGATGCTAAAGAGAAGTAGAAACTGGAGATCCACCCAAAACCACCATTTTCTCCACCCAAAATTTTTGCTTTCTCCGCCAAAATCACTACCCTTAATCAAACCCAACCCAAAATCATCATCTATAATAAAAGTATAAAACCTAAATTGTAAAAGAGGAAGAGGAAAGAAAAAATTCTCAAAAAAAAGAAAAAATGGAGAAGAAAGAGAGGCGGAGATACAGATAAGGACAAGAAGAAGAAGAAGGGAGTGTATTCAGAGAAAAAAGTGAGGAAAAATAATATTTTAATAAAAAAGTGTGTATAATAGATAAATTGATATGTGTGTTTCTGTAAAGTGTATGTGTAAAATTTAAAAAAAAAAAAAAAAAAAAAAAGTGGGTTTTTATGCTAAAATAGATGGAAAATTTTAGATGGACTAATGTGGTGATTTTAAAATGGATTTAAAAAAATTAGACAAGGGGAATAGGACAGGGGAGTGATTGAGTGGGGACAAAAACAAATGTTAACATAACAAAAATTTTCTTAAAAGAATTACAAAGACCAATAGTTGTCAAAGTTGAGTTGAATTTTTAAATAAAGCTACAATTAATTTATACTTTTGATCGAATCTGCGAGTGGAGTGGCTGAATTTGAATGTGTTTTTAATTTTATTATTTTTTAAGTGGGGATTGGGGCATGGGCCAGTCAGTCAATCAGTTGTTAGCAAATGTTAACACTAAAAGACAATTAAACAATTAGACAATGGATGATTCTAAAAAAAATATTTTAAAAAATTAGACAAAGGGCATGGGACAAGAGAGTGATTGAGTGAAGACAAAAATAAATTTTAATACAACAAAAATTTTCTTAATAAAATTACAAAGATCAATATAGTTGTCAAAATTGAGTTTAATTGTTAAATAAAGTTACAATTAATTTATACTTTTGATCAAATCTGTGAGTGGAGTGGTTGAATTTGAATGTGTTTTTAATTTGTTATTTGTTAAGTGGGAATTGAGGTAAGGGCCAATCAGTCAATCAATATTTTTAAATATTAAAACTAGAAGACAATTAAACAATTAGACAACGGGTGATTCTAAATAAATTTTTTTTTTAAAAAAAATAAACAAGGGGGTAGGATAAGAAGTGATTTAGTGAAGACAAAAACAAATGTTAAAATAACAAAAATTTTCTTAATAGAATTACAAAGACCAATAGTTGTCAAAGTTGAGTTGACATTTTTAAATAAAGTTACAATTAATTTATACTTTTGATCGAATCTGTGAGTGGAGGAGTGGTTGAATTTGAATGTTTTTTTAATTTGTTATTTGTTAAGTGGGGATTGGGGCAAGGGCTAGACGGTCAATCAGTAGTTAATAAATGTTAACATTAAAAGACAATTAAACAATAAGACAATGGGTGATTCTAAATAAATAAATAATTAGACAAGGGGGTGGGACAAGGAAGTGATTGAATGAAGACAAAAACAAATGTTAACATAACAAAAATTTTCTTAATAGAATTACAAAGACCAATAGTTGTCAAAATTGAGTTAAATTGTTATATAAAAGAATTGTACAGAGTAAAGACATAAACTAATTAATAAAAATATCCTAAGAAATAATAATTAAAGTTTACTTAACAACAATATAATTAATATGTTTATTGTATTTTTATTTTTTTAACTTGAGATAAAAAATCTCACTCTAGCCTAATTTAAATGTATGTGTGTGAAGTTCCCTTCTAAAGACTTGAACCCCAATTCTTGCCCCCCTCCCCCTCCACCCTTACAAAAACTTGTGTTTATGAAGTGACCATCACGCCAATGTTGCATAGTGATATTGTATTTAGAAATAATAGATTATTTCCAAAATTTAATCTTAACAATCATAATATTATGTTCATTATATGAAGAAATTATATACCAAATTAACTTATAGTTTATCTTTTATTATCAATTTAGTACTGTGGACAAATTTGTAATAAAACCATGTAGACACAAAATTCATCTCCTACTCAAGATTCATCTTCTTATTGACCCTGTAAGGTTGAATTTAATCAACCATCTTGTTGGCTTTATTTCGTACCAAATTTACTTGTAATTTAGCAATTAGTAATCCTGTGTTTAGGTGGGAATCATGTAAGGGTAGTGTGTAAAAGAGTGTGAAGAAATGCTCAAGACTGTGCAGTGAAATAGAGACTCGCAGCTGGATCTCGCGGGTGGCTCATGGCTTACAAGCCGCCAGAAGATGCACACGAGTGAAGCATACAGAGAAGCTAAACCGTCATGCCAGCTGTAGCACTACAGGACAAAAAGTCCAAACTAGCCATTCAGTTAGCTCGCGGCTTGAACTCTTGACTCAGTCAAGTTGCAAGGCCAAGTCGCCAGTCCATTCTGTCATGAAAAAACTAACTCTTCGCATTCCTTTCTCACTCCAGTATAAATACCCCTTATACCCACGAAATATTGAGAGCTTCCAAAGAGAATTTTGAGAGAGAAATCCTAGAGAAAAACAAGATTGACTCATCCACAATCTTTACATAGTAACTCTTCAAATTCTTCAACTCTCACCCTTTCCATTGTTACATCCTTGAGAGGTTTTTTACCCAAATCCTTTTCTCACCTTACCCATATCTGTGAGAAGGCTTTTTGGTGCTTTGGAAAGCAGTTCGGAAGGAACCAATTCATATTGGTTGATACTATGGATTATAGTGGAATTCAGTAAGATAAAGAAGAAATAGGTTCAACGTAACCTCGTTGGAGTAGGAGCTTGGAGGGCTTAGGTACATTGGGTAGATTAGGCTTGGAGGGTTTTCTGCTGTTCATGTATCCCAACTACGTTCTTTAGTGGATTATTTACCGCTTGGAGGGCGGCGGAGAGGTTTTACGTCGAGAGCTTCGATTTCCTCTTCGATAACACATCGTTGTGTTGTCCTTGTATTTGCATCTCTCTTCCCTTAATTTTTTCCATTTAATTTTTGTTGTGGATGTGATTTTAATTGGTTTAGATTGTTTATCAATTCTGTTATATGCCTATGTTCATATTCCGCACATTAATTGTTTGATAGTAAGCTTGAATTGATAATTTGGAAATTGGAGGTCTAAACGTTCATAATGTTTTATACACATATTGAACATTCAGACCCCTTAGAAACAGTCCCTGGAGCTTTCACTGCAAGAAATCGAACGATGAGACAAACTAAGAGAGAAGCTCTTGACCCTTTGCTCTTAAGTAAAGGAATTAATAAAATATACCTTGACCACCTAATGTTTTATGACTATGCACATACTGAGATAAACATAAGCAACATCTGGGACCCTCTCAGCCCCATGTTAAAGTGAATTTTCATGCATCAGTTAGCAAGGAGAAATCATGTGGAGTAGTAGTGGGCAAAAATTATAAAAGATAATCAATTTTTGCTTGTAAAGCCTTACGCATGAAATAAGGTGTACCAAGTCCAACAACAAAAATAATCACAAACCAATAAGTGGGTTATTATTCAGTCTTTATCTTTAGTTTTTAAAAATACAAACTTCTTCGATATTATTTTACAAATGTAAATAATTAAGGATTAAGGTAAATAATAAAACCACTGAACATCCCTGCAATCTTTCTACCTCTCCCATTGAATAACATTGAGAGGTTTATTGCTCCATATACCAAGATCAAAAAGGTGTTGGATATCTGTTGAAACCACACAGCTTTCATCCTAAGTTTCAAGTTTTTTATTTTTTATTTTTTTTAATAATGAATAACGTATGTTTCCCAAGTGGGAGAGTCTAAAATTTTAAATTAATGTTGGGCAACATAATCCTTAATTATTTGCATTTGTAAAATAATATTAGAGTAGTTTGAGTGTTTACAAGACTAAGAGAGAAGACCAAATAACCCACTTAATGATTTGTGATTATTTTCATCATTGGGCTTGGTACACCTCATTTCATGTATATCGGTTACAGTCTTGTATATATGGAGCAAGACTTTGTGTAATAACAGTTTTTCTCCTTTTTTTACATTTAGTAATCACACAATCTCTCCGAGAGAGAGAGAGAGAGAGAGAGAGAGAGAGAGAGAGAGAGAGAGAGAGAGAGAGAGAGAGAGAGAGAGAGAGAGAGAGAGCAGAGAGAGAGAGAGAGAGAGAGAGAGAGAGAGAGAGAGATTAACAAAAAAAAAAAGGATAGAAAAGAGAAGACAAACCCCACACATAAAAGTTGACTAGAATAAGCTTGAATTATTGTTTTCTTCTTCTTCACCATTGTCTTTCCCTTTAAAAAAATTATTTCTCATTTATTTGCTTTTGTTAATATTGTTTTAAATAAGGAAACGCAACTGAATTTAATATTCAAGTAAAGTGAATTCAAGATGCAAATCATATTATATATATATATATATATGTATGTATGTGTATATATATATATATTATTTGAAAATATTTCTCAAATTTCTAGACATTCATCTCACCAATTTAGTAAATAAACAAGTGTTTTTTCGGTTAACTTTCAACTTTTAGACGACTTGATTTATTTATATCCTATAACAAAATATCCTAATTTAACATAAGAATTTGAAAATGAGAAGTAAAATTTCCCAAATTCTTTCTTATTCCTTAAACACATACAAATCACTATCTAGTACAAGCCAAAAAAAAAAAACCCCCCCCCCCCCCAAAAAAAAAAAAAAAAAAAGGATACAACTTTATATAGATATAATAATTCAATTTTCAAATTGAATATGTAATTTTTTATTTTAGTTTATTAAATAATTAAAATTATCTATGAATAACTAAGCAAGTCTCTAAAAAGTAATTCAAGGAGATTGTTCAAACATCATCTGTCGACTTAGAAAGAAGCTTATGCATGATTGGTCGTGCTTTGCACATGGCCTCCCATGGCTTTAGGCATAGTGATCCCACTACCTTCATTTATGTCAACTTCTTCTGTAGTAACCCTTTCCCACTCAAAGCTTTGAATCAACGAACCCAAAGTCAGGCTCACTGTACGTTGGGCAAGGCCCGCCCCAAGACAAGTCCTCCTCCCAATCCCAAATGGCATTAGCTTATGTCCTTCTGGCAAGAATTGCGTGACGGGCTTCGTAGCAAGTGCTTGATCTCATCCCTTCGGATGCCTGAGAACTTGTTGAGGCGATTGTTTGAGAAGATTTCAAGGGTACTAATGCGGCGGAGGTTGCACCAGTGATCGCCTTATGGGAATTGTATTAAGGTGGTGTTGTTGTATTGCATTTGCTTGCCTAATAGGAAGGGAGGACGGTTGGCTAATACTATGTCATTCTTTGTAAAGCATTCTTCAACTGCGGATGGGGATGACACAATGACCACAAGTTGTGAACCAAATTTGAGTGAGAATATTTGACCATATTTTTTGTAAGAGGGCACGGAAAGTACGGTGGAGTGGTTTTTTAATGATATGGAGATGGCCTATAATTGGAAGAGAAGGTGGGCTAGGTGGGAGGTGTTTTGGTCGAGTAGTTCTTGTTTTGACGATGAGCTTGATAGCAACAAGAAATATGAGAAGAGTGAGAGACAAATATAGTAAGATGGCTACCATGTTTATTTTTTATGATACTGAACTGATTTCTGATGCTCTGTGATTGAAGATGCATGCATGTGGTCACTACATATTTATAGGGACTAGCTAGTCTTTTCCTTTTTTTTTTTTTTTTTTTTGAGAAAGTAGGGACTAGCAAGTCTGTGTTAGAAACTGTGTTAGAATATCATTTGTTTACACCACATTTAAGACCACGTTTTGGAGTGGAAATAAAATTGTGCAAGACATGATAAGTTAGTTAGGCGGGGCAAGATGTTAATTCCAACCCTAATCCAAGTGCACACTAAATGAAATAATTTGAAACTAAATTTGTTTTTAAAAAATACCATTGAATTTGACTGGTGGCCTTCCATATTAAATTTTATGTTTTAAAATGTATATTTTTACATTTTGTGAAAGAAAAATAATTTTTTCTTCTTACAATCAGATACAAAAAGAAAAAGAAAAAAAAATCCAAATACGTTATTTCCTAGTTAATTTCTCTAAGTTCCACTTACACATATATTCCCTTTTTCTTTTATTACTTACTGAAACATTCTATTTCAGTGGCAATTTGCAACGGTCAATGTAATGACCAGAAGGCTTAGGTTTAAATTGAAAAAGATATAAAACTTTAGGGTTTCATTAAAATTTGTAAAACTATAAAGTTTAATTTTGAATATCCCTTAAACTGAGTTTATTTATAACTTGGGAAAGCACACGGTTTATTAGACGTCATTCTTAATGTGCGTTTCGCCGCAGGCATTTGTGTTTTTTTTCTAGGTCCTATGCACTGTTTACAGACCAACAAATACGGCAAAACATAATAATAACTTTAAAACTGAGTTTCACGGGCACTATTCATAGTTAAAAATTATTTTATTATAGTATTTTTAGTAATAAATTTTCAGTTTTAAATAATAAACTATATCTAAACAAACCTTAAATATGACAAAAGAGGAGGAAAAAAAAAAAAAAAAAAAACCCATAAAGATATAAAATGTAAATTTTAATTTCAGCAAGATTACTTTTCCCATAAAGAAAAAAAAAAGATTACTTTTGTTTCTTGAGCCACGCGAAAGGTCCGTGATTTATGCTAACATGTTATGTAATCAACGTTACCGCGTGACCCCACTTTGCTTAAAGCAAGGTGCGTCAAATAATATCTTTGCCACTCCTGTCCAAAACTACCACGAAAGAAACCTTCATTCACAAGCGATGCATATTTATAGGGACAGATGAGGAGCCTTTTTGGCCCAAAACGGACATAATAATAATGCTTATCCAGCGGCTCACGTCACTGACTGCGTATATTTGTTTTTCTGATTTGATTTGCGTCACCGAGTACGTAATCGCATTTGGCTTTGCATGCATGATTATATATATATATATATATATAGGAATTTGTTAATGTGTGCCCTAAGGATACACAATAATAAATCATTTCTAGAAAAAATTTCTTGGAAATTGAAAAAGTATTAACAGCTTTTTTAATTCCCGAAAAAATGTTTCCAAAAATAGATGGTTTAATGTGTGCTCTTAGGGCACACATTAACCGGACCTATATATATATATATAAATATATACATATATCTTTATGGATGCTCAAGCATTGCTTGAATCAGTTTTGAAAAAAAAAAAAGCAGGGAGTCCTTTGAGATTTTTCAGTTGTGGATTATCTACTTTGAAGTTTCAAGATTACTGTTTTAGCTCCATTTGTGTTTGATTTGTTAGTACAGGCTTATGCTAAACTCAAAATGTTTGAGATTGATTTTGAAGTCTGTTGCTATTTGGAAGAACACGGCTTCTCTTCACGCCTTATAAGTTTCAATATTTTGATTCATGTTGTTCAAAAATTTGATCAAGTCCCTCTAGTTTGGAATATTTATGAGCATATGATTCAAAAAAGAACACATCCAAATGAGGTAACAATCCAAACCCAATGATGTACAAATGCAGTGGCTTCTTACAAAGAAATTAAGTACTTGGTCACTATATCCATATATGACGACTTTTAAAATAAGCCTTATATATGTTTAAGATTGTGAGAAAAGAATCCTCACACATACACATAAGCTTGGATTGGATTTCAGATCTGGAAATTCTGAAATCGTAATTCTTGATAGATTGAGCTAGTGTCGAGCTATCTATCGAGTTTGGAATTAAGTCTTAATAGCAGCTATCCGTCGAGAATTAATGAGCAACTTTTCTTTACTTATTTCTTGGATCAATCTTCATATCTTTAATACTTGACTTGAACAACATGTTTCTTGAAATACTAAACTCATCTTAAATCTACCCAATTACAAGTAAAGTGCATTTTGTCAAAGGATTGGCCAATTACAAAAAATATGACCGTAACAACAAAGACCAATAGTTGTCAAAGTAGAGTTGAATTTTTAAAATAAAGTTACAATTAATTTATACTTTTGATCGAATCTGCGAGTGGAGTGACTGAATTTGAATGTGTTTTTAATTTTGTTATTTTTTAAGTGGGGATTAGGGCATGGGCTAGTTAGTCAATTGGTAATTAGTAAATGTCAACACTAAAAGACAATTAAACAATTAGATAAGTGATGATTCTAAAAAATATTAAAAATTAAAATTAGACAAAGGGTGTGGGACAGGAGAGTGATTGAGTTACGACAAAAATAGATGTTAACACAACAAAAATTTTCTTAATAGAATTACAAAGACCAATAGTTGTTAAAGTTGAGTTGAATTTGTTAAATAAAATTACAATTAATTTATATTTTTGATCGAATCTGTGAGTGGAGGAGTGGTTGAATTTGAATGTGTTTTTAATTTGTTATTTGTTAAGTGGGGATTAGGGCAAGGGCCAATTAGTCAATCAATAGTTAGTAAATATTAACATTAAAAGACAATTAAACAATAAGACAATGGGTGATTCTAAATAAATTTTTAAAAAAAAAATTAGACAAAGGGGTGGGACAAGGGAGTGTTTGAGTGAAGACAAAAACAAATGTTAACATAACAAAAAATTTCTTAATAGAATTACAAAGACCAATAGTTGTCAAAGTTGAGTTGAGTTGTTATATAAAAGAATTGTATAGAGTAAAGACATAAACTAATTGATAAAAATATTCGAAGCAATAATAATTAAAGTTTACTTAACAACAATATAATTGATATGTTTATTGTATTTTTTTTTTATCTAAGATAAAAATCTCACTCTAGCCTAATCTAAGTGTATATGTATGTAAAATTCCTTTCTAAAGACTTGAATTACAGTCCTTGCCCCCCCACCCCTACAAGAACTTGTGCTTATGAAGTGACTATCATGCTAATGTTACACAATGATATTGTATTTAGAAGCAATAGATTATTTCCAAGATTTAATCTTAGCAATCATAATTAGTATGTCCATTATATGAAAAAACAATATACCAAATTAATTTATAGTTTATCTTTTATTATCTTTTTACAATCTGTTTGTTTCGGCATTAACGTTTTCTAAAAAATGATTCATTTTTCAAAAAGTATTTTTTGGAAAATTATCTTATTTTCCGGTGTTTGATAACAACTTTAAAAATGAGCTTGAGAATGTTTTCTGGTGTTTGGTATTCATAGTTTTTATAACATTTCTTGTATAATTTAAAACATGTATAATATGTGTATTGTGTAAACCCACCTAATGTAATCAATATAAATAAATAAATAATAAAAAAAAAACCAAGAATGAATTTGGGAGAAATCATGTGGAGTAGCAGTGGGACAAAATTATAATAGATAATCAATTTTTGCTTGTAAAGCCTTATGCATGAAATAAGGTGTACCAAGTCCAACAACAAAAATAATCACAAACCAATAAGTTGGTTATTATTCAGTCTTTTTTCTTTTGTTTTTAAAAATTCAAACTTCTTCGATATTATTTGCAAATGTAAATAATTAAGGATTAAGGAAAATAATAAAGCCATTGAACATCCTTACAATCTTTCTACCTCTCCCTATTATTTGAATAACATTGAGAGGTTTATTGCTCATGGGCAAGACTTAGGTACAGTATTTAGGTGCTATTTCTTAGGTTCTCCTCTTGAGATTTAGTCATGTGAATTTTTTCTCATAAGATGGAAGTGTATTCCTTAATTAAGTAGTCACATGGCTGAATCTTAAGAGAAAAAATAGGGAACAGCACCTAAGGTACTGTACCTAAGTTTTGTCCATTACTCATATACCAAGATCAAAAAGGTGTTGGATATCTGTTGAAACTATATTTGAATGTTTAGAAGATTGTTAGGATATATGTGTTTCACATGTTAGGATCATATGTCACTATTTTATGTTATTGGCTAATCCTTTGACAAAATACATTTTACTTGTAATTGGGTAGTTCTAGGATGTGTTCAAATACTTCAAGAAACAAGGTTTCAAGATCAGGTGTTGAAGTCATCAAGTCTGTCCAAGAAATAAGCTAAGAAGTGCAAATTCATTAAGTCTCGACAGCTGCATCTATTAAAGTTTAAGGAAGCTATTCAGCCCGTGGCTCAACACCTGCTCGATAGTTGCTCAACAGCTTATCCATCGAGATTTAAGAAATTCAGGGTTCTGATCTGATTTCTTGGAATCCGTGATTATGTGTTTAAGTCTTCTTTTCTCCTAACTCTAAACATATAAAATGATTATTTTAAGGGCCATCAAGTAGTTCACAAGCTGCACAAGTATTGAGCAAACTCTGTTCAAGCAAATTGTGACCGGAGACGAAGTTCTTACCCTAGTTCATCTCTTTCTCTTGAAGAAGTTGCTACGTATGTGCACCATAAGGTTTTGTAACCAAGCATCTTCTTGATCTTCATTGTGTGGATGAACTGAAGAACTTTGCAACTAACAACCTTCTTAGTTGGTAATTGAAGTCACGTATTGGGATCCACACAATTGGTTAGTCACGTACTTGGGAGCTATGCAGCAAAAGAGGAACTGTCACTACATAATAAGTCTAATTGCATATTAGGGTAAGGGTTCAACTGTAGGTTGGTGAGGTACTTGGGATTCCTTTACTTGTAACCGCTTATTGTAATAATAGTGGAGTTTCAGGAATGGTGACCTGAAAATCACCTAGTGAGATTTTTGCTGTGATTGGTTTTCTCCATTCGTAAATAAATCACTGTGTTAATTTCTTTTCCGCTGCATACTTAGTTTAATTGGTG
Source organism: Quercus robur (assembly GCF_932294415.1). NCBI lineage: Eukaryota > Viridiplantae > Streptophyta > Magnoliopsida > Fagales > Fagaceae > Quercus > Quercus robur. Next base: position 50,248,919 of record NC_065540.1, on the reverse strand, counting down.
ATTTGTTTGTGCTACCACGCGCTTTGCATGCTAATTTGATTAATTAATAAACTTGGTTAATTCAATTAATTCATCACAAGGAGTCAATACGTTTTTGGCCTATCAAAGATTAATAGAGAAGACCAAATAACCCACTTATTGATTTGTGATTATTTTCGTCATTGGGCTTGGTACACCTCATTTCATGTGTATTGGTTACAGTCTTGTATATATGGAGCAAGGCTTTGTGTAATAATATAGTTTTTCTCCATTTTTTACACTTAGTAGTCACACAATCTCTCCACGAGAGAGAGAGAGAGAGAGAGAGAGAAGTTTTTCTCCATTTTTTACACTTAGTAGTCACACAATCTCTCCACGAGAGAGAGAGAGAGAGAGAGAGAGAGAGAGAGAGAGAGAGCTTAACAAAAAAAAAAAAAAAAAAAGGACAGAAGAGAAGACAAACCCCACACATAAAATTTGATTGGAATAAGCTCGATTGATTTTTTTTTTCTTCTTCTTCACCATTGTCTTTCCCTTTAAAAAAATTATTTCTCAATTATTTGCTTTTGATAATATTGTTTTAAATAAGGAAAGATGCAACTGAATTTAATATTCAAGTAAAGTCAATTCAAGATGCAAATCATATATATATATATATATATATAAATATATATAATCTGAAAATATTTCTCAAATTTCTAGACATTCATCTCACCAATTTAGTAAACAAACAAGTGTTTTTTCAGTAAACTTTAAAATTTTAGACAACTTGATTTATTTATATCCTATAACAAAATATCCTAATTTAACATAAAAATTTGGAAATGAAAAGTAAACTTATCCAAATCCTTTCTTATTCCTTAAAGACATATACAAATCACTATCCAGTACAAACCAAAATAATAATAATAATAATAAACAACACCACATCCAAAAAAATAAAAAATAAAAACCAAAAAAGAAATCAACTTTATATAGATACAATTCAATTTTCAAATTGAATATGTAATTGTTTATTTTAGTTTATTAAATGATTAAAATTATTTGTGAATAACTAAGCAAGTCTCTAAAAAGTGACTCGAGGAGATCGTTCAAACATCATCTATCGACTTAGAAAGAAGTTTATGCATGATTGGGCGTGCTTTGCACATGGCCTCCAATGGCATGGCTTTAGGCATAGTGATCCCACTACCTTCATTTATGTCAACTTCTTTTGTAGTGACCCTTTCCCACTCAAAGCTTTGAATCAACGAACCCAAAGTCAAGCTTACTGTACGTTGGGCGAGGCCCGCCCCAGGACAAGTCCTCCTCCCCATCCCAAATGGCATTAGCTTATGTGCTTCAACCTCACAATTTTCAAACCTCTCAGGCTTAAAACTAGTTGCATCATCCCATACCTTAGGATCTCTATGTATGGCCCATGCATTAACCAATAACATTGTGCCATTCGGTACATCATATCCTCCAATGGTGCAATCAGCGGAGGACATATGGGGTACTAACAATGGTGCTGCTGGATACAATCGAAGGGTTTCTGAGATAATACTTTGAAGGTAGTGTAATTTGGAAACATCGGATTCCTTAATCAATTTCTCTTCTCCAATTTGACTATCTATCTCATCTCTAGCCTTTTTCAATATATTAGGATGATTCAGGAGATTAGTCATTGCCCACTCTAATGTGACTGCTGATGTATCAGTCCCAGCCAATAACAATACCTGCACATTATACACTAGGTGTTTAGAATAGAACAATATATATTAATGGCTAAAGTCCAAAACTGGCATTTTAAGTTTCAACTTTTGTCATTTCAGTTCTCTAAATTTTAGTTTTGTCATTTCAATTCTCTAAGTTTTCAATTTTGTCAATTCAGTATTCCGTTATCTTTCAGTTAAGTGCTGCCATTAACTAAGTCAAAACGACGTCATTTTGGACTTTTTATTATTTTTTTATGTTTTTAATTTCGTAATTAAAACAAAATAGAAAATTGTTATTAAAAAAAAAAATCAGAGAAACGACATTGTTTCTCTGCCCCTGAAAATCAAAACAAAAAACCCACCCCACCAATACCCTAGCCTCACCGATTTTTTAGAAAATAATTGACAAAATAGTGAGAGATCGAGAGGGGAAAAGAAGAGGGAGAAGGATTATCCACAATTCTCTTGTCACAAAGTAAATCCATATCTTCGTTAGTTTTGATAAGTAAAACTAACATATCAATGTAAGCAGTGAAAAATTGAACGGCACAACTTGTTAGCTCAAAGGCTATAATATTCTGAAATAGAGTTTCCCACAAATCAGATAATCCTACGGGTGGGATTTCCAATACATTGTTTTTGAATTCTAGGTCAACTAAGCGTTTGCCTAAACGAACCTGAAACTTTACTCCTGCCTCCTCTAGCTGTGTTGCAGAGTACCGAAGTTCTTCATAGCCATAGTCTATTGACGATAGGCTTTTTAATGGAGATAGCAGAAAGGTTCAAAGCAGGTTTGTGATGTGTTCTATTTGCCATGCTTCATCAGGGCATATTCGCTGAATGTTAAGGTTATCAAAAAAGTGAAAAGTAAGCTTTGACAGACTTGGGTAATTGCCACAGGGAATTACAATTTTGAATAGATTCTCAATAACAAAGAATGAAAGTTGATTTTCAACAATAAAGTATTTCACCCTCTCCTCCGTTCTCTCCCTCTTCCTTTCCCCCTCTCAATCGCTCAATATTTTGTCAATTGTTTTCTCAGAAATCGATGAGGCTAGGGTATTGGTGGGGTGGGGTTTTTTGTTTTGATTTTCAGGGGTAGGGGAACGACATAGTTCCCCTGATTTTTTTTTTTTTTTTTAATTATGAATTTTTTTTATAAAAGAAGTCCAAAATAAAGTCGTTTTGGCTTAATTAACGGCAACACTTAACTGAAGGGTAACAAAATACTGAATTAATAAATTTAAAACTTACAAAATTGAAATGACAAAAGTTGAAATTTAAATGGTCAATTTTAAATTTTAGCCTATATTAAATAAAAATTGTTTGTTTATATGTTATGGGACATTTAACGATGATGATATGAATTTAACTAGTTTTTATTTGATAAATTGTATGTAACTAGTTAGTCTAATGTTATTGTGGATTTTTTTTTTGGTGACTAAGAATGTCACTTTTTCGCACTAGACAGCAATTCCGATGAAGCTACTAGAGAAAAATGAAACGGACAATTGCATGACTGCTTTTTAAGATGCAAGAATCAAACGAAACCTTGTTTTCCTAGTTTTCTCAATAAGAGATGAAGCACTATTGAGTGCACTTACCAATATAAGCCCCTTGATGATTTGGTCTGTGTAGTAGTCTGGCTGCGATTTTTGCAAAGAAAGCATATGGTCAATCATAGTGTTACCCTCTACCTCCTTACACCTTTTCTCATCAATAAGTGCTTGCAAGAACTCATCCGTCCTCTTCGAGAGACTCTTCAACTTCTTCTCCAAACCTCCATAATCCATCCACTGCAAGATGGGTACAAACTCCGCTGGATTTGATGCCCCTCCGAACCTTGCTATCTCTTTCATTATCCGCCTAAACTGTCTCGCTTCTTCCTCGTCGTTCACGTCCTCATCGTACCTGTAGTACCGTTTCCCTGCCACCATTCTCATTATGGTGTTAAATGTCATCTCCAAGAGCATTGATTGTAGCTCCACCTTGGCGAAACCGTGGCAAGAATTGCGTGACAGGTTTCGTAGCAAGTACTTGATCTCGTCCCTTCGGATGCCTAAGAACTTGTTGAGGCGATTGTTTGAGAAGATTTCAAGGGTACTAATGCGGCGGAGGTTGCGCCAGTGATCGCCATATGGGGATTGTACTAAGGTGGTGTTGTTGTAGGCAACGTGCTTGCCTGATAGGGTGGGAGGACGGTTGGCTAATACTATGTCATTCTTTGTGAAGCATTCTTCAACTGCTGCTGGGGATGACACAATGACCACAAGTTGTGAACCAAATTTAAGTGAGAATATTTGACCATATTTTTGTGAGAGGGCAAGGAAAGTACGGTGGAGTGGTTTTTTAATGATATGGAGATGACCTATAATTGGAAGAGAAGGTGGGCTAGGTGGGAGGTGTTTTGGTTGAGTAGTTCTTGTTTTGACGATGAGCTTGATAGCAACAAGAAAGAAGACAAGAGTGAGAGACAAATATAGTAAGATGGCTACCATGTTTATTTTTTATGATACTGAAATGATTTCTGATGCTCTGTGATTGAAGATGCATGCATGTGGTCACTACATATTTACAGGGACTAGCGAGTAAGTGTTAGAATATCATTTGTGTACACAGGAGACTTAGGATTTCAAGCTAAGGAGGGCTTAAAGTACAAGAAAGAAAAAAAAAAAAAAAAAAAAAAGTCTAAATAGGCATTTATATAATACTAACAAATTATATATCAATCAAGATCAATACACAAAATTATTGTTTCTTAATACATTAAGATGTAATCATTTACCAACAAAGACAAAAAAAAATACAAAATAATATTGTTTCTTAAGAGCATCAACTGTTGAAAAAAAAAATATTTTCACAAATCAAAACTTACTTTTGCTACTTTAATATAGAATTTGAAATGTTTCGTACAGTAGTATTTTAGATATTTTGTGTTCTAAATACTAAGGGGGTGTTTGGTGAGTATTTCTAAACAACAACTTTCAGTTTTTTAAACAATATTTTACGTATTTTCACACACTTTTTTACCCACACGTATTTTCACAAAAGTTTTTAAATAACAATTTTCAGTTTTTAAACACATGTAGCAAACGGACCCTAAATATTTACCATTTAGAATATCTTATTCTACTAATTTAATACTTGGTTGACTAAGATTTTTTTTTTTTTATTAAGTTTTTAAATTGTGTAGTTTCTATCTATCAAAAAAAAAAAAGTTGTGTAATTGCTAGTTGGGTTAGGTTAATTAAAAGAGATGGAGTCTACATTTTAAAAAAGAGGGATGCACAACTCTAAAAAAAAAAAAAAAAAAAAAATTCTTGGGGATAGGGGGCCCAAAATTTTTTTTCCCTTTTTTTTTTCTTTGGGCCAGGGGCCGGGCCCCTTGGCCCCCTGTGGGTCCGTCCCTGTGTGTACATCACATTGATTGAAGATCACGTTTCACGTTTTGGAGTTTGGACAGATGTGGTGCCTTTTTGTTTCTCTCATTTGATTTGCGTCACCGAGTACGTAATTGCATTTGGCTTTACATGCATGATTTTATATATATATAGAGAGAGGAAAAGGTGAGCGAAATATTATTAAAAAAAGAGTAAAGTCAGAGTACAATATATCATCTAAATCACTAGGTAGTTCTTCTATCCAAACAATAGTATCTGCATAATATATATATACTAGTATTATACCCGTGCGATGTACGGCTTAATCAAAATTTATATGTAAATTATTTTTTTATTAATTTACTTAAAATAAATAATAAAAACAAATGAATATTTTACTTTTAAGTTGCATAATGAATGCATCTTGTGTGAGACTAAAATATCATAAAATTGAATGGAAAATAGTAGAGGTACCTAAATATATATATATATATATATATAATGATTTTCATCAATACATTGAACTTTGAGGCTTAATTAATCACATATATTTAAATGGAAAACCTTTAAATTTAATAGTTAAAACCTATCCAAAATAATAATTGAAATCATGTTTAAGTGAAACCTCAATTTAATAATTAAGAACAATCTAAATTATTAAACATTTAAAAATTTGAAGTACAAAGAAACTGACATGAGAATTTAATTTTTGTCCTTGAAAGCATGGAAGAAGGCACTGAAACTTGAGTGAGTTTCACCCTACCAAGTTTAAGTTTAAACTTAAAGTTTAAGTCCTGTGCGTTGCACGCTACATGTGTGTGTATATGCATGAAAAATGACATGAATTTAACATTTATTGTAGAAAAGAAGTGGTGTAGTCTTACCCATATCTAACTAATTCTTGTTCTAATCCATCTGTGTAGCGTGTGTATATGAGTGAAAAATTATCTGAATTTAACATTTATTGTAGAAAAGAGGAGGTGTAGTCTTACCCCTGCCTAGTTAATTCTTGTTATAATCCTTTTGTTTTGCAGGGAGAGAGAGAAACCCTTCTTTTGAAGAGAGAAAAAAAAAAAAAAAAAGGTCAGCATATAATAAATAATAGCTAAAATATTAATCTTTGGAAGTGGTATCTCGTATAGATTAGTATTTCAATTGTGGGTTTTGGTAGTTAGAAATTAGCGCATAGTAGTTAATAATTAGAAAATTACTTTGAAATTTTTTTAAAACTAATCCCTTAAAAAGAGTTTTAGTGGAGTTTAAATCACATTAATAAATTATCTCTCTATTCAAAATTTTTTTTTAAATCATGTTAATTAAAAGTTACTGATAAAACTATTATTAGTAAACATTTCTTAGGCTTATCTATTTAGCTTTGTTGCCAAATTTATATAAACCCTTTTATTTCTTTTTTTTTTCGAAGAATATAACACAACCAAAAACCTATATACAACAATTTACATTCAATATAAAGAATATAATCAAACTTATTCATAATTTAAAATTAAGAAATTAACACAAATTATAAATTAAGATGTAAATTTAGAAAAAGAACAAAAAATAAACCTATTGTTTTCTCTATCATTTTGAGAGATGAGAGTGTGAGTATGTAAATAAAACCTGAACCAATTATTGTAAAAGAGAATAAATGAGTACAAAATTTTAATATTAATTATGAATTGGGTTTAAATGTATGTGAAAAGTTTTTATTAATTTTTTTGAAGTTAAAGAAAAATAGCTTAAACAAAATGAAAAAATAATAATGAAAAAAGAATGCACACCTGTCATGGACTTTAGGCATTCACATACTGGAATAAACTTCACTTCAAAAAGGATATATATATAGAGGTAGAGTTTCATTTTATATAGAATTTAAATCCTATTGGAATTAAGATTTTTAATCAATTTGTTTGTTGCTATCTCATAAATCCCATAAAAGGTGGATTAAAAAAACAGGCCATATGAATAGAAAGAAAAAAGAAAACATTTTTTTTATACAAAAAAGGTAACTTTTCTTTTATAAACCAAAAAAAAAAAAAAAAATACAAATACAAATGTTTTTTTTAGAAGAACAAACGTTATTATATATAGATACCTTTTTTTTTTTTTTTTTTTGTGAAGAAAGAGAAGGTATTTACTTTAAATTCAAATACTTATTACCTTATTTACAATTTTTTTTTTTTTAATTTTACTATATGTAAAAAAATTTTTGGTAAATTGTTATGAACAATAATTATCAATAAAAAAAAAAAAGTCACTTATGAAGAGGAAGATTTTGCTGTTGAATACATTACTGTTTTTATTTTTTTATTTTTTTTACGGGTATTATGTTGTTTTGTTTTTTTACGCGAAGTAATACAATTTAAATTAAAAAAAAAAGGATTAGATGAATAGTTTGAATTGTAATCAAATTAAAAAATTTTATCAACTTATAAATTATAATAATAAAAGAATTAGATGAAGAGTTTGGATTGTAATCAAATTAATATTTTTATCAATTTAGAAATTATAGGAGAAGAAGATAAGCACAAAAAAATTATATTTATTTATATTTTTAAATTCTAAAAAAACTTATGCAATTTAGTGCAACCATTTGGCGCAACCACGAACTTTATTCAAATTTTTTTTTTTTTGGTAAATCAATATGAACAATAATTATCTAAAAATAAGTCACGTGTGAAGAGTAAGATTTCGCTGTTGAATACGTTGCTTTTTTTTTTTTTTTTTTACACGAAGTAATATAATTTAAATTTTAAAAAAGGAATAGATGGAGATTGTTGCTATTTTTTGCTTTTTATGTGTACTATGTTGTTTTTTTTTTTTAATTTTTTACACATAGTAATGTAATTTAAATAAATAAAAATGATTAGATGAAGAGTTTGAATTGTAATCAAATTAAAATTTTTTATCAACTTATAAATTATAATAATAAAAGGATTGGATGAAAAGTTTGGATTGTAATCAAATTAAGATTTTTATCAATTTAGAAATTATAGGAGAAAAAGATAAGTACAAAAAATTATATTTATTTTTAAAAAATTCTAAAAAAAATTTCTGTAATTTAGTGTAGTCACTTGGCACAATCATGGCTTTAAAGCCCAACTTTTATTATATAGTATATAATATATATATATATATATATATATATATAATGTGTGGATAAGGAGAAGTTATACCTTGTACCGGGTATATGTTACCTCTTAGGCAAGTTAGAAATAGGGTTGGTGCTATAGCCAAGCAAGGGGGTTCAAATGAACCCCCTAAACTGGCCAATTTTTTTTTTTAAATATAGATAAAATTAAAAAAAAAAAATGTTTTACCTCCAAAAACAAAAATTTGAACACCTTGACTTTAAATTTTGTTTAAACCCTACTGAAATGAGCTTGAATATGATTATCTTAGTGCTATTTTCACAATATTTTTCATAATAAATTTACAATAAAGGTTAAGTGGCAAGTTGTAATTGGTTTTTATCTAAACTCACAACTTACATCACTTTTTTACATACCTTTAACAACTTGCCACCTAGATTTTATTGTGAAAGTGTTGTGTTAGTAGCACTACTCTTAAAATTGCTCATTCATTAAAAATAAATAAACATTCTCTCTAGAAAATAAATAAATACACTTCAAAAGCAAAAATTTATATCAATTATTTTTTTTTCTTAGTTTCATGTTTACTCTCAATTTTACTTCCAGGTGTTTTACTATTCTTTTTTATCATATATTTTTATATAATTGATATTAAATATAATAAATTATTATTAATTTGACAAAAATATATGATTAGTTAGTTAATTATATTTATTTATTTAGGGGGGGGGGGGCAAAACCTCAATAAAAAAATTCTTTAAAATACAAATTAGCATATATTTAATGTTAAGAAAATATCAACAAAAGAGAGGAGAAACAAAATAACCATTTATTAATACATTTTAAATTAATAATTTAAAGATAGAATTCAACATTCTTTTAAATAACAAAAATCATCTATAGTTGATTTTGTACTAAACTTTGCAACAATCTCCCTTTCAATCCTAATTTTCTTTAGATTAATGAAACATGAATTTATAAAATTTATATAATAAAATTTGTAATACTAATGACTATACACTACACATTAGCACCAATTTATTAACACAACTATTCAATTCTATAATACCCCACATAAAATTAAACTAATTTACTCATAAACAACCAACTAGTAAGTAGTAAGTTCCTATGAAAAAAAAAGTAAGTAGTAAGTTAAAAAAAAAAATTAAATATTTTAAGTTAAAAATTAATAGCCAAACACACATGCCATCCCACCCCACACACTGATTAATGGCCACCCACACACCCCACTCTCACTCACTACAAGTACATTAACTTGGTTTGTAATTTGGTTTCATCTATCTTTCTTCTTCTTCTTCTTCTTTTTTTTTTTTTTTTTCTTTTCAGCAAAAGTAGTCATATGTTTTTCACGAAAATTCAAATAGTCAATCTTAACACTCATAAAAAAATAGCTTGGATCTAAGAAGAAAGAGTAAGAAACAACCAACACAGTAACACAGATGTTGTAGTATAGTTGTTTGCCAGTTGGGTTTTATCATTTTCATGGGCCAATTTGTAACTTATTGGGAGGAGGGGGGGCCAAAAATAATTATTTTGGGCTCAATTGTTAAACTATTCATTAAATGTGTATAATATTACTAATTTTTTTTATAAAAAAAAAAAATGGAGGTTGGGGGTTTGGGGCAATGGCCCCCCCTCTGCCCGTTACTAGTTCCATCTCTGATTTTTAAATCAAATTGCCTAAAATGCCCTTATTATAATAAATTCATTTTTGATGAGGATTACTTTAATGAACCAAATCTTGAATGGAGGCCTCTAATGAAAATCTTTTTTTTTTTTAATAATAAAGTTGCTTTCATTTTATTGCATTAAAATTAACTTGTCTTCTTCTCTATTCAACAAGTTTTGCTTCTCTACGTGTCCAAGGGTGGGAAATTGGTAAAATCTTCAATGGTCATGCTAATGTCTCACACGTGTAAAATTTGCCTAGCAAACACTATCACCTATAAAACTTTATTAACTCAAGAAAACAATACATGAAAAAGTCACAAATCAAAGTATTATATTATTAAACCATATTTCTCTCCTAATTCTCCACATATTAAACATTTCATTTGTCAAATTGGTTCTCCATGCACTCCATTCACAGTACCATTAATAAAATTTGTACACAATTTAAATAATTGAACAAGATGATAATTAAAATAAAATATTAAATATGAATGACCTGAGTACCAAGTGCGTGGGTAACCCACCTCCAAATTCCTTGAGAGTAATGTTCATACTTCAATAAATAACTTTGACATAGACCCACACTTCAATAAATAACTTTCAACTCTCTGCCTCCTAATATTAATTAATTGATTTTAAATTTCAGAATTTTGATTGTTTAAAGTCACCCCCACAAATTACATTTTTCTATATATCAAACACGTTAATATATATACTGAAAGTTCAATTAGTGTATAAAACACTATGAATGTTTAGACCCCCAATTTACAAATTACCAATTCAAGCTTAATGTCAAACAACTAATGTGCGGAATATGAACATAAGCTTAAAACAGAATTGATAAAAAATCTAAACCAAATAAAATCACATTCACAGCAGAAATTAAATGGAAAAGATTAAGGGAAGAGAGATGCAAACATAAGGATAACACTCGATGTGTTATCGAAGAGGAAACCGAAGCCCTTGGCGTAAAACCTCTCCGCCGCCCTCCAAGCGATAAACAATCCATTAAAGAATGTAATTGGGATACATGAACAGTAGAAGACCCTCCAAGCCTAATCTACCCAATGTACCTAAGCCCTCCAAGCTCCTACGCTAACGAAGTTACGCCGAACCTATTTTTTCTTTAACTTACCGGATTCCGCTACTTGACCATAGCATCTACCAATATGAAATTGGTCTCTTCTTAACTGTTTCCCAAACACCAAATGGCATTCTCACAGATATGGGTATGGTGAGAAAAGGTTTTAGTAATGTACCTCTCAAGGATTTGACAATGGAGAGGAAGAGAGTAAAGGAATTTGAAGAGTCTCTATGTGAAGATTGTGAATGAATCAATCTTGTTTTTCTCTAGGGTTTCTCTCTCAAAATTCTCTCTGGAAACTCTCAGAATATCGTGGGTATAAGGGTATATATATAGTAGGGTGAGAAGGAATGTGAAAAGTCAGTTTTTTCAAAACAGGGTGGTCTAGCGACTTGACCTCGCGACTGGGTTGAGCCGTGAGTTCAAGCCGCGAGCTAGCGGCCTGGCCAGCCTAGGACTTTTGTTTTGTAGTGCAACAGCTAGCATGACTCTTCAGTTCCCCTGCATGCTCCACATGTGTGCCAACTTTGGCGGCTTGCCAGTCGCGAGTCACTCGCGAGTCCAGCCGCGAGTCACTCGCGAGTCCAACCGCGAGTCTCTGCATCCTTGCACAATCTTGAGCATTTCTTCTCACACTCTCTCTCACTACCCTTACATAATTCCCACCTAAATACAGGATTACTAATTGCTAAAATACAAACAAATTTGGCACGGAATAAAGCCAACAAGATGGTTGATAAAATTCAACCTTACATATACTCCTAAATGCACAATTGAATAAAAATCTTTTGTTAATATATATATCATTGATATGCTTTGTCACCAAATTGGCTAGCCGATCAAGGTCACTGTTTCGAATCTCAATATCATAGAACCTCACAACTATACAAATATCAAATATGGCAAATCTGAAATTGTTATGAATAACAAAAACAGAGGGCAATACCTATAAAAATTACAAATCTAAGGGCAAAAAAAAAAAATCTTGAGAAGAGAGAGCAAAAATTGAGGGTGAGAAAAAGGAAGTACCCATACAAATAGATCTCTAGTAGCAGAAAACAATAGAGAAGAAGAGAGAGAGGGAGCAATACCTATGGAAATTGCAGACCTAAGAGAAGAAAGAAAGAAAGAAAATTCCTTGAGAAGAGAGAGCAGCAACTGAGGGTGAGAGAAAGATAATACCCATATAAATAGATCTCTAGTAGTGGGAAAATAAAATTTCAGAGATCGAAGAGGGAGATTGAAAATTTAGGAAGGAGATGAAATTTTGGAAAAGACGCAGGTAGTGGGGGATTATGGGAATTTTGTTAACAGAGCAATAAGAAGGAATTTTGGAGCAAATGCGGGTAGTGGGGGATTTTGGGATTTTTGTTAACAGAGTAAAGAGAAGCAATTTTGGAGAAGACGCGGGTAGTGGGGGATTTTGGGAATTTTGTTAAGCAGAGCCGATTACATTTAGCAATGGAATAGGAATTTAATACTTTTAATGAGTGACTATTCCTGATTTTAAGGAATAGGGATTCATATGGAATGATTATTACATGTAATAAAAACATAACCAAACAACTATATACCTAAACCATAGGAATAGTTATTATATTATAGTGTCTATTACGGTCTACTAAACATACTCTTAGTTAACCTTACCAAACTAAAACAACTTCCAATATGGTATTCACAAGAATGAATTATTGTATCGGCCACTAAACAGAATGGAGCTTATATTTGTGTACATACACATGCATGACACCAACATAGACACACATAAGGGTTATTTAAAACAAAAATATGTACTCATTCAGTACCTGCAGGTCCCTTTTTGTGGGAAACTATAATATTGAATAAAATTCAATGTGTTTGATTAAATGAAATTTTACTTGGGAGAATTTAAAATCAACTAATTTGTGATGCTGGTGCAAACTGTGATTGCTGATTTTATATACAGGGTTTTTCCAGTGAAAAAAATGTGAATTCTAATTAAATTTTTAATAGGCTCTTTACTGTTTGTGGAGGATCCCTATATTAGTTTTTGATCCTTGTTATTTGTTGCTAGGTTGTAGCTCTTGCTTTGTTGTTTTTGGATGTTTTCAGCTACTTTCTGCTTCTTGTTACATTGACCTTTAATTAAAAGTTTTCTTATTCATTAAAAAAAAAAAAAAAAAAAAAAAAAAAAAACCAATTCTTCTTTCATGCTTTTTCATCCCAACAAAAATCAAACTTTGATGGTTTGATTATCTGTCAGTTTTTGCAGGATGCTATGCATCTAAGTGGTGTTTGTCCAAGGTAAGATGACTATCCTAAGATTGACAATGTTAGAATGTACTACGCTATATGCTTTCTTGATTTCATTGGTAATGTGCGACAAAAAAAAAGACTCTTAATTGAATCCATTCAGGAAGAGTTGCAATTGGTACATTCTGACTCAAAATTTTGATTATGTTCTCATAAATGATTTGGTTGTTGAGAAGGTACTGCTAAAATTGAAGGAGCCAACTAATGCAAAACGGGCTCTGGCCTTTTTCCATTGGTCAGCACAAAGGAAAAAGTTTGAACATGGGAATTGGTCTTACTGTATCACAATTCATATTATGGATGCTCGAGCATTGCTTGAATCAGTTTTGAAAAAAAATGCAGGGAGTCCTTTGAGATTTTTCAGTTGTGGATTCTTCACTTTGAAGTTTCAAGATTATTGTTTCAACTCCATTTGTATTTGATTTGTTAGTACAAGCTTACGCTAAACTCAGAATGTTTGAGATTGCTTTTGAAGTTTGTTGCTATTTGGAAGAACGCGGCTTCTCTTCAAGCCTTATAAGTTTCAATACTTTGATTTATGTTGTTCAAAAATTTGATCAAGTCCCTCTAGTTTGGAATATTTATGAGCATATGATTCAAAAAAGAACATATCCAAATGAGGTAACAATCCAAACCATGATAATTGCACTGTGCAAGAAAGGGAATTTGCAGAAATATGTCGAAATATTGGACCAGATCCATGGTAAGTATAGCAACATGTCTTTCGTGTTTGATTTGTTGTTTTTGATATGATGCTTAACTACTCCTTACTCCTATGTCCTAACTGGTCCTAAATTTTTATATATATATATTTATATATTTTTATCCTCTCTCACTTTCCGCTGATACTTAGTGGACTGGATTTTATTAGCGTACCCCTTCTTTGACCAAGTTCTTATTTCCTTTTTTAATATATTAGCTTGAATAATTCTAGTACCACGTAAATAAGTAAAATAAAATCTCAATTTTTATCAAAATTATCTTATATTAGAGATCGTAATTAGGTGTTTGTCATTTTCACTAGATTCACCACTAGTATTGAAATTGTAATTTTTTTTAATGTACTTTTAGAATATTCGGTAATAAGTTTAGTAATATAAAAAATTTCCATTAAAAAAATGTAATACAAAAAATAAAAAACTTCACCACTTATTTTACCATATTGATTGAATTGAGATATTATAATTGTTAAATTGTTGATATATAATAAAAATGGTATTTGTGGTATGGCAATGTAAAAGTGATGTTACAATAATTACATATTATTCAAGTTAAACCTTTTTTAAATCGTTGGATTTAAGTAGGTCAAACAGTTAAAAAAAGACCCTCATTATTACAAATGTTCTTATTAAAATCTCATTAATTACCCTTAATTATTACATTTTAAACCTATTTCTAAAGAAACAAAATGACTTCCAAAGAAAAACAAAAACAAAAACAAAAAATTTCATGCTCATAGCCTCTGCTTCCTTCACGCCATTCACCCCTGCTTCGTTCACACCTAACCTCCACCACCACCATATAGATCACTGGAGCAAAACAATTTCGAAGAAGAAAGAGTTCTCGCTATGCCCTCTACTTCCTCAAACCTTTGCTTACACCTCTGGGGTTGTGCCATCCTTTGCTTGCCCGAACCTCCACCACACCACACACCAAATAACACCGCCACATAGGTCATTGGAGCTGTGCGTGGAGCTTGTAAACATATCAAAGCTGTCGTGAGCTACGATCCAACGGTTTGTTTTTCATGATTTACCATTTTTCCCAATTTGAATTTTGAATTATTTTGATGGGTTTTTTTGGGTTTATGGGTTTTGATTAGATACCTAAGTGTTAGGGTTAAATGAATCTGATTGTGTAAGGTTGAATTTGATCAACAATCTTGTTGGCTTTATTCTGTGCCAAATTTGCTTGTATTTCAGCAATTAGTAACCCTGTATTTAGGTGGGATTCTTGTAAGGGTAGTGAGTGAGATAGTGTGAAGAAATACTCAAGAATGTGCAGGAAAAATAGAGACTTGCGACTGGGTCTTGCTAGTGACTCGCGACTGCAAGTTGCCAGAAGCTGCACATGTGCCAGGCATGCCAGAAATTGGGGCGTCATACTAGCTGGAGCACTACAGGACAAAATAGGCAACTGGCCGTTCAGTTATCTCGCGGCTGGATCTCGCGACTCAATTAAGCCGCGAGGCCAAGCCGCGAGCCAGCCCTGTTTTGAAAAACCTGACTCTTCACATTCCATTTTCACCCTAATATAAATACCCCTTATAACCACGAAAGAAAGAGAACTTCTAGAGAGAATTTTGAGAGAGAAACCCTAGAGTAAAACAAGATTGATTCATCCACAATCTTCGCATAAGAGACTCTTCAAATTCCTCTACTCTCTTCCTCTCCATTGTTAAATCCTTGAGAGGCCTTTTACCAAAACCTTTTCTCACCGTATCCATTATTGTGAGAGAGCTGTTTGGTGTTCTAGGAAGTAGTTAGAAAGGAACCAATTTCACATTGGTTGATGCTATGGTCAAGTAGCGGAATCCGGGAAGCTAGAAAAGAAATAGATTCGGCGCAACCTCATTGGAGCAAGAAGCTTGGAGGGCTTAGGTACACTGGGTAGATTAGGCTTGGAGGGTCTATTGTTGTTCATGTATCCCAACTACATTTTCTAGTCGATTACTTACCGCTTGGAGGGCGACGGAGAGGTTTTGCGCCGAGGGCTTCGATTTCCTCTTCGATAGCGCATCGTTGTGTTGTCCTTGTGTTTACATCTCTCTTCCCTTAATCTTTGCCTTTTATTTTCTGCTGTGGATGTGATTTTAATTGGCTTGGGTTGTTTACCAATTTTGTTTATTGCTTGTGTTCATTTTCCGCACACTTATTGTTTGTCATAAAGCTTGAATTGGTATTTTTGTTATTGGGGGTCTAAACGTTCAAGGGTGTTTTATACACTATTTGAACTTTCAATTGATATCAGAGCAGGTACACTTTTGTTGGTTTCATTACCATAGTGTGATCCTTGACCCCATATTGAGATGGACCGGTCTCAATCCCTAAATGCACCTCCATATTTTGATGGTAGTAATTATGCTTTTTGGAAGGTCCGCATGAGAGCATTTTTATGTTCCATTAATGAATCAATTTGAGATGCTGTTGATATAGGTTAGACCAGGCTTGAGGAAGCCAAATTCACATGGGATAAGGCAGCACTCGCCGCGTCTAATGCTAATAGTAAAGCACTTAATGCGATTTTCTGTGGTGTGTCTCTAGATGAGTTTCATAGAATTTCTCACATTACCATTGCCAAAGAAGCATAAGAGATATTGGAGACCACCTACGAAGGCACGAAGAAAGTGAAAGACATCAAGCTGTAGATGCTGACCACTCGGTTTGAGGAGCTCAAAATGAGTGAGGATGAGTCCTTTGACTCTTTCTATGGCAAGCTAAATGAGGTGGTTGTCAGCAAATTCAATTTAGGGGAGAAAACGTAGGATTCTAAAATAATAAGGAAGATCCTTTGGTCATTGTCGGAAAGCTTTCGTGCCAAAGTGACAGCAATTGAAGAAAGCAAGGACCTTGATGACATCAAAGCCCAAGAGCTAATTGGTTCTCTTCAGACTTATAAAATGTCGCTGCCCATTCAACGGAAGAGCAAATCTCTTGCTCTTAAGAACATTAATGAAAATTTGGAAGTCCATGACTCATTGGATAAGGATGTGGTTGACAAAGATGTTGTATACCTTGTGAAAAATTTTCAAAATTTCTTGAAATTCAAGAATAATGGTAAATTTGGTGATAAAGGGACATTCCAAAGTTCAGAAAGGGAGAAAAGGGAATTCAAAAAGAAAGATGGAAAAGAATCCCAATCTACACAAGGTGTCACTTGTTTTGAATGCAACGGGCATGGACACTTTACGAAAGAATGTCCGAATTATTTGAAATTGAAAGGCAAGGTGACTCGGATTCATCCAACTCAGATTCTAAGGAAAGCTATGATGAATAAGGAAATTATTCTGCTTTTATGATTATTGCCCATGTTAAGTCTTCAGACGAGTTGAATTTGCTTGTACGAGAACTTGGAGAACATAGTGATGAAGAATCATTGGGAGTTGTTGAAGAATCAGATGCTGAAGAAGATGAAAGCACAGCCAATTTTCAAAAGAATTATAACTCAATCTTGGAGAAGTTGGGTGAGTACACAAGGGTGGCCAAGGCAGCTGTGAGAAAAATGAAGGCAGAGGAGGACTATAAAAGTCTCCTAATTCGCTATAAGGAGGCCAAATGTGAGCTAGAGACACTGAATGGTGAGCTGTCGAAGCCTACACAAAAGTAAGATTTTTTTAGCAAGAGGTTGTGCAAGTAAATGCCAAGATAGAGAGGGTCTCCACCAAGAAGCTAGATGATGTTATTTCATGTCAAAAGCATTTTTCAGACAAATTCGGGTTGGGATATACTGGAGGGAGTAGCTCATTTGGCAATATCACCAAAGAAGTGAAGTTTATAAAGGCCAAAGAGCCATTTGAAGTTGACCCTACTACTGAGAAGCCCAAGATGGAGGAGAAGAGGAATGTGGAGAACCAACGGATGTTGAACAACCCCCGTAATCAATCTGTGGGCAGGTCTGAATCCTGAGCCAAGTCTCGTCCACGACCACAAAGAGGTCCTAGATTGAACTATGTGTGTCATCACTACGGACTTCAAGGGCATACTCGACCAAATTGTCAAAAGCTGAGAGCAATGAATAGTGCAACTGCTCCAAGGTCACGAGGACCTAGAAATGACAGGAGAAATTGGGCTGGTGAACCATCAAGAGATCAAAGTGGTGATCCCGGAATGATGGACGTAATGAAGATGATTGATGCTTTCACCAACTACTTGGAAAGCTTCACACAAAGGTTTGAAAGCCCTAACTCTCATACCCAATCCTATAAGGAAATCACCCCAAACGCAAGTGACGTGTGGGTGAAAAAGGGTACTCATGCATAAGCATTACAACATGTCCATGCATCAATACTTCCTATGTTTTGTGACTTTATTTGGTTGTTTGCTTATTAATTGTGTGGGTTGAAATTTGTTTGTTTGTTTTTGCATTCTATCATTCAAAATTCTTTTTAATGTTGCTTTTGATCAATCTTTTCCTTCTTTTGTGTCAAAAATCCAAAAACCACATAAAAAGTAGAAAATCAAAAAATTTGATCGACATTGTTGAGTTTTGTCTCAAAACTTGTTTTGCCTTGTACCTTTGTGCTAATGGCTTTGTGCATTTACGAGCGTAACTTGTTCCTTTGCACTCTTATTACTATGGAAGACATCTTGAAATCTATATGACTGTTGTAAATAGATCTTCAAACTTGTCATGAATGATTAGTGAATGGTTATGTTGATCTTGAGACATGCATAGACTTGTGCCTATATATCTTCCCACTCTTTATTTTTTTGCTAAAAAGAGCTCACCAAATGTAAATCTTCAAATGCAAAGAGATATTAAGCTACAAACATCTATCGCACATACTAGTATTCGACTAGGAAAAATGGAAAGCGACCAAAAATAAAGTGTATAGTTTTTTTTTCAAAAAGCCAAAGGCTATCTCATCAAGGTGAAATATCAAACATCATTCTCACAATGAGATGTGATTGTTTCAAAAGGATCAAAAAGATCAAATGTTATGATTGAAAGTGGAGCTAAATGTAAAGCTCCAAGTTATGTAATCAAATCTTGTGGGAGGTCATATATGCATACTTCTATAATTGAGATGGGTCACATGATCTAGTGCTAATTGTGTATGCCTTGGTTGAATTGATCATTGAAGTTTCACATTAGACTAAGGACTATCTTATTGTTGATATCCACACACAGCACACAAGTTTATGCTCAATGAATGCCATATTCATTTGTGTGATTGTACTTGATAAAATATGTTTTCACATGCTCAATCTTTGTTGATTCAAACACAAAAAGATTTTTGAGTGTTTTAGTTGTTTTTAGAAAGTATTTTGTTCTCATAAAAACTAAAAATTTCAAAAACAGTGTTGCCCTATTTTGGCGACTCAGTCGTGGGTCAGACAAGTCACATGCCTCAATCGCGAGCTCGCGGGTCAGTTTTGGCGACTTGTTCGCGAGTGGAAGGTCCAGTCGCGAGGGGTACACAGAGATTTTCGCGGCTCAGCTCGTGACTCCCTTGCGAGTGAGACTTCCAGTCACGAAAAACATTTAGCAAATTTTTTCAAAACTTTTGGATTAAAGTGTTTTGGCGGGTGATGTTGGCGACTTCCTGGTGACTTACCTCAGTCGCGAAAAACGCGTGTTTTGCACAGTAAGGGCAGTTTTTAAAACCTTTTTCAGTTTTCCCTCGAACTTTTTATGACTATTCACTTTCCCTTTCAACTGAAACTGACCCAAACACTCCGTGTCACTCTCTACAAACTCCATTTTTGCTTCATTTGAACTCAAAATCTTCAAGAAAAAGGTATGGGTTCTCACTTTCTCACTCAGTATTTCTTGATTTGAGCATTTCCCTCTTGATTCTATGAGTTGATTTTCTAATTTGTGTTGGGTTGGTGATTCGGTGTTGAGCTTTGTCCACGTATGGCGTGTTGAGGATCTTGGTTTATATGAACTTGTTTAGGTTGCTAGATTTGTTCATTATCATTTGTCTTACTCTAAGCTTAGGGTTTGTTGACTGACTTATACCCATTTTGTTTGATCTTACTTTGGTTTGTTGTTTCAAAATGATTGAGTTTTGTTTGTTGGGATATATTGATTTGATTCTGTGTTTGTATATCTTGTGTGTGCTTCTGTCTTGAGTATTTTGTGTCATCTCATTCTCATCAAGATATGTCTCATTGACATATGTTTGCCCTTTGTGTGATGTTATTCTATGCACCTTTAGAACTTTTCTCCAAAATGTTGTTTGGTCTTGAGTGTCTACCAATGGGTACACTCATTTGAGTTGTTGATTTATGATTTGAGCCATTTCCTCTTTACCTAACTTTAAGCCATCTCTGGCCTTGTTGCTCTACTCTTATCTCTTTATGACACTAATAGAGTACTAATTTTTTTTTATACATGTACTGTACTTTGTTGTTGTGGCCTTTTCTGCTTGTCTACAGATGGCTCCTTCATCCCCAAAGAAGAAAACACTTGCCAAGAAAGCAGATAAGAGAATGAAAATGGACCATAATCTGTTTAGGTCTGTTTCCCATTTTGAGAGATACAAGAATTTTTTCTTAAAGGCAGGAATCATACAAGAAAGGTATGTGGATTTGAAGGATTTGAGAGACACCTTTATCCCTAATTGTTTTGAGGGGAGAGGATGGGAAAAGCTGCTAAGTGATTGAACCCTTGATTAGGGAGTTTTTACTCCAATGCTGTGATAAAGGAAGATGAGTTGAGTTGCTGGGTTAGAGGAACATAATTCACCTTAGATGCACATGACATTGATGATGTGCTAGGTCTTGAGGGGTTAGAAGAACATGATTTCATTAACTATAAGGATAGGATGCTTTCTATTAAAACTGTGCAACAGAGGATTGGTGGATAGAGAGAAAGGAAATGCCTAAATACCACAGCCTTTCCAGTGGACATGAGGTGTCTCACTATTATCATGATGTTTAACCTGTATCTTATAAAGAAGTTGACTACAATCAACAATGCTAGAGCAATTTTTTTGATGGAGCCTCAAGGAAAAGACATTCATTGATATCAGCTCCCACATATTTGATACTATTGTGGATGAGCCTAGAACCACTTCTAGGCCTAAACTGATCTTCCCTAGCCTACTCATGAGGATTTTCAGAAAGAAGGGTGTTGCAATCCCTCGAGACATCAGTCCCATGTCTACACCTTCAGCAATTAACAAGCAAACTTTCAAGAGGATAAGTGTTCGTCTTCCAGGTGAAGAAGATGAAGATGATGAAGGAGAGGGTGTCCCAATGGAGATTGAGGCAGAGGCAGCAAGTCAAGCATCAACTTCAACACCCAGAAGGAGTGGCAAGAGGACTAGAGCATCAACTTCTTTAGATATACCTCTAAATGCATTTCAGGTCATTCTGGAAAGACTTAATGGAATCAGATAGGTCCAGACCAAGCAATCTGAGAAGATAGCAGCCATGCAGGACCAGCTTGATGCTCTCTCAGCAAAATTTGACAGCATCACCACACATCATGGGCAGTGACCCTTTGGCCATTCCGGTCAAAAAGGGGGAAAAGTTTTTGAGAAGTAGCTCTTGAGGGGGACTACTATTTTGAGGGGGAGCAGTCAAAAACAGTGTCTATCTTGTTTACTTTGTTTATGTTTATGGTTATAGTATTATGTTTTGGATAATTGTTGTTATTATGGGTTTGATACACTGTGGTTATGGTTTAAGTTTGGTTCTAACTCATAACTCATGGATGGTTTACTTTTTATATATTGATGATGTTTTTCAGTATATAATGTGGTTTGTACCCATGTTGCTTTTGTAAGTTTTTAGGGTTTGTTTTCATTATCTGTAGGCTTTATGGTCTATACCATGCTTTATGCAACCTTTATGCTTTGTTAAATCAGTACTTCTAACTAAATGTCATGCATTTTATTTTTAAGTACTGTCAATCTTATGCCCTTGTAGGATTGTTCCTAGATGCATATATTTAGTGTACTATGCATTGGTTGAGTGTTGGGCATACAAGTGACTTGCATTGTTCTTGTTAACTTGTATGACCAACTGTTCATTCCAAGTGTGAATGAGCATTGTGGTCACTATCTTGTAGTGATTGCTTGTTTGATCAAGCTATGGTTTGTTTCTTAACTCCATCTTTGCTTGATCACATCATGCCTGTTTCATATGCATTTCATGCTTTTCTGCATACAATGATCATAGTGTATTGTTGTATTTCAAGAGATTTATGTTCATATGATTCAAGAGCTTCACAGTTTCTAGAGTTAGTTGTGAGTGAGTTATGTTCAACTGTCCCCAACTCACATGTTAAGTCTAGAGTCTGTTTTAGGGTTTTGTCACGGAATAGCCAAATGGGAAGATTGTAAGGTTGAATTTAATCAACCATCTTGTTGGCTTTATTCCATGCCAAATTTGCTTGTATTTCAACAATTAGTAACCTTGTATTTAGGTTGGATTCTTGTAAGGGTAGTGAGTGAGATAGTGTGAAGAAATGCTCAAGAGTGTGCAAGAAAAACAAAGACTCGCGACTGGATCTCGCTGGTGACTAGCGGCTGGAAGCCGCCAAAAGCTGCACACGTGCCAGGCATGCCAAAAGTTGAAGCGTCATGCTAGCTGGAGCACTACAGGACGAAATAGGACAACTGGTCGTTCAGTTATCTCGCGGCTGGATCTCACGACTCAGTCAAGCTGCAAGGCCAAGCCGCAAGCTAGCCCTGTTTTGAAAAATCTGACTCTTCACATTCCATTCTCACCCTAGTATAAATACCCCTTATACCCACGAAAGAAGAAGAGCTCCTAGAAAGAATTTTGAGAGAGAAACCCTAGAGTAAAACAAGATTGATTCATCCACAATCTTCGTATAAGAGACTCTTCAAATTTCTCTACTCTCTTCCTCTCCATTGTTAAATCCTTGAGAAGTTTTTTACCAAAATCTTTTCTCACCATATCCATTACTGTGAGAGGGTTGTTTGGTGTTCTGAGAAGCAGTTAGGAAGGAACCTATTTCACATTGGTTGATGCTATGGTCAAGTAGCGGAATCCGGGAAGTTAGAAAAGAAATAGGTTCGGCACAACCTCGTTGGAGCAAGAAGCTTGGAGGGCTTAGGTACACTGGGTAGATTAGGCTTGGAGTGTCTATTGTTGTTCATGTATCCCAACTACATTTTCTAGTGGATTACTTACCACTTGGAGGGTGGCGGAGAGGTTTTACGCCAATGGCTTCGGTTTCCTCTTTGATAACACATCGTTGTGTTGTCCTTGTGTTTGCATCTCTCTTCCCTTCATCTTTGCCTTTTATTTTCTGCTGTGGATGTGATTTTAATTGGCTTAGATTGTTTACCAATTCTGTTTATAGCTTGTGTTCATTTTCCGCACACTTATTGTTTGTCATAAAGCTTGAATTGGTATTTTTGTTATTGGGGGTCTAAACGTTCAAGGATGTTTTATACACTATTTGAACTTTTAGATTGTTTTTTGAAACTTACTTTTTTTATGCAAATTATTATATCTTGATGGTTTTTGAGTAGATTCCTAAGTATTCAAATCAATTTTTGCTTATTTTTTGTTATTTTCGTTTGTGTTTTTTTTTTTTTTTTTTCCTATATAGGTTACTTTTGTATGCTTTTGAAATTGAAAAAATTAGTGATTTTTCACAAAGCTCAATGATAAAAATTAAAGCTAGATGTGAAAAACTAGAAGCCTAGAAGAGGTCTTTCTTCCTCTTTCCATGGTCATGTTACATATGTGTGAACAGATCTTCAATGATCAAGATGATTTCAATTCATTGTCAATTTTATTTTCAACTAGATAGACTTAGTCTTAAATTGCGGTAATCCTACATTTGCACACAGATCCTTAGATTCAGCATGTTTCAGTGATTGATGTAGCTTAAAAGAGAAAAAAAAAAAAATGCTTGTAAAAAGTTGGTGGACATTCATCAAAATCACATTGCAATAGTCAAATGTTCTTATCTTGAAATTGAACAACCTTGCATCATTTTAACCTCTCTCGCTTTTCTTTTCTTTTTCTTTTTCTTTTTCTTTTTTTTTTTCTTTTTTTTTTTTTACATTGGGTAGTATCTTGAATACCTTTCCCGTTTCAAGTTTATCCTCTTTTACAATCTTTGTTTGCAGGTTTTGTACTCAAATGTAAAAACTAGTTTATGAGATTGGAAAATAGGGATATATGGCATAATTATTTTTTTTCTTTTACCAATAGAGAAAAAAGCTGCCAGTAATCTGCTTTGGTGAGAAATTCCACAAGAAAATATGTCTTGTATCTCTTGTCCTGCACTTTACTATCCATTAAAACCTATATATTACTCAGTTTTTAAATTGAATTCTAATTATTTTGCTTCATCTTCTTCGATTAGATTGTATATAGATAGTTAGTCTTTGTAATCTATACTCACAACTTATAATCTCTCTTTCATTCAATAAAATCTGAGTTTTATTTAGAGAGAGTCTTCAAGTTTTTATAATTATGCTTCCATGACTTTACAGTTTAATATTTCTTATGTGTATTTCCTTATAATGGTGTTAGGGAGCAGAGCAACAAACATTTGTAAGTTCTGACGGCATAAACCAAGCATTGTTAAGTTCTGAAGACATAAACCAAGCATTGTTTATAGATGTTGGCTATGGAGGAAGATGTCTATAAAAGAATAAGGTGAAAAATGATTATTCTGGGGCAGATTACAAGGCTTGAAGAGATGGATTTTTAAATTTGTTCTTCTTCAAGGAATTTTACAAGCAAGAAGTTGTAATTATAATGTCTTCTAAATAAATTTTTGCACATTTATTTGGTCCATGTCAAAAGCAATTATGTACTGTTTACTTGATTTTTTTTTTTCAAGGATCGTTTTGGTTCTTCTCTAACTCCAAAGTTCAATAAATAAAGCAATAGCAAAATAGTTTTGTTATACTATGTAAAAAGATTCTTATTGTTGATGGAAAAGTGTGAGGTGACAAACTGAAACACAAATTATATAATGTTCTTTAGGAAAAAATTGCCAAATGCCCTTTTCGGGCAAAAATAGCAGCTCTTTGCCCCCTTTCCCAAACTAATTAGGGAAATAACCCTCTTTTGAAACTCGATTTGTGATAAATCGAGTTAGGCTCTATAGCGGCGTTTTTAAGGAGCTTATAGTGACGTTTTCAAGACCTATAATGGCGTTTTGTAACTCAACCTCTATGAAATCAAGTTATAGGTAAAAAAAAAATGCCTATAACTTGATTTCATGGAGGTCGAGTTACAAAACATCACTATAGGTCCTTAAAAACGCCGCTATAGGGCTCCAGAATTTTTTATTTTTATTTTTAAACTTGATTTATCTCAAATCGAGTTACAAAAGATGAGCATTTTCCTAATTAGTTTAGAAAATGGGGCAAAATGTTGCTTAGTTTGGGAGAAAAGGGCATTTGCCCATTTTCTCCATGTTCTTTATATGGAGTAACTTCAATGGCTGTTTTGACTACATTCTTGCCACCAGAGTTCAAGCTTATTAGACATTTCTCAGCATCTTGAATTAACTCCAGCTTCAATTTGTTATCAAAGGCATACATGTACCATCAATTCGTATGGCATTTGGCATTAGCAGTTCACGGAATGAGAAAATTATTGAAACTTAATTCAATAGAGAGGCCATCATGATTGTTAAAAGTTAGTAACCAACACAAAAAATATGGAAACAAATAAAAATCTCACTAAAAGTCATGTATATGGACTCATAGTCACTCTGAAAGTCATGTATACATATTGTAACATCAGCTTTTAGAAGGTTTTGATGAAGCCACTACATATCTGATGGACACCAGTTCACATTTCATGTTAATTACATTCCCACTGATAAAATTATATAAGCATTATTGAGTAGTAAATATCTAGCCGAAGGTTACCAGACAAGTTTTCAAGACCAAGAAATCATGGTGAACAAGATACTAGCCAACTACATAAAGGTTCCAATAAACATCATATTATATTCCACCTTTCAACATGTTTAAATTTCCTTGAACTGTTTCAAACAATAACAAAAAATATCTAAGCATTCAATCCACTTCAAATACACAGTTATCTCCACAAGTTCCTTCACTTCTGCACAGTTATCTTATAGAACTTTGTAATTCTTCTGGATGTCTCACTTGCAACAGCCATATCTCAACAAGTGACATTTCATCAAAATTATTATCTTTATATATCTTTAACCTCCCCTCCGCTCCATCATATTTGTATGGATTATTCCTAATCTTTCCCCCGATAGTAAAGGGCGATTGTGAAGGCAAAGTTGTCCATCCCTACAACAAGAGCAAGGAATTCATCATTAAAAACAGACATAGCAAAGGGCTGAATTATTCTTAAAAAGTTATTCTACCATTTCAATACTTATTTAAAAGTGATGGAAGTAGTATAATAAGACAATTAGTGTCTAAGTGTGAAGATTAGAGACAATGCCTTTGATCCATGAATTTATTGTGATCCATGAATCTCTTTTACCCAACTACCAATAAGGTGAGTATACGAATAATAAGTAGAAAAAAAAAAAATCAATTAAGTGCTTAAAAATTTGGAATGCAACTTATAACTGTCATTCAGGCATGGTATTAAGTATCAAAGTACCCTTCATGTCAGTACAAAAAAATGGTTTCCTTATTCCTATAAACACCTAAAGGTATGCCAAAAAGAAAAAGCTCATATCATTAAATCACTCGATATATTCATGTTAAAAATCATTCCATCCCCTGCAATTTGCTTAATTAACAAGTTCATATGGAGGTATCCTAGGAAGTTAGATAACTTTTGTACCAAATTGAATGTGCCAATGCCTCTGCTGAAATCATGAATGGATTCTTTATTGGTGATTAAATGACTTCTATTATTACATTGCCTGAATTGTTTGAGCAATAATTTCAGGAATTGTGTTTTTGAGATTTTAATAAATTGAAAAAATTGGCATTGCTCTAGGAAGTGTATTAAGTGGTGGAGGGAGTGTCCCTACTCCTTAGGCTATTGCACAGCAATGGATTGATGCAGTATTCACATAATTAAGAAGAGTAATAATCATTTTACCATTGTTCACTTCTAATGCATGTATCCCTCATGACATCTTAATCCTTACTACTATGACAATGTTATGAACTATAAGCTGACTTAGCCAACCAAAGATTATTACACCATGTTGCTCATCATAATCTCTAGAGATGGCAATAATATCTTAAGTTTTAAGAATTTCAATATCATTTGTACAAGCTCTTGTTTGATACTGGACAGAATTTTGCAAATACATGTCAAAATAGAATACTTTTATCATAGAAAAAAATTATACAGATCATAAAGAGTATACAATCTTTACATGCTATAGTGAACTTGAAATTTAAACAATACATTTTTTGACCATGGAAAAAGGAAGAAAGACCTCTTCTAGGCTTCTAGTTTTTCACATCTAGCTTTAATTTTTATCATTGAGCTTTGTGAAAAATCACTAATTTTTTCAATTTCAAAAGCATACAAAAGTAACATATATAGGAAAAAAAAACAAAAAAAAAACAAAAAATAAGCAAAAACCAATCTTAATACTTAGGAATCTACTCAAAAACCATCAAGATATAATAATTTGCATAAAAAAAGTAAGTTTCAAAAAACAATAAGATTCATTTAACCCTAACACTTAGGAATCTAATCAAAACCCATAAACCCAAAAAAACCCAATAAAATAATTCGAAATCCAAATTGGGAAAAATGGCTGATAGTTTTTAGACCCCTTAAAAACACATGGATCAATCTAGGTAATTAGCCAAGTTGTTACTTAGTCCAATTTAACAAATCTAGGTTATCACAATCACAAAGATCATATCATGCAAAGCAGCAGAAAAATAAATAACACAAGATATGATCACCCAGGAAACCAAACCGGTAAAAACCTAGGGAGGATTTGACCTAGCTATCCTCAAGGTAAACTTGAATCCACTATCTTGAAAGAATCGAAGTTCATACAATAAGACTTACAAGCCCCCACACTCAACTTCTTATTGCTACCAACCAGTAGAACTTACTGACACGACCACGTGCAAGCTCCGAATCCACAGACTCCTTCTTTCTTGGATTCACCACCAAATACAAACACACCCACTTGTGTTTTCTTTAAGCTTCAATGGTAGCAACCGAGTTGGTCATCAAGGTGTAGATAATATCTCCTCCTTGAAAACCCTAAGTTTGTGTAAAGGAAAGCTTCTCTAAATCTCACAAGAGATTTACACAAATAGCAATATGAGCAACACTAAAACGTGGCTAGGGTTTGTCTTTTATACTTATGACAAATTAGAAAACCCTAAACGTTTTAAACAACTACGGCTGAGTTGGAAATCTGCAGAAAAAAACATTCTGCCCGAGATTCGATCGATCGAGCCAGGTCGAAATGCACAATACTTTCTGCATTAGCTCGATTCCAACTTTACATAAAATGTACAACTTTGAGCAAGACTAAAACACTTCTAAACACATTGTTTTGATCATGGTTTGCCAACAATACACATTAGAGTTCTAAATACATAAATACCTAAGTCTTTAGAACCAAACAAACTCCCCCTTTGGCAGTCTGTGACAAAACACAACTAGAAGCTCAAAGTTTACAAAATAAAAGCCCTTTACACAAATAATGCTCATAAAACAAATTCAATCCTAACTACTATCCATCAGTTGCAAGTGTAGAAAGCAGCTCAATTGAATCAACCTGTATATTTCCTGAAACACTAAACAAAATGCATAACCGCATATGTGGAAAAAATACAAGTAAATAAAGTAAATTCTTGATTTCAAACAACACATAATAAAGACATATAACAATGAAAAACTCATAAATATAAATCAATAAACAGTTGAAAACAAGAAACATATAAGGTAATAAAAAATAACACTCCCCCTAACATGAATATCTCATCAAAAACATGGCAAGAGCTAAAAAGATAAAATACAATGTGAAGCACCTAGATACAATCTAAACTCCACAAGTTCCAACCAACAAAACACTCTCCCCCTGAAAACAAAAACTCTACAATGTACTCCCCCTTTTTGTGACGGAATGCCAAAGGGCAAACAAAATCCATCATCAAAAGGGAGGTGGTGTGGAAGAACGTCTAAACTGTGCCAACTCCGCACACAAAGCATGGATCTCATCGAGCACGTCCACCAAAATCTATCCATGAGCCGCCTAAACGGTCAAGACATGATCCAACGTACGTCGAATGTCTGAATCATCCGAAGTAGTCGGTGGAGGAATATCAGCATCAGCAACACCACCACCAAACGTCTCAGCAGCATCAGCACCTGTAGAAGAGGGAGGAGGGGGAACAGTATCAGATGACACACCTCTAGGACGCGAAGGAGCAACTCTCAAGTGAGCAGCCCTCTGTCTAAGAAAGGTGGCACCTATGGGAGCAACAACATGAACAGACTCACCAGAAGGGAAACAATCTAGACCCAAAAACAGCAGAATCCTATGAATGAAAATAGGATGAATAAGCGCATGCCCTATGGCAGAACTCCTATGAACCTCATTCAAAGAACGAAGGAACAGATGTGGAAAACTGATAGACGCACCAGAAACGAATGCATACAAAAACACACATCACTCTAGAGGGATGGTGTGGAGATGAGAAATAGGCCAC
Organism: Quercus robur; assembly: GCF_932294415.1. NCBI lineage: Eukaryota > Viridiplantae > Streptophyta > Magnoliopsida > Fagales > Fagaceae > Quercus > Quercus robur. The sequence goes on along the minus strand of NC_065540.1, from coordinate 50,219,394 downwards.
AACGAATGACACGCTATCCGAAAGAAAAGATAGGCAATCTCGGTAGGCTCAACGAACGTGATCCGAGGATCAGAACCCCACTGGATAGATGACCCAATGATGTATGACATGACAACATCTAAGGGAGGAGACTCATTATAGGGGTAGTCAGGCTCTCGAACAACCGGAACCCCAAGAGCCTCAGCCACTACCCGAGGGGTAATGGTGAACTCAACACCTCATATCCAACTCCTAACAAGGGTGTTGGAATCATAGACATGGCAAGAGAGATTCGAGAAGAACTCTCTAATCAGGGCGGTCGTGGGTGGATGATCTATCTCTAAGAGAGGCAACCAACCTCTAGACTCAAATTTAGCCCTAATAGCCGAATCAATCTCATCTAAAATCACAGCACGCTCAGCCCAAATCTTACGCTTACAGTTCAAAGTCTTAAAGGCCTCTCTGCTTTTATCATTCCTAAACACCTCACTCCTAGAGGGAGACTCAGAGGAAGTGGAAAGGGTCCTGTGGGCTCTAGTTTTTCTAGGCATGGTGCCAGGATAAGGACCAAAACACAAAGCAAAGGAACAAAAAAAAAAAAAAAAAAAAAAAAAAAAAAAAAAAAAAAAAAAAACTCAAAGGACAGACTATAAGTTAGCACAAGAAAAATATAGAACAAAAACTATATGATGCATGAAGAGTTAAAATGGTATGATGCATGTCCTAATGTAGTGCAAGTAAGTTCAAATAAGTTTAAATTCACAAAATTGGCTTGAGCATAGAGTTTCTAATACAAAAATCCCCAAATTTTGAAAAACCACTTGATCAATTTAAAAGATATTGACTAATTGATTAGCATACAAGTAGATTTCAGAAAATAATGACCAATTACATCAATTCAACAAGCCAATTTCATCAATTTAGCCAAATTTGAACAAAATCCCCAATTCGGGTTAATTACAAGCCCTAGAATTTTCAATTTTACACAAAGCCCCAAATTGATCAAATTAACGAACATATATCATGAATATAACAATATAGGAACAAAACCCAATGATCAATTTCAGAAAAGGAGGATTGATTCAACAAAAATCCCAATTTTGAAAAGTTCCTAAAATCCCACAAAAATGCATGAGTTTATGCATGAAAACATGAAAATAAATGCAAAAGAAAGGGTATAAAGGTCTTACCGGCCTTGGGAGAGAAAAACCTTGCAAAAAGATTGGCCGAAAACAACAAAAAAATTCAGTGGAGCCTTGCCAAGTCGGAGAGAGAGAGAGAGAAGTTTGAAAAAGTTTTGAAAAAGTAGTTTGAACAAGTCAAATCTGAGTTTTTAAAAAACCTGATTCACGAGTTTCGATTGATCGAAAAACAGCTTCGATCGATCGAAACAAACAGAGACTCATTAAAAACAATTTTTAAAAAATTTCGATTGATCGAAAATCAGTTTCGATCGATCGAAATAGACAGAGGCTCACTAAAACATTTTTAAAAAATTTCGATTGATCGAAAAATAGAATGGATCAATCGAAACTGGCAGAGGCTTACTAATTTTGAGGAAAAACACAGTTTTTGAAAAAAAACATTTTGAAACAACTCAAAGCATTGAAATTGAAGAACAAAATGCATGAGTATGTGATGATGTGATTTTCAAAAACAAGAATTTAAGCCCAAAATTCCCAAAATTAAAATTTCTTACATTCTCCATAAATTTTCAAACAGCAAGTTAATTTTGCACAAAATTCAAGGTATTTGCAAAACTTGGTTGGTTAGACCATAAACACACACAAGAACATGTACAATGTTTAGCAATGAGTAACTTGTGTAGTGTGTGCAACTAGCAAAAACTTGAGATACATGTGAGGTGATATGTGAATAGCAATCAATCATAAAGTCTACAAAATTCATCACAAAGAATTTAAAAGAGACTATCACCTAAAGAGTTACATCATATAACTCCCACATCTCCTAAATCATAAGCTTGCAATCATGTAAGTTTCTTGAATTTATGCCTCATAATATACACACCAATTTTAAGTCATGTGATTTTGGCATCAAGCCTAATAGTACACACCAATTTTAAGTACTAAGCAATTTAAACCGAGGCTTCACCTTATGTTCTTTTTGTGCATGTGCTACACTTTTTCGAGCACAAAATCTTATGATATGCACTAAGGTGTTCATGATTGGCTAGTGAACAGTGGTGAGATGGTTATTTATGCCTTTCTCTAAAAGTTCAAATCCGACAGTCAAAAACATATGACTTCAAGATCAAGACAGAGTAATCAAAAACCATAAACATCTTTCCCACACAACATGCACTACAAAGTTTCAACTAGTAAAGTGCATTAAGTAAGCTCATCAAAGCTAAACAAGGTACAAAAGACATGTTATGTGAAAATAAATTGACCAACCTTGTTCTCAAAAACTAAGAAGAATAGTACAAAACACAATTTGCTTCCTTTTTCTTTTTTCTTTTTTTTTTATTTTAAAAAAAAAAAAACACCTAGAATGAAATGCATGAATGTTATGCAATGCAAATCCTAAAAAACAAACAACAAAAACAAAACCAAAAAACAATGGTCACAAAGGGTAGAGCAAAGTAGCACGAAGACCAAGAAGGCCAAGACAGATCAGGGACACAGAATCACACCAATTACTTGACAAAATGTCTCAAACTTACTTCTATCAAGAGGTTTGGTGAAAATGTCGGCATTCTGGCGTTCAGTAGGAATATACTTAAGACACATAATCTTTCTTTCAACAAGATCTCTAATGAAGTGATACCTAATCTCTATGTGCTTAGTCTTAGAATGTTGAACAGGGTTCTTAGATATGTCAATAGCACTAGAGTTATCACAGTAAACAACCATGGTATCTTGGGATATCCCATAATCAGTTAAAACCTTTTTCATCCAAAGAAGTTGTGAGCAACAACTTCCAGCAGCAATAAATTCTGTCTCGGCAGTAGAGAAGGACACATAATTTTGCTTTTTACTCATTCAGGCAACGAGATTAGCTCCAACATAAAAACACCCACCAGTGGTGCTTTTTCTATCATCAGCATTACCAGCTCAATCAGAATCATAGAAACTAGCAAGAGAAAGATTAGACTCTTTACTATAAAATAATCCGTAATCTCAAGTTCCACCAACATATTTAATTCTTCTTTTGACAGCATTTAAGTGTGAAACTTTAGGATTAGATTGAAATCTAGAACAAACACCAACACTAAAGGTAATATCAGGTGGACTAGCAGTCAAATATAAAAGGCATCCAATCATACTTCTGTATAATGTAACATCACCAAACTCACCTGACGGATCATTTGTTAATTTTGCATTGGCGGCCATTGGTGTTCTGGCATGTGCAGCATTGTCCAGTCCAAATCTCTTGACTAGATTCCTTGCATATTTTGCTTGGTTGATGTAGATCCCTGAGTTCGTTTGCTTCACCTGTAATCCTAAGAAATAAGTTAGTTCACCAACCATACTCATTTCAAACATCGCCTTCATTTCATCTGCAAAAGTATGAGCAAAAGAGTCATTAGTAGTACCAAAAACAATATCATCAACATAAATTTGAGCTACAACAAAACTGTTCTTATCCATGCTCAGTGAGATATGCAATCAATCTATCATACCAAGCCCGTGGAACTTGTTTCAAACCATACAGAGCTCTCTTCAATTTATACACATCATCCGGTCTGTGAGGGTCAACAAAACATTTTGGTTGTTCAACATATACTTCTTCTTGCAGCATTCCATTCAAGAAAGCACTTTTGACATCTATTTGATATAGCTTGAAGTTCAGATGACTAGCTATAGCCAACAGTATCCTAATGGATTCCAATCTTGCTACTGGTACAAAGGTCTCATCAAAGTCAATCCCTTCCACTTGTGTGTAGCCTTGAGCAACAAGTCTTGATTTATTTCTGATAATAGTGCCATGTTTATCTGACTTGTTCTTAAAGATCCATTTAGTTCCAATTACATTTACACCCTTTGGTCTAAGAATAATTCCCACACATCATTCCAAACAAATTGATGAAGTTCTTCATGCATAGAGTTTACCCAATCAGCATCTTGAAGTGCCTTATCTACCTTTTTCGGTTCAAATTAGGATAGATAGCATAAGTGTGTAATTACACTTAAGGCTTTTTACCTTAATCTCATGTTATCATTCAAACTTCCCAATATATTTGAGGAGGGATGATTAAGCCTTACTCTAGAGGAAGGACCTTTAACTAGAGATGTGGATGTACCTTTCTGTTCTGATGAAGGACTAAACTCATGTTGAGCCTGTTGAGTCTCATGAACTGGAGTGAATGGTTCAGGACTTGATGGCACGGAAATGAGTCATTACTATCTTCAATTGATGGAACTCCTCATCACTATGTTTCCCAACATAATCAACAGGAAGTGAGTCATTAACCTCCATAGGCTTATCTTAAACCGGAGTAGTACTTTCTGAATGTGCTTCTGGACATACTTCGTCATTGATCAAAACATTTGACGTTTCCATGACAGTTTTGGTTCTCAGATTATACACTCTATATGCTCTACTAGTAGAGGAGTACCCTAGAAAATATCCTTTGTCACTCTTTGCATCAAATTTTTCTAGGTTCTCTCTATCACGTAGAATGTAACAATCACTACCAAATATCCTGAAATACTTAACAACCGGCTTCTTTCCTCTCCAGAGTTCATAAGGAGTCTTCTTGGAATCAAGTCTGAAATACACCCGGTTGAATGTATGACAAGCAGTGTTAACTGCTTCTCCCCAGAAGGATTTTGGTAATTTTTTATTGTGTAGCATGACACGTGCCATCTCCTGAACGACCCTATTTTTCCGTTCAACTATTCCATTTTGTTGTGGTGTCTTGGGTGAAGAAAACTCTTGATGTGTGCCTTGTTCATTGCAGAATGTAGCCAACTTGGTATTCTCAAATTCTCTTCCTTGGTCACTTCTGATCCTGGCTATCACAGTATCTTTTTCAACCTGCAATTTCTTACACAGATGTATCATCTTCTCAAGAGCCTTAGCTTTATCTTTCAAAAGCACAACCCAAGTATATCTGGTAAAGTCATCCACAACCACTAGAATATATTTCTTTCCTCTTAAACTCTAAACTCGAGCAGGACCCATAAGATCAATGTGCAGTAACTCCAGAGGTCTTGAAGTTTGAACACTAGCTACAGACGGATGTTTAGATTTTATCTGTTCACCTATCTAACATGGTCCACATATGCACTTATCTATCTTCTCAAACTTCGGTAAACCAACAACAGCATCACATTTGGAAATCTTTTCTAATTGCTTAGGACTTGCATGCCCCAACCGTTGATGCCACAAATCAACTTGATCAATCTTTGCACTAAAACACTTGTTACTTATGCTTGGTGTCAATCCATAACAGTTGTCCACTGTCCTTACACCAACACACATACAGTCACCTCCTCCATCAAATATCTCACATTCATACTTAGTGAAGAGAACATTCAGTCCATTGTCGCAAATTTGACTGATGCTGAGTAAATTTGCCTTCAGTCCATTAACATACCAAACATCTTCAAAGACTGGTAACCCTGGGATGTCCACAGTTCCAATGCCTCTGATTACAAATTTGCTTCCATCTCCAAAAGTGATTCTCCCAATCTTTCTTTCAAAGAAGATCTTGAATAATCCTTTGTTTCCTGTCATATGCCTGGAACAACCACTATCCAAATACCAAAGACAAGAATCACGTGCCTTTAAGGCGGTTAAGGTAGTATAACACAAATAATTATTATCACATATGATAAGACCAAGACGTCCAAGGAAAGATTTAACAAAATCAACAAGTGACAAATACACAAAGTAAGCAAGTTGATGAATAAGCAAAAAGAATTTCCAAGAATCCATAACAACAGGGGTCAAGGATTAGCTCAGTGATCAAAAGATCAACAACAAGAAAGCAACCCGCTCTAATACCACTTGATAGTTTTTAGACCCCTTAAAAACACAATTGGATTAACCTAGGTAATTAGCCAAGTTGTTACTTAGTCCAATTTAACAAATCTAGGTTATCACAATCACAATGATCATATCATACAAAACAGTGGAAAAATAAATAACACAAGATATGATCACCCAGGAAATCAAATCGGTAAAAACCTGGGAAGGATTTGACCTAGCTATCCTCAAGGTAAACTTGAATCCACTATCTTGAAAGAATCGAAATTCATACAATAAGACTTACAAGCCCCCACGCTCGACTTCTTATTGCTACCAACCAGTAGAACTTACTGACACGATCACGTGCAAGCTCCGAATCTACGGACTCCTTCTTTCTTGGATTCACCACCAGATACAAGCACACCCGCTTGTGTATTCTTTAAGCTTCAATGGTAGCAACTGAGTTGATCATCAAGGTGTAGATAATATCTCCTCCTTGAAAACCCTAAGTTTGTGTAAAGGAAAGCTCTTCTAGATCTCACAAAAGACTTACACAAACAGCAATATGAGCAACACGAAAACGTGGCTAGGGTTTGCCTTTTATACTTAGGACAAATTAGAAAACCATAAACGTTTTAAACAACTAGGGCTGAGTTGGAAATCTGCAGAAAAAAAACATTCTGCCCGAGATTCGATCGATCGAGCCTAAGCTTCGATCGATCGAGCTAGGTCGAAATGCACAATACTTTCTGCATTAACTCGATTCCAACTTTATATAAAATGTACAACTTTAAGCAAGACTAAAACACTTCTAAACATATTATTTTGATCATGGTTTGCCAACAATACACATTAGAGTTCTAAATACATAAATACCTAAGTCTTTAGAACCTAACAATGGCAAATCATGAAAAACAAACAGTTGGATCATAGCTCATGGCAGCTCCGATATGTTTACAAGCTCCACGCACAACTCCGGCGACCTGTGTGGCGGTGTGATTCGGTATGTGGTGTGGTGGAGGTTCGGGCAAGCAAAGGATGGCACAACCCCAGAGGAGTAAGTAGAGGTTTGAGGAAGCAGTGGGCATGGCGAGAACTCTTTCTTCTTCGAAATCGTTCTACTCTAGCGATCTGTGTGGCGGTGGTGGAGGTTCAATGTGAACAAAGAAAAGGAAGCAGAGGTGAACGACGTGAAGGAAGCAGAGGCTGTGAGTGTGAATTTTTTTTTTCTTTGGAAGTCATTCAGTTTCTTTAGAAATAGGTTAATGAGAGTAATTAATGAGATCTTAATAAGAACATTTGTAATAATGAGAGTCTTTTTTTAACCATTGGATCTACTTAAATCCAACGGTTTAAAAAATGTATAACTCTTTGAAGTTACACCTGGTGTAACTTGAACCCATCTCTTATTCTAAATATTAATTAATAATTTTGAGTTTCTAGTATAGTTTTTAGTATATAAGAGGAGTAATGCTACTATCACAAATTATTTTACAATATTTTTACAAACTGTTGATGTGTCCAACTTCTTATTAGTTTTCATCTAGGCTCACCATTAACATCACTTTTTTATTTACCAATAATCACCTACTACATTAACAGTTTGTAAAAAAATTTATATCTCTAACATTATACCTGTATAAGAGATAAGCCTTTTCAACATTGATTAGTATAAAGTCGATTGAATTAATTGATATTTAAATATAAAAGATACTACTTAAGACCTCATATTAGGATGCTTTTGTAAATGATGCTTCTTCTTTTTTTGGTAGAAAGAGAAATTCATTCAAAACTAAGCAATAAACAAAGTATTTTTTCGTAAGAATCAGTAAATGATTTTGGTATGTTTGTCCTTTTTTTTTTTTCTTTTTTCTTTTTTTTTTTAATGAAATGATGTTTTATAAGAAAAGTTGTTGGTGTGGGGACCATGTACACAGACTATTGTCGAATATATTTTATGTGGCCCAATTAATTGAAAGCAAAGAATTAAACTACTTCTTTGGAAGATAGCGTGGCTGCAGATAATCCCAACTCAACATGGGTTCCAAAAGAGGTGGAAATTTTAGTTCATCTTTTTATAGAATGTCCCTTTCACCTTGGGTAATTAGTAGAAACTAACTTCTACAGTAAAAATAAAAAAAATAATAAAAAAAATCAGTAGTAACTAACTTGCAAGTACCAGCAGAGGAAGAGAGAAAATTTATATTGTTCGCAACTATTTGTTATGGGGAAATATTAAAAAGGTGAAAATATTATTTTCATCCATATATTTTTATTCTATTATCATTTTGGTCCTTATTTTTTTATTTTATCGTTTTTAGTCTTTAAATGAAAAAAGTGTTCCATTTTAATCTTTATCGTTACTTACTTAACGGAAATATTCTACATAGCAAACAGAATGCTAACGTAGCCAATAAAATAATATTAAAAAAATTATTTAGCATTAAAAAATTTCATGTTAACATAAAGTAATAATTAAAAAAAGATTCATAAGCATCCACATATACCTTTGATTCTTAAAAAATTAATTTATCCATTCTAAGAAAATAAAAAATAAATAAAGAACATGTTCTTCCTCAAATAATATGTTTGGTTGCTGAGGACATTAAAAAAATAAAGAATAGACCCAACATGGAACACGTAAAATCTAAGGGCACTAATCTACAAAATACAAAGATTTTCAAAGATTCAAAACACAAAGAACACAAACCCAAACCCAACAATCAATCTCCAGCAAACCCAGAACATCACATGAACCCAGAAAAATGAAAAATCAAACCCTCCACAAATATCAAACCCAGAAAACAAACCATAAATTTCAAACCCAAAATAATTCCAAAAAAACAAAGACCATAAGATCTAAATCTCTTCAAACCCAACTGATTCTTGCAATTTCCCAATACCAAAAAACCCACATGAAACTGAAAATCCAAACCCTGATGAAACTAAAACCAAAACCCAAAGACGAAGGAGTTTATTGCGGTGATGAAGAGGTGGGGGCTTGACCACACAAACTTAAATTCGACAACCCACACCACCTTTAACCCCAGATTCGAAGCCGCCAATTTAGTTAGCCCATGGGTTTAGAGAGAAAGCCACTGTTGGTTTTGGCCATGGATTTAGAGATAGAAAGTTTGGGTTTTCGTCCATGGGTTTAGAGAGAGAGAGAGAGGGGGTTGGGTTTTCGACCATAGGTTTAGAGAGAGAGAGAGTCGGGTTTTCGGCCAAGATTTAGAGAGAGAGAGAGAGAGAGAGCTCACCTTCAGTCAGCCCGTAGAGAGAAAGAGAGAGCTTAAGAGACTTCCATTTGATCTTGTAGATTTTTGTAGAGAGAGTGAAAGCTTGGAGTATTTCGTAGAGAGAGAGAGAGAGAGAGAGACCTTGGAAAATAATCAAATTAGCTTATAACTCCGTACATATGCATGGAAACATTTAAAGATATACAGTAAGATGTTGTTGAGGTCTAAAAAAT